>NC_091124.1:93752727-94362954 GCF_040183065.1 Periplaneta americana | reverse complement strand
TAGGGGTAGCTATGTGAGAGCTAACACCATAATGTAGCACAATAGGATGAGAATTTAGGAGATTTGGACGTTTACAGCCCACAGCTGGTCGTAAATGTTGTTCCAGAAAGTAACTGTAATTTGCACCATTCACATGATTTCCCCCAGGAACTGAATGAGTGACAAAGACACCGTCAAAATTATAAGCAACAATGAACATGACTTTAAGTGGATCCTGTTCTTGCCGATACTATTTTGGACGTGGCGAATCATTGTGCCGCCACTAATTTGATTGTCTCTTCCATTTCTGTTGGTAGCATCGAACCCAGGTTTCATCTAAAGTTATGATACGTCGAAGGAAACGCTCGCCTTCACGTCCATCGCGTTCAAAGTGCAATATCGCTGTTTCCATTCTCTGCCACATGTTTTCCTCTTTAAGATTGTGTGGAACCCACCGAGCGCAGATTTTCCTCGTCTTTAACTTCTTAAGTATGTGAAGAATCGTACGGAGGAATTCCAACTTCCCTTGCTAGTTCAATACAAGTCCAACGGTGTTCTTCCAGTAGTGCTCTTACAGCGTTCAGATGCACATAATCACTTGCCGATTGCAGTCTTCCAGCTCCACGTTTTTGATGAACATCTTCTCTCCCATTGCGAAAATGCATGTGCCCACCTAGCCACGGTGCGATATAGTGAAGTCTCTCTATCACAAGCTTCCAGTAATGCTGTATGGCATTGTCTAGCATTCTTGCCTCTTGCAATCTGAATTTTAATGAAGCAACTTTTTACGTATTTCTTAAACATTTTAGAGCACTACAGATAACACTCTATAAATTAAACTCACTACAAATATATTATAAATGAGATTATTGTTTGCAAAGTCACAGATAACACACATCAGATGCTCTTCTTTTTCATTGTTATCAGCTTGTATCATTTACTCTGATAGCGCCACATACAAACATTGTTGCCACTAATTATATTGAATGACCCATGTATTACTCCTGAATTGAGAGTTCTGCCTGTTATGTGTTAAGATCCTTAACCCTTTGCAGCATAGTGGTTGTTCAGAAGAACCACCGTTTTCTAAATTTTATGGCACAGATATTCCACCCACCTCTTGAGTATACATAGAGGTGCCATCTATGTTTTGAAATTGTGTACAGAGTTAAAATGTTGAAAAAAATTGATCGAAGCTTTGTTATGATCCATAAAATGAAAAACATAAAAAATTAATTTGTGCTGCAAAGGGTTAACTTCTATTGGCGATATACACACCCCTAAAATGCCATACTTTGCATACTTTATGGGCTAATTCATTTCAAGCTAACCATATTTGTGTTTTACAAAAGAAAGTGCTTATTTTCTGAAATTTAGAAACCTTGACCTTACCTTGTGAGTACATTTTTTTCCCTGATTCTATTTTATGTTAACAATAAAGATACTTTTAATTTTAACCAGAACAATCATAATTTTAGTGGATTATACTAATCATACCTCTAACTACTTTTTGTCAGACTTAGCTGTTATCAAAGGAGTTCACTATTAATGTATTAGAGCTTTATGTGCATTTCCTAATTATCTCAAAGATTTTAAGGCTCAAGAGAGAAATGTCTCCATATTCATACCTTCTACTCAAATGATTAGTTGTTTGTGCTTGTAAATTACATGAATATATTGTATAGGCCGATTAATAATGATGTATTTTATATATATTTTGTGTAATATTCTACTTGTTCCATATTTGAAAACTACGTTGCTGATGTAAGATTAATGAAATAACAAATAATGGAATGAAAAAGGAATTATGGAATATATATTTGCTCTTTCATGTGGTTATAAAGATAAGGGCGCCCGCCATTGAAGCCAGAGAGGTTTTGCTTTCTTGACCATGCGCTAGAAGGAGGCGATATAGTCAGCACTACATTTTATCGCCGGAAAGAACATCGTACTCAGTTTTACAGGATTTTGAGTTAACCTCTGAGTCGTTCTGGAAGTTATGACGAGATGAAAAATCCCGCCTGCACTTGTCTGAAACCTACTTCGTTCCAGTCTGCTGTCTGTCATTCTGTACTATAGACAGAGCCATTTCGGCACCTCATAGCGGTACAGCTGACGTCAGCGTTTTTGGCGCATGTCCTACATATATAGTACCAAGTTTGTGAAGATGTTGCTACTGCAGCAGAGAATGGTACCACTTCCTACACACGTCACATCAGCCATTTGCCAAACACAGTTGTCAGACTGACTGCGGCAATTGTAAAACACTCCCACTTAACGTTCCCATTACTTATTTTACACGCCAAAAACGGTGACGCGGACTGTACACGCACATCATTAATCTAACGATTAGAGCGTCGGCTTTCTGCATTGGAATTCTAAGTTCAAATTTCTACGAGTTCATTTGTAATTTGTGTTGGACATAGGAAGTGTTGGCACACGCGTGCGTTGGAACGCGCCGCTCTCCCAACAGTCATTCTGAGCGTATTCCGAATCTCACCGGTGAGCAATCCGATGGCATCACGGTGTTCCGAATTCCACCGATGACGTCATTGATGTTCCACCGGTGTCGCACCGGTGCCGTCAACTTGCAGAGGTGGTGGCAGGCTCCATCAGCCGTCATCAGTGAATCTGATTGGTTCTTGTATAGGGCGGGAATTAGCAGACGAATGACATCGTGCACTGTTGTGTCATGGCGGTGTGTTCTGCTTTAGTTCTGCTGTATTGTTTGTAATGAACACAACGTAAAAACAATATGTTAATGGCTTATGAGCGAACATGTCAACCGATCAGTTATTACTACCGGTTCAAGAAATAAGTTGTTTATGATCTCTTTTATTTGAACGAGATGGCAGTACGGAAATTTCGCAAAATTTTGCTAGAGTAGCACAGATAACCACTTACACAGTCGCCATGACAGCATCGATTCTTCCAGCAGTTTTGTTCCTTATTTTCGTTGCAACGTGATATCATTGATGCCACCGGACCGGTGAGATTCGGAATACGCTGTCTGCTATCATCCAGTAGTTCTGTCGGGTTAAAAAATTGTGTGAGTTAGGATATTTTTACATGGATGGATCACCAGCCCAACGCATAACCCCGACATGGAGGACCTGGCCTTGATTCAAGGTCACCTTTCCTTAGATAGATTACCCTCACTTCGGCTAATAAGGTTCATCTACTCTATGCAGTAAGGCAATAAGTAATTCTTCTTGGACTTCGTGTGCCATTGACGCCACTGTTTCAATGCTACACTATACCATATATTCCAGTATATATCGTCCTGGCGATTTAGTCATCAGGACCTCCGTCACTCTTTAGCTTGTTTACATTCTGAAATGTAGACATTAGGAATGACTTTGAAAGGAAATCTATACTACAGTAAATAAGGGATTAGTCTATAGAGAAAACTGGATACTTTATTTGGAACTGACGTAATCTAATCGAATCTCTAAACAAATGAAAAACTACAGACTAAGAAGACACTGATTAATATGACGAGTCAGAAAATGATGGACAGATGTAAGACTGGATTAGGCTTTGACCCGATCCCTGACTGTAGAAGAAGAAAACTATCTCCATATTTAGGATAAGCAGAGGCAGGTTTTTATGGAGATTCATTTTATCATGTGTGTTTTTTAATATTGGTGTCAGCGGAGATTGTTGGAGATTGATTTATACTCTTGGCGGAGATTAATGGAAATTTGGAAAATATAATTATTTTGGAATTGGAGTATTAATTCAGTATGAATATTGCTTTCCAAATATTTAACATTAAAGGTTCATTGGATTCTGGTAAAGGTGCGGTATGACCAATAGATATTATTTGTTGGATTGAGACTGGATTTAACACATATTGATTAAAAACGAAAAAAAAAAAAAAAAAAAAAACTTGCAGCCCTCAAATTAACACTTTCAAATTATTAGTGAAATGTTGAATTCTCCGTCTTTTGTGTTCACTAATGTAATCAGAACATCTGGAATACTATGTAATGTAGTCTACTTGGATATATAATAAATTCAAGTGGAAAAAAAAAAAATCCGAAAAAAAACTCGGAATATGAAATTTGCTATAAAACGACGCAATAGTAATAATTCGCGAATGTGTTCATATTTCGCTATTAGAACTCTATTTCGCAATTTGTCACGATTGTTTTATTCGCATATTATTAATCGTAATTTTTGCGATCTCCATAAATACCTGGCCCTGTGGATAAGTCATACTGATACTGTGTACTCATCTACGAGGCTAGGTCATTGGGATAAAAGACAAGGTGTCACATCGATGTCACATTATTTCTTTCAAAGTTTTTTCAGTTCGAAGTACTTAAAAATAAAAGGACGTGTTTCCCGGACCATGAAATGCTATAGCCTAGTACATAACATTTTTGTGTAGGTGTATGCGAGTCCAGGGCTATAGAAGGAAGGGCTGGCTCATAGCGAGTCGGAAAGTGATGCTGTCCTCCAAGCCGCTGTGACGTCATCACGGTACACAGCAAGTCCTTCGCTCACAAATAGAACGTAAAACTCCGTTACAATGAGTGCTGGAATTATCGACCAAATACAAAATCAACCATCGTGAACACCCCCAATAACAAGTTAGAAAATTGAACCCTAGGCACATGACCTGTTTAATTCAATATTTTATCAACGCTAGTTGTCTTTAAAGACTTCAATTTTAACAATTTCGTCGCTCTTCAAACTGATGTCTTGGTTACGTCTGCCTGTTGAGCTATAGCTTCTTTCTTAAATATATTATGGTAGACTTTTATCTCCTTTCACGTGTCACGTTTCCTTGCTGATTAAATGTTATATCCCAGGTCGAGGAGAGGCTTCATTCATACATGGACAAGATTTCAAAATAGTAGGCCTATGGGATTTGTGGAATGAAACTATGCCCCAAAACATCACATCAATGACGATAATGATAATTATACTATTATTATATTAATATTGTTAAATATTATATTATATTATATTATATTATATTATATTATATTATATTATATTATATTATATTATATTATATTATATTATATTATATTATATTATATTATATTATAAACATACGTGACTGCTGGGTTTGCACTAAAAACCTGCCCTTGGGCAAAAATCTATCAAGGAATGAATATTATATTATATCTGTAATGGAGCGTATTAAATGGACAGACAAAATAAGAAATGAAGCTGTGCTAGAAAGAGTGGATGAAGAAGAATAATGCTGAAACTAATCAGGAAGAGAAAACGAAATTTTCTGCGTCGTTGGCTAAGAAGAAACTGCTTACTGAAAGGAAAAAAAGTTCGAGGTAGAAGAAAACATCAGATGATAGCATTAAGATACAGGGAAGAGACTAAGAAGGCGGAAAATAGGGGAAATTGGATAATGCTGGGTTTGCAGTGAAAGATCTGCCTTTGGACAGAAAACTCTGAATGACTATATGTTGTTGTTATTATTATTATTATTATTATTATTATTATTGTTATTATTTCGATAACCAATAATTTCACTCCTGGTGGAAGTGCATGAAATGAAAGGGTTTTAAATAATCAGTTAAATACATTAGATGGAAATAATGGAACAAATGTTTACCTTTTGCTAAGTAATAGTTAAGGATGCATATTGGTGGCAAATGTTCTCACACGTGCATGTAGTTTGATAGCCTCGGAGCACACGTTTCAAAACTTAGTTTCTAGCAATGTTTTAAAACGTTGTATCACTTGTTCCTCTTTGTCAATGGAGTTTCCGTGCATGGTTTTAAACTCAACTTCAAACATTTGTATAGGTTTTTCCACTCTTCGGAAGGTTCAGTTAATCCACCGTAATACAAAATCCCCACCCAAGTGTTGTTTTCACCGCCCAAGTTTTTTGTTTTCTGGCCTAAATATGAATCTTTTTCTTTAACTTTATATGCTATGTAGTTCAGACCTTCACTTTCTGCCCAGCTTTTCAGATCTTCTTGGTTTGCATCTTCTATTCCTTCCATAGGCCTTAATTCATCATCTTCATCGGAGAGTAAAGAATTCAATGTTACATTATTTTCAGTGGCAATAATATTCACCTCATCAATCCCGAAGGCAGATTGCAACTTGTCTGCTGTTAAGTATGGTTTTAGTTGATAATCCTTATCTTCAGTAACGTTAGATGGAAGGGGAAGTTTGTTAGAAAGTAGGAGGCATATCAGTCTGAAAATGAAGTCTGTTGGAGTTGGATGGTCGTGAAAATGCCCGAGACCTCTAATTTAGCTGAAGAAACTTTCTAGTACATCCTGAGTTAGGTGGCAAGTCATTATGTATGTTAATCCATTACGTTTAATATCTTCATGTAGACCCAACAAGGAATTAATTGACACCAATATCCTCTTTTGGAAAGGCAGTAAGTGCTTTTTACCCAAAACTCTCATATGAAATATTGCATCTTTCACGTCAATAAGCACTTGCAACTGCACTGACATGCAAGAATTTAAATCAAAGGCGGTATTCATTGGATGAGATGTTCATTATATCGCAGAATGAATCTATTAGTTGAAAAATTCTGATGCCTTTTCATTTCCAGTTAAAGAGGATATTGCTTTGGCAACTGTTCTTGAGAAAAGAGTTTTAGCCGGGCCAACCTTTTGTCTCTCATTTACTTTAAGGAAGAGAAACTCAGGCTTAAGTTTGTAACATAATTTCACTTCCTTTCCATCTTTATTTAGAACTTCGATCAGTAAGTTTTCATTTA
Organism: Periplaneta americana; assembly: GCF_040183065.1. Lineage (NCBI taxonomy): Eukaryota > Metazoa > Arthropoda > Insecta > Blattodea > Blattidae > Periplaneta > Periplaneta americana. The sequence goes on along the minus strand of NC_091124.1, from coordinate 94,356,254 downwards.
TAACTGTCCCATCTTTAAGTACTAATCCAGTGTCAAGCAAATGGTTTCTCAGTAGCTTCAGAAAGTCGAGTTTTCAGGTGATATTGCCAACTCTTTCCACAACAAATTGTACCCACCCAAATCAGAAACAATAGCTGAAACAAGTATCCCAGTTCTATCTATATGTACAATTATGTCAAACAGCAATTTCTTATTCATAGTTGTGTCGAAATCATAGTACACAGGTTGTTTACAAGGTGCTGTCAATCCTCTAGCAATTACTACTTGAACCTTAGAATGAGGTCCAAACACCTTATCCATGCCAGGATGGTAATTTAGGTGGCTGTCGATGCTCATCTCATCGAAACTAAGGACACATGATTTCTCTAAAGATGCAATATTTTCAGAATTGTCGGACATGAGCTGCAAAACATTATGCAAAATTCCAGGGCAACATTGGAATCCAGAGCACCATCTCTTTAAAGTCGCTGGAGAAGGAAGAGGAATACCTATTCTTTCTCTCCAAAAATCGAAAGAATTTTTGGAAATTGCCCATATTACAATTGCTCTAGATATATCCTCTGAAGACCAAATAATTTTTTTCTTCTAATAAATTACAGCCCGAATTTGATTTTCTGTAAAAATATATTCCATATCTCGAAGAAAAATACAACACTTCTTACTGATAATTCTAGATTTGTGCTCTGTCTTTATACTATAAGGAACAGTTACTTTTTTTCTCATTAATCTCCTAACCTTGTTTTTCAGTATTTTATTGTTTGACTGCAAGTTTTAACACTGTATTCTAAAATATTTACCTTTTTGTTCAGTAAATCAATTTGTTTTCCGAGTTCATCACACTTCAGACACTACAATCCTTTCTTCAGATCCCTGTGCAATATTTACGTATTCAGAGCTGCCGGTACTAGGTTCTAATCTCGACTTCTTTGGATTCAATGTCTGAAGGTGATTAAGAGCAGCTTTTCGAATATTTCTCTTCTGATATCTATCGTCTTGGTTTGAGTCACTTGCAGCCTTGGAACTTGGAATATTTAGAGATGGGACCGCACTTTTCTTCAATATTTTTCTTTCTTTTACCCCCAAAAGCCTGTTCTTCATATCATCTTCATAATCAGTCACACTTTCGAAATGATCACTACAGATACGTGCACATTTAATATTCACTTGGTCCTGCCTATGACACTTGCTTTCCCACTCTTTGGTTAAAAGCACATATTTCGGAAAACAGTGATAAATTACTTCGTGAGTGTGACGAGAGTCATTCGAACAGTCCGCTACAGCACAATTCACCATTTTTGAACTTAAAATACTATCATTAATAATGTAATAATGTACCTTTATAATTATTCAATACATAAAGAACTGTAATATATGCTAATTATACAACCAGATACATTACGAAACGGTGCACGTGAACTTGAATTACATTTCTCAACACTCGTATCTGCGACAGTCACCGAGACCAACTGTACCGCAGTGACGTCAGAAAGTGGTGGGGTGGCTAGAGGGAAAGACTCAAGGCGGCAAGAGGAACAACAAAGCATTGAGCCAGCCCTTCTTTCTATAGCCCTGATGCGAGTCTGTGTTGGGTGTGGACAGTACACAGGTCCATCCCATTAGCAGCGTGTTCTCAAGGTCGTATACCGTATACGTAACTGAAGTCCGAATCGTAGCAGGCCACCAGACTATCAGCGCATTTGCTGGAAAGTCAGTATAGCCTATTATATGGCTAGTCTTCTGGTGTAGTCTCAGCAGTTAAATATTTCGATCTGGGGTGGGAAGAACTACTTATGTGAAAAGCAAAAATTGTTTGTTATAGGTATAAGTGCTACAGGTTAGAAGTTTAACATAAAAGAAACATCATACCAGTGAACATAGTACGGACTATTAACATATCGCAGGAAACGGAAGAACTGCTCTATTAGGACAATAAAACTTATGATTGAATCATAAAATGATCATTAACATTATAAAATAGTTCAAAACCAGTTATTTGAACACTTTGCCTTTGAGTGTGGATAATCCTCAGCTGTCATGCATGTTTCGGGGCTACTGCTACCTCATCCTCAGTAACGTTATGTGCTATAATGAAATTATATTAAGTTACTAATTTGAAATAATCTACTTAACGTCTACAAATGTGACAATTATACTTTGATTAATGTAAATTGTGGTTTTATGCAATTTTACAATATTTATCCTTGATTAAAATTGTTTGTATTGGTAGAATAATTACGTTGCAATTGAATTATCTTTAACATATTATGAACAATGTAAATTAGTTTATAAATATATTGCGGCGAATAAAGTGCAGTATTGGTGTAATTGAGAAAGGGAAAAGTACAACTTAGTTGACTCATCGAGGTTCATTGACGTGATATTCAATTTGGACAGATGGCGCTTCCTCATTTCTGTCGCGCTGTTAAGTAAGCGCCGCATAGACTTCTCAGGAGTTTTTATCGGTTCTGTGGCTACGTTGATCAGATTGTAAGGCAAGGAAATAGTTAAATATATATATATTTTCATATGGTTTGCCACTAAGAGTATTACAGCCGTGGCGGAAATGTAATCGTGCGCCGAGCCACTGTGTAACCTGCAACGTGCATAGCACCTATGGAGGGAGGCGGAAACCCGAAGGGGAAGTGAAGAAACTGTCTGACTTATTAACGGATTTTAATTTTCCTTACGTCAAGCACTTAAATATAATTTTGTACAGTATAACCACACGATACCTCCATTCTGGTTGGATGATCGTCCACCTCTGCTTCGGCATGTGGGTGTGAGGCCAGCAGCCGGCTGGTCGGTCTAGGACCTTCATGGACTGTAGCGCCACGGATTATTATAAGGTTACAAACTAGTGTTTAGTACGTGTAAAGAAGAAAGAAATGAATAAGAAAACATAGGTCACATTATAACAATCTAAAGTTAACTGTCTTCAGAATGTCTCTGCGACAGAGTTTCAAAATCAGGAATTATGTCACTTACTGCCAGTCGTAGTTGATCACGAAGGTATTTGTCTGTCAGTCGTAATCTGACTTAGGTTTTTACTATTTTCATTGTTGAAAATAATTTTTCACAAACGTAAGTTGTAGCGAACATGGCTTCAACAGAGCAATCGAAAGAACGAAGCTTCGGATATTTATTTTTTTGGCAAAGATTTGAAAAGTTCAACATTTGTCAAGTCCTTACATCTAGCTTTCATTGTAACATTACATTTTAAATCTGTGAGTTTAAATTGAAGACCTAACCGCATTATTCGTACATCTGCTGAAAAAGGATCGTAATAATAATAATAATAATAATAATAATAATAATAATAATAATAATAACACTTAACCTTTTAATGTTTCATGAGTAACATGTAGTATAATGCTGTTTTATGTTATACAACCGTTTTCCTCGTAATACTTGTGAACAAATCATACATTTAATATTCTCACCATATTGGCAGCAAAATAATGCGTCCTCCCATTCTACTTGAAACTTTAGTTTTTGTAGAGTTACATGGTTTCGAGAGAGACAATGCGACGATACGCTACTCGCAGGTCAGAGACAAATACAAATGGAACGGAGTTTGACTCCAGTAAGTGAGGGTGGGGGTTGGGGGAGCAAGAGACATGCACAGCTATCATTGCGAGCCACAATGTGCTCGTGAGTTATATTTTCGCCACGGCTGAATTATGAGGATTAGTATATTTATCTTTGTAAATTTCAATTTATCACAAAAGATTCAATATTTTGCCTTTATGGTTTATATTTACAATTTTCATTACATCTAAATTTATGTTTGTAAAGTAACATTGACAGTCGTATACTGTATATGATCGCTGAAGGCCGAATGTGTATTGTTGTGACAAATTCTTCATTGTTCTTTAGATCTGTCATTAAAATTTCTGCCTGTTTTTACCGTGTATGTAGCGTGACATTCTAGTGAAACAGGCATCAACTAGCAATAAAAAATAATCTTAACAGTACTTTATTTTTTATATTACATCATCATACATATACCTACACAAATGTCAGATACGTTGTTCAAAGAGAGTTTATAAAGTTTTAGAAGAGCTCGTGTTTTACATAAATCACTGTCAGCACTTTAAACGAAATTAAATACAAGTAGACGTTGACATACTGTACACGCTCAAAATGTGTAATTTGTATTATTTTTGTAGGTATAGGTAGACAATTATTATTATTACAACATTACGAATAAAATGAGAGGAATTTAACAGATATAAAGTACAAACAAATGGAGCTAAAATGTTGTCTCTTTGTTTTCAGGTGTAATCGTAAAAATTCTATCTCAGTTTCGTCATGTCAGCATTTAATCTTGTATATATTGGTTTCATGCAGACGTTCGTAGCGTTTTTTGACTGTGACGAACTTTTATATATGAGATGAATAAAAGGCAGGAATTAAACAGCAATACCGTATATTCATTATCAGGTATTTCATTCGTTAGTGAGTGCAGAAAAGCAAAAAGGTAAATTTACTTCCTTTTCAAAAACACATGAATATTCTTTGTTTTGTTTTGTTTTGTTTTGTTTTTTGTTTTTGTTCTTTTTTTTTTTTTTTTCAAAGAAAGACAAAATATTTGTGAGGATGATAACCTTACTAATGCAAGAAATGTGTTCGAATAATTCAAATGAATACCCATAAGTACAGAATCCTTCTTTCGGTCATTGTCATGTTTGGAATGACTTTTCTAATGGACCTTTTTCGGTTCACATTAACAAGCATCATACAGGGCAGCAGATAAAAGAAAAGAAAATGTGTCCACTAGATTTATCAGCTCCCTTCTTCTTTGGTTCATTTATCCCAGACTATATAATAATAATAATAATAATAATAATAATAATAATAATATTAATAATAATAAACGATTTTGTTTAACCTGGCATAGTTAAGGGCCATAAAGTCCTCTCTTACAATCTTACTACAATTAACTAGGAAAGAGATGGACTGTACAATTGCATCATTCTTGAATACTAAAGGCAGGAGTCTTACCTGGCTTTTAAATTATTATTTGCTATATGAAGAACAAGCTCAGGAATCGGCAAGTTGTTGATCCTGATTTGAGATTTAAAGTGTAAAATATTGAACCGGCTTTAAAATGATTATTGAAGGTAAAGGAGACATGACATCTGTCATCCTAATGTTATATTGAGTAGTTACGGGACAGGTTATATTTTGTAGTAAAAATGTGTCTGTTTTTTTTCTAACCAAATCACATATTCTCAAAACAAAAAGAAGAAGAAGAAGAAGAAGAAGAAGAAGAAAGAAAAGAGAATTGTTTCGCTTGGGTAAGTACCTCGAAGAAACTTGTATCAACATTTTCAAAAATAAGGGTCGTTGGTTTGGTTTTTTATTTTTAAAAGGGCGGATCTGCTGTCTTCAATTAATTGAAGAGCTCTTTTCCAAAATTATCCTAGTAATTTTTTAGCGGTTTTTAATATCGTGGACCTAACGATTAAGAACGTCTACACGTACCAAATTACTGAATGTTATTTCCAAATTGTGATAAGTTTCATAGATAGATTATAGAGCTGTAAAATCTGGAAGTATTTCCAATCTGCAATTGCACTAAGCCAACTGGTACAGTCCACCATAATTAAGGAATATAGAGGAAAATTATTGAAGATTCACTCAGTATAGCACGCATGGACTTTAGTGTTATGCTTTGTCAAATAATTTTGCCTTAAGCTGCGGTTTGTTTACGGCAGCGGTCATCAAAACACTGCACGCTCGGGCTAGCTTCTCTTATCCGCGGACAAGACACAGCCCTAGTGTGCAATCGTGGCTGCTGGCGGGTATGCTGTCTCTCTATCCCTTGTGCACGACGGAGCAGAATTCCTTACCCTCCGTGCACTCTACCCATTTCAGCGTGTGCTGACGACCACTGATTTACAGCGATCATCGCCGGGCGCATATCATTGGCGATTGTCGCCTGGAGCTGCTAGCAGTTAAAATGAATGCGCACGGTTTCTTTACAGCGATGATCACCAACGTAGACCGTTGGAGGCGACGTAGATCGCTGGAGGTTGGTTCTGAAGGAAATTCAGGTCGCACATCGCCGCATATATGTTCAAAATCGATATTTAGAAAATGCCATATAGATATATTGAATCGAGTTATGGCAGGAAAACAAATGAAAATTGACAGCGATGTACGCTGCTCATATCCGCACTTCCTGACGATCATCGCTAGCGTTTATAATCGCCGGAGATATGCGTCCGGCGTAGCCTAGCTGTTTGTCATTAATACCAATTTTTATATACTCCTCATTAGATTTGGAAGGATTACAATAGTAAGTGTGTACTTATTTGCTCTTTTATTTTGTAAGTAATTGTAATTTATTTTATCTTTGTATTTGTTTACATGTCAGATTTCATCAATGCGTTACGCTTGTCTTCCTTTGTTGTTACCGGTGTCCATTAGTTGATTTATATATTAGTTATGAAGATAAATGTGCCAAAGTGTCCAATCAATTATAATCCTATTTCAAGCTAACACTTTTTTCAATTAGGAAAAGTAAATTTCCTTCAATTGTTACTCTATTTGTGCAGTTAGAAAATGTCATCAGAGTTCCTGTATTGTGAAATCCGCTTGGTATTCTATCTGTGGTTCTGTCTCGCCAGCAACATCAGGCGCAACCGGTTGATGGCCGGATATTCGGTCGAATGTTCAACCTTGCCAGTTGTTCTGCGACCGGTCCAATATAAAGCGGTTCTAAGCGCTATTCTGCAGCACTCTGGTATGCTCTAACAGTTCTAGGAGGCTACAACTACATACCTACTACTTACACAGACTACAAGTTGTTCATAAAATAGGTAGTCAAGGCTAAGTTGCACATCCCTGTAAGGATACACAACTTGAAATAACATTAAATCTATGCATACCTCACTTACATATCTACATATTTAGAGAACAATACATGAATTATTTAAATAAATTATGTAATATATGACTTATCTAGCCGACTTTCTGAAAAGCCGATGTACACACATTTTTGAAATGGATAACGATTGGTATTCGATGTTTTCCCTATTCCTATATTCTATAAATGATTCTACAATGAAAAGACTGGTGTTTGTGTACTTATGGAGCTTCAAACGTTGAACATTTGAAAATGCCTACAGTAGAATTTTTTTTTTTTTTTTTTTTTTTCGATTTCCTTGAATTTTACACAACTCTCTGAAAAAGTCAATTTTGGCGTCCGGTTTTGTTTGTGACGTGCAATACATGTTTGCAGCATTCTTATTTTTCTTATATATTGGTATTACAATGTGCCTATATATTTGCGTTTTCGTGCTCTTGTAACTGAACGCCAAACTTTGCACTGAATTGCTTACTGTTCACAATATTTTACTTAATATTTATTCGTTGGAGCATATTGCTTCCGCTGTATGCGCTGAACAACTGAACTCCCGGTACCTTCATATAACACCACGTTCTTAAGATCATTAATTGGTGGTTGTCTTATGTTGAGTGTAAATAGAGACTGCATGGCGTAGATCAGTAGTCACAACCGTATGTGCACATAGCCACCCCTAATTATCGTAATGCACCGGTCATTTAAATTGACTGAACGTATTGGGAATTCAGTGGCTTTTCCAAAACACGCTATGAAATGTTTCATATAAAACAATTTATATTAAAATATTATCTTAAAAAATAACCCCGTGAAATAATTAATGACATTACTTACGGTTCACTCTTTTTGTATATGTATGAATAACTTATATGCTGGGTGTTAAAAAATATCCAATACTTCAGGAGGTGATAGTATGCATCAACACGAAAAAAATGTCTAATAAACATGGGTCCTACAACACACACGTTTCATGGGAGGTGCTCAATGTGACGTCCATTTATGGTAATGCATTTTTCTGCCCTACAATACAGCAGACTCCCAGATAATCATACCGTAGTTGACACCCCTGGCATGGAATACTGATACGTCGCAAGGAATACTGAAAAGAAAAGTTTGGTTGCGGGTATGAGCAGGGTTCAGCAGAGATGGTGGTGTGAATTTTCGTAATCAGCATGTGTGGGCTGATGAAAATTCCCATGCAGTTGAAGAAACAAGGCATCAGCACCGATTCTCAATCAACGTATGGGTAGGCGTTCTTGGCGATAGATTAAGGGTCATACATGCTACCACAGATATTCACTGGGGCTCGTTATCAGGACTTTCTTATTAAAGTATTGTCTACCTTTCTGGAGTATGTGCCATGTCAGCAAAGACCACAGATGTGGTTCATGCATGATGGCACACCAGCACATTTTTCCGCAATGAGCGTGAACATTTGACGCTGACATTTCAGGACCGCTGGATTGATTGGAGAGGCCCCACACCTTGGACTACTCGTTACTCAAATCTAAATCCCCTAGACGTTTGGTTATCACGAACAACCAGGTCAAATTCAAAGATTGCGTGATTTCTTATGCCGAAAGGCAGAGGAATGCATTACCATGAATGGACGTCACATTGAGCACCTGCTATGAACAAGTGTTCTGAACTCTGAACGTTTGTGTTGTAGTATCCATGTTTTTTTCTTGTTTTGATGCATATTAGCACCTCCTAAAATATTGGATACCTTTTTTAACACCCTGTATATATATATATATATATATATATATATATATATATATATATATGAGTATAAGGTTATTCTCATCAAGGCATGAATGGTTAATGGAGGCAATCTGTAGAATACGAGTAGAAGTATGTGTATCGTTGTTAGAAAACTTGTTTTAAGAAGATTTCGTCAAATGAGAATTTGGTCATCATTGTCCTTGTGATATCAGTTATTACTCCTGTGATATATTTTGCATTTAACTGCAACGTCTGCTTCATTTATAAATGAGTCTGAATATTAACCTATCACTTAATTTGTATTTAAAAGGGAATATTCATTTAACTCATTCCTACACATCCACTGCACATTAGTTAAACAATCTTGTCTTCTGTAATTGTAGTAGTAATACAGTCCCTATTATTACCTCTTCTTGTTATTTCGCTGTAACAAGCTGGTATCATGTACCTCATCCCAGAGCCAAGACTGAGATCGATAGCATTGAAAGAGAAACGTAGAACGTGTACACCGAAGTCATACAAGGGCGAGCATAGGCTGATATTTTAATCTCTGTTCGCTCCAACAGTGAATGATTGAAACCAACGCACAGTGTGCAATTTTCCCAATCTAGATGGACAAAAATCAAATTTCGATTTCTTAAGTTAAGCATAGGTGAATAGAAATTCATGTTCTTTACCATCTGGAGAATGCTGTGAGAAATAGCTTTTACTGTTTTATAAGCAGCAAGCTATATTTAGAAGGGTATGAACGAGTTCTTTCTAAACACATCTCGCTCCGGTTCAGTCCTAGACAGAGAGGCTTACTACGTGGGTGAATAAGTGCCAATTGTTAGTGATTTATTGTGTTGTGAGACATGTAGTCTGTTCAGATAGGTGCGTTCATACTAATGTAACTTCAATTTCAATTTTGCAAAGTATTTTTCTCCTTACAGTACGGTTTAAATATCACAATTGAAAAATATATTTTCCTTAAAGTTCTTCAAATATAATGTGAGTTTTAGTATACTCGGTCACGTCCGGTTACAACAATCCTTTCACCATTTCTTACAGCATCATTTAGAGCGTTGAATCCTTGTTTTAAAGTTTGCGCGTTCTTGTTCATTTTTCAGTAATTAATTTCTTTCAGTGATGGGACATATGGTAACGCGGCGGGAATTGTTTCACGTATTGCTTAACAGCAGAAAAGAAATGGAGTAAGGAAGTTTTTAATCAATTTGTGAGTGTTTAGGCCTGCTAAATTATTCACAAGACATCGAACATCAGGTTAAAAATTCATTGGACACATTTTTATCTAACCTTAACAAACTCACCGTGGATCAGAACGTAAATCAAGTAGATGAACAAAATTAATACGTTCCCTCCTATCTAACAGATTTTTATGAAACATAATACAGAAGTTAGAGGTAGCATATATTTTTTATCTACGAAATCTGATTATGTTTCTGTGAAAGGAACTACCCCTTTATATTGGTGAATTTAGACAAAATAACTGCTCTTACTTACAAGTGACTTTTAAGGAACCCGAAGGTTCATTGCCACCCTCACATAAGCCCGCCATCGGTCCCTATCCTGTGCAAGATTAATCCAATCTCTATCATCATATCCCACCTCCCTCAAATCCATTTTAATATTATCCTCCCATCTACGTCTCGGCACCCCCAAAGGTATTTTTCCCTCCGGTCTCCCAACTAACACTCTATATTCATTTCTGGATTCGCCCATACGTGCTACATGCCCTACCCATCTCAAACGTCTGGATTTAATGTTCCTAATTATGTCAGGTGAAGAATACAATGCGTGCAGTTCTGTGTTGTGTAACTTTCTCCATTCTCCTGTAACTTCATCCCGCTTAGCCCCAAATATTTTCCTAAGCACCTTATTCTCAAACACCCTTAACCTATGTTCCTCTCTCAGAGTGAGAGTCCAAGTTTCACAACCATACAGAACAAAATAACTTCTCTTCTATATAATATATTTTTATGAAGCTTTGTACAACAATTAGATCTACAGGTAGCATACAGATGTAATCAGAGTTTGTACACAAAAAAATGCTACCTGTAACTCGTGTACAAAGTTTCATATAAATCTGTTAAGTAGGAGAGAAGTTAATTTTGTGTAAATGCACCCCAATAAAGGGTAGTTAGTCTTATGGAACCGTAAATATAGTTTGTACACAAAAAATATATGCTCTCTGTAACTTCCGTACCATGTTTCATAAAAATCTGTTAGATAGGAGAGAAGTTATTTTGTCTAAAATCACCCCCTATAAAGGGGTAGTTCCTCTTACTGAAACGTAATAAGAGTTTGTACACAAAAAAATATGTGCTATCTATAAGATCTGTAGAAAGTTCCATAAGAATCCGTTGAACTCCAGGGAAGTTATTAATTTTGTTTATCTAGATTTGCGTTTTTACACACTGTGCAAGCTTGGACACCCATAAAACCCGCCCTCTTTCGTTAATTGTATATTTTTAATTTTTCATTAATTACTTTGACAGCATAGTCAATATACGACGTCTCTTCAAAGGGACAGTGTTCGATTTTCGACAGATACTTTGAAACTTGTATCGACAGTATGGCTGTGAACGGGTTTCTTCAGACAACTTCGGTTTATCATTATTCACATTACATGGAGATGTACGGTTTATTATTATTGTTACATAAACAAAACCTTTACCTTCATTTCTCTTGTTTCAAGAACTGTCTAATTATGTGTAATATGTATTTGTATGTGAGTATATACTCTACATTCATACATGTACATATGGACTTTTCGTCCCGATGTGGCGTTCCCATTTTTCCATGTTACACTAATGTTGTTTTATTGCCTACTGTACACATGATTAGTCAGTAGATTTACTGGCATGTAAAAGAACTCCTGCGGGACAAAATTCCGGCACATCCGGCGACGCTGATATAACCTCTGCAGTTGCGAGCGTCGTTAAATAAAACATAACATTTTTTAACATTTTTACACATGATTACTTACAGCGAGATTAAATTTATGACACGGTTTACTGTAGAATTGTAGATGTTCTTGTCATGTTAAGAGTCCTGGATGAATATGGATTGGTGTGGGTGGAGAACCCTCTCTTGCTCGGCGGATAGCGACGGGAAAAGACAGAGGAGTTAGCGACGTGCTTGAACTTATGTGGAATTCAATTTTGGAATTTGGACAGAGCAGAGTGGCTCCTGGTCTCGATACGAAGATGCACGGGATGTGTGCTTGGGGGCTGGCTGCTCTGACGTGGCTGGTAGCGAGCCTGTATTTCTTAACGAATACCCTAGCTAGCATTGTTTTCAGGGAGTTTTCTGTTTGTATTTTCGATTGTTGTTTATTAAACTGTCCGAAGACAGGTTTGAACCTCATAAGTGACACCAGTAAGGCATCACTCATGAGACAACTAAGTTAATGAGGAAGGGTGGCCGTATTTTCGATTAGATATTGAAACTTTGGTGGCCATTTTGTTATTTTGTATTTTATCTGTTTCTCCTTAGCCAAATGTAAATTTGATATCTAATATTTAAAGTAATAGCTATTTTATATTGAGTTAAATTTCGTCGTTGTTCCTGCAATAACTCCTATGTGCAAAATATAATATCTTTCAGGAGGAAGGAAAAAAAAAATTATTCATCCTATTGGCAGGGCATGTAGCATGTAGCGAATCCAGAAATGCATATAGAGTGTTAGTTGGGAGACCGGAGGGAAAAAGACCTTTGGGGAGGCCGAGACGTAGATGGGAGGATAATATTAAAATGGATTTGAGAGAGGTGGGATATGATGATAGAGACTGGATTGGTCTTGCTCAGGATAAGGACCTATGGCGGACTTATGTGAGGGCGGCAATGAACCTCCGGGTACCTTTAAAGCCAGATAGTAAGTAAGTATGGCAGCCGTACATAGGAGACTGTGAATTTTTACTTTTTTCGGAACAAGGATATACCTATAATTACATATAGGAGATTTTATTATTTGCTGTATCACTATTTAAGTTATTTAATAGAGCAAAAATCTGTAAATTGATAAATATGTCACATAGGAGTTATGGCAGGAACAACGACGATATAATATAACAGTTGAATTATTTGATCTTTGGCACAAGCATTTGTGAACTTTTTAGAGATAGGTTTTGCTATTTATTAAAAAGATTCATATACGAATAATGCAGATTTTAAATAAAAAATTCGAAGTGATATCCATTACATAAATCAGTTTAGTCGCACAGGAGTTAGCTTGTATCGTTTCATGCTTTGTGTAAATTTTGGCGCATTTATTTTCAGTGGGTTTCTTGTTTGTTAGTATGTGTATATAGATATTTACGCTGGACACTTGGATCCGTTTTATTGTCATATAGGGAAATAGGAGGCGCGTTTGAACAGTTTTTATATTTACTTTTTTATTCATACCAATTATCATTTTTTTAACTTTAAATAGCACAGAATTGTAAGACATTACGTAATAAACACCTTAAAATGTTATATTTGCAGCAATTACATATATCCGAAACGTAAATTAAGTCAGAACTAACTCTTGTAACATGTCCTCATGTATGCGGTAGGCTATTTTTGAACAGGCACGGAGGACTTTTAAACAATGTCCAAAATCATCTCTTAAGAATTAATTAACGCTCAAAAATATTACGCAAAGAGCACTACTATGGTTACATTAGTTTTTCTTTTAAGCTACTGAAGTCCACATTAAAGTGTTTCATTGTCATATTGCGAGCATTTCCTCCTGCATTCTCCGGTGTTCCTGTTTTTCCCCTTGCTCTCCTTTTGGTCCCTCTGTTTCACTTGTCTCTCTCTTGTTCTCCTTGTACTTCCCTTCTTTTCCTTGTTCCCTTATTCTCATAGTCTTCCCCTTGTTCTCTATATATTCCCCTTATTCTCCTGTATTCCCTTTACTCTGATTGCCGACAAGTAATCGTACCCACAAGTTCTACGTGAAGATGCAGCATAGTAAAGCAATGCAGCTATCGATGTTTAATTAACGAAATTATGTCGATATTCTATCTCGAAATACGAAATGGAAATATGAAAATTGGGAATTTATTCTTTGAAAAGGTGGAAAAATTCAAATATCTTGCAGCAACAATAACGAATATAAATGACACTCTAGATAAATTAAACTCAAAATTAAGCAGGAAATGCCTGCTATTATTCGGTTGAGAAGCTTTTGTCATCCAGTGTGCTTTAAAAATACTGAAAGTTAGAATTTATAAAACCGGTTGTTCTGTATGGTTGTGAAACTTGAACTCACGCTTTAAGAGAGGAACAGAGGTGCTCGAGAATAAGGTGCTTATAAAATGCACGTATTATATTCTTCATGTAACATAATTAGAAAACTTAACTCCAGATGTTCGAGATGGACAGGGCATGTCCTAGCATGTATGGGTGAATCCAGAAATGCATATAGAGTGTTAGTTGGATGACCTGAGGGAAAAACACCTTTGGGGAGACTGAGACATAGATGGGAGGATATTATTAAAATGGATTTGAGGAAGGTGGGGTTGCTAGAGACTGGATTAATCTTGGTCAGGATAGGGATCGGTGAGTGGCTTACCTGAGGCGGCAATGAACTTTCAGGTTCTTTAATAGCCATTTGTAAGTAAGTAACTATTCTGTCTCGTAATATATTTTGAATTCAGTGATGAGATAAGAAGTTCGTACAGTGTGCCAGAGAATAAGTTAGGAGAAAGAGAATTAATCGTAGGAGATGAGTCCCAAAGTCCTTTATCTTCATTAGAACATTAATTTTATAATGTATTTTTAGATGCCACTTACTTGGATGTCTTTAAGCAAAGACGTTGGAGTTCTTGTTTGATGTAGTTTATAGCCTGATATTAGAAATTTAATCGAATACTAACATGGTTCTCTAGGAACGTCGTTAATACCGATATCGAATATCTGTCTAATTTTTAGTCATTCAGCTGTGAGCCAAAGAAATTACTTTCATTGCATCTGACCTTTGGTGATCTACAGAATCTAATCATCAGAATTGAATATGTCTTTGCTTTCTTCGACTATCCCCGTGATGCACCGTGTAAGGTAGAATTTACATTACGCTAGTTTATTGTGGTGATTACATCGTCTAACCACACATTCAAACTGGTACGAGGAGTTTCCTGTACATTGCTGTGTGTTTCACTCACGTACTGAAGGCAAGCGGTGGCGATATTATGTCGCTCTACAAACTCTGTCTCTGCAAGCAGTAAGAAGTGGTTTCGTAAAGAATGAGAACTTTTTTATTGTTCTGTCGGACAAAATGTAATATGTTTACTATGCTCAACGATTCAATTAGGAGTATATAGAAACATTACTTGCTACGCTTGAGACGGTTCCTCGTATAGGATAAGGAGGTTTTGATTAGATTAGTATTTCGTGTTAATATTCTCATATGGGGCGTGTAAGTAAGTTTCAAAATGTGAGACGGAAGTAACAGGTGGACAGGAAGGCCGAAGGGAAGCTAGGCGGACAGGAAACATGTGTCAAGGCGTGGAGTTGACTGATGAGGGAATGTATGGACTTTGCCTGCGGGTGGTCAGCAAGATGACGCCAAGCCAGGTTGCAAAAGAGATGATCTGGTATATGTCAGAGAATTGTCAGGACGCCGGAAGTAAGGAGATGTTCTAGTTAACGAACAATTTTTGAAGAACGCGTCTTAAGTGACGTAAGTGTAATCGTGGCCAATCAGGATTCTTAATAGAGACACGTGATATATAGATAGGAGGGCGAAATTGTAAGTTTGGTGGTTGAAAGTAGAGGGTAGATTTGGCAGATAGACAGAAGGCAGATAGACAGTGTTCGGAGAGGTCACACTCCACATATTCTCGGCAAACCTAACTCGGAAGTATAACAATTTACGGACTTAGAATTTTTAGTGGGTGTAGTAAGAAGTCGTGTGTTGCATTATTATCATAAGTCTGAATTCTTTCCTCTCATCACGTTATCAACTGTCCGTTATATTACTGGTGTTTTATAGTACAAAATATATAATTACGTGAGCTCAGAAATTAGTCTACCAACTTGCGGGAAGTGAGAGCGAGATATTATACACTTGGACGCGCATTTCTGCTAATCTGAAACGAACACTTAATAATAATAATAATAATAATAATAATAATAAACGTTTTCATAGCTCTTACCAACAACTTCTGGTGTGCGCCTACATCATTTCAACCTACGAGCACGTCTCCCAAACCCCATGTCCCGACCGTTTTGCAGCTGACCTGGGACCTCATCCTCTACCGGAGTAATCTCGAGGAGGCTGGCGCCCAAATTAATCAGTGTACATAGTTAATTATTGACATCGACGTGCCTCCTCAAGATACTTTCCATATAAGACGGAGCTGGCAGCCGAGGGCGACGACGACCAACAACGACGACGACCGCTGCATATTTTGGCGCCCCAACGAGGTCCGACCCGCTTCATATTCGGCGCCCCAACGAAGGCCGACCGCAACAAATTTGGCGTCCCAACGTCGGGCTCGAGATGAACAACGTCGGGCTCGAGATGAACAACGTCGGGCTCGAGATGAACAACGTCGGGCTCGTGATGAACAACGTCGGGCTCGAGAGGGCAACAGTGAACACGGCGGGGATCGACGCGAGAGCCGACAGCCGATGCAGGGTTAATGCGGCTGATGGCAACACTGATCGCAGCGGGGATCGACGCGAGAGCCGACAGCTGACGCAGTGTTAGTAGAGCAGCTTGCAGTATCATGCAGTGTCAACGACCGACAGCCACAACACCATGCAGACCCCAAACAGCTGAGAACAACGATGGACGGTGGGGGAGACGATCAACCAGGCGTAACCTTGAAGACGTCGATACGTAAGCATAAAGGGTTTCATTTCAATTGTTGTGTCCATATATATGTACATGTGTGTAATTCATTTTGGTTGGGTTCATTTTGTTTTTGAGTGTAAGGGGAATTGTTGAAGATATATTGTATATTACATGTTACTGAGCAGCCAAACTAAAAGTGGAAAAATGGAGAGGTCAGTAGGGACGAGTCCTAGTCAGGATAAAGAGAAGTCACAAGACTCGGATAGTAGAATGACGAACAGTGCGATAGAGCTAATATTAAGTAAGATTAACCAATTGAAGAGTGAATTAAAGAGTGAGATGGCTGAGAATAGTAGCAGGCTAGAGAGCCAGTTCGGTAATTTGAAGAGTGAGATGGGTAAATTGGAATCCAGAATGGCTGAGAATAGTAGTAGGCTAGAGAGCCAGTTCGTTAATTTGAGAAATAAAGTAGCCGGGAATTATAGGAAATTGGAATCTATGCTGGTCTGGAATTGTAGTGAATTGGATAATAAGGTAGCCGAGAATAGTAATGAAGTGGAAAGTAAATTGATTGAGGATATTAGTGAATTGAATAATAAGGTAGCCGAGAATAGTAATGAAGTGGAAAGTAAATTCATTGAGGATATTAGTGAATTGAATAATAAGGTAGCCGAGAATAGTAATGAAGTGGAAAGTAAATTGATTGAGGATATTAGTGAATTGAATAATAAGGTAGCCGAGAATAGTAATGAAGTGGAAAGTAAATTGATTGAGGATATTAGTGAATTGAATAATAAGGTAGCCGAGAATAGTAATGAAGTGGAAAGTAAATTAATTGAGAATACTAGCGAATTGGATAATAAGATAGCCGAGAATAGTAATGAAGTGAGAAGTAAGTTAGCTGTGAATATTAATGAGTTGAAAGAGAAACTAGATGAAAATAGTACTGAACTGAAAGATAAGTTAGCCGAGAATATTAATGAATTGAGTAATGAACTAGCTGAGAATAGTAATGAAGTGGAAATTAAATTAGCTGTGAATATTAATGAGTTGAAAGAGAAACTAGATGAAAATAGTACTGAACTGAAAGATAAGTTAGCCGAGAATATTAATGAATTGAGTAATGAATTAGCTGAAAATAGTAATGAAGTGGAAATTAAATTAGCTGTGAATATTAATGAGTTGAAAGAGAAACCAGATGAAAATAGTATTGAACTGAAAGATAAGTTAGCAGAGAATATTAATGGATTGAATAGTAAGATAGCAGGGAATAGTAATGAAGTGGAGAGTAAATTAGCTGAGGATATTAATGAGAATATTGGGGAATTGAATAGTAAGATAGTTGAGAATAATAATGAGGTGGAAAGTAAAATAACTATGGATATTAATGGATTGGACGATAATCTCGATGAGAATAGTAATGAATTGGAGTATAGGTTAACCGAGGACAGTATCAGGCTAGAGAGCCAGGTGTTAGAAAGTTATAGAGCATTCAAGGAACAAGTAAATAGAGTAATCGAAAAGTTTGATGAGTTTGGGAGCGATAGTGGACTTGGGAAAGAGAATGCTAAAACCATCACAAACATGGGGCGGAGGGCAGAAGAAGCCTTCCCACCCCACAGAGGGTACAATAGCAATAACCATAATGACGGTTGGAGCAGGGATCGGCCACACAGTGCTGGCGGTCATGGTTTACAACCCTACAATAATGACCGATTTTCTAACAATGGTACAAAGCGGTACTGCGACGATCAAAGGAGTGGATATAGGAAGGGCTATTGGAGGCCTCATTTTTCTGCAGGAGGAGAAAAAGTTAAGTGGAAGCATGCTTGTAGATTTAATGTGAGGAGAAGTGTGTCTCCACGTGTAAACTGTCAATTTAAGAATGGCACAATGACATATGAGGAAGGCCGCAGACGATCCCATTCGGAGAATGACGATCCGATTCATGATAGACATCCAGGCGACGTACCAGGTTAATAGACGAGAATTTGTGTGAGGTTGAAAATAATATGGTTTTTAATTATAAGAAAAATGAGAATGTGTTTGTTTTGTGCATGTAGTATTTGAGCGATATAAGCAACTAGAACCAAGAACTGATTTCAGTAATGAAAATGTTTCCTTGTGAAAAGTTTTGTTACTTTTGTTTTCTTTTTGCCACCTTCAGAATTAGTTGTTTTTGTGTGTTTTCTTATAAGATCATGCGATAAGTAGTATTCCCTGTGGCAATAATTTAAAGATGATATTAATAAGAATTAATAATGATTAATAATAATGATAGAATATTTTTTTTTAATTAACTGCATTTATGTTCATTTATTCGTAGAGGTTGAATGATTAAATTTGAATATGTATCCATTTTTTTAGAATCAATATTAAGTGCCAGACCATCATTTTTAGTTCGAGACATAAAGTTGTCCTCTATGTTGAGGGGACGTTATTCGAGATGTGTATTCAAGGCTGCAGCTCATGTATGAGATATGATAAATAGAGTCAGTTAGTATTTCAGAAGTATTGTGTCGGTTTTATGGACGTAAATGTGTTGTCAAGGTTTCAGCTAATGTGTGAAGTATGATATAAAGGGTTAATTGGTATTTTAAAATGTATTATGTATTATTTAGCGTATTTTTTTTTATTGTGGTTCATAATTCTTATTTCTATGTTATAAGTATAAGTATGTATCAAGGAACCGATCATGAATGTGAGTGAGAGAGCGCCATTGTATTCGGATGTGCCCTGAATGTTACGATTGGATGCTGTATATATGTCAGGTATAAGTCAGTTAAACTGACGTGTGAGGTGTAAGCAGGCGTGAGGTGTGTATATAGATTCATACATGTAAATAGTTGTAAATATGTAATAATTGTAAGTGTAAATTTGTACATTGTTTACAAGCTTAGCAAAAGGTGTATCCAAGTGTGACTAATTAGGGGACACCGGACACTAGTAGTGAAGGTATTTTATGGGGCGTCTCATAACAACAAATATTCCCTTGGGAATATTCTTTGTTATGACATGGCATTTGAGACGGTTCCTCGTATAGGATAAGGAGGTTTTGATTAGATTAGTATTTCGTGTTAATATTCTCATATGGGGCGTGTAAGTAAGTTTCAAAATGTGAGACGGAAGTAACAGGTGGACAGGAAGGCCGAAGGGAAGCTAGGCGGACAGGAAACATGTGTCAAGGCGTAGAGTTGACTGATGAGGGAATGTATGGACTTTGCCTGCGGGTGGTCAGCAAGATGACGCCAAGCCAGGTTCCAAAAGAGATGATCTGGTATATGTCAGAGAATTGTCAGGACGCCGGAAGTAAGGAGATGTTCTAGTTAACGAACAATTTTTGAAGAACGCGTCTTAAGTGACGTAAGTGTAATCGTGGCCAATCAGGATTCTTAATAGAGACACGTGATATATAGATAGGAGGGCGAAATTGTAAGTTTGGTGGTTGAAAGTAGAGGGTAGATTTGGCAGATAGACAGAAGGCAGATAGACAGTGTTCGGAGAGGTCACACTCCACATATTCTCGGCAAACCTAACTCGGAAGTATAACAATTTACGGACTTAGAATTTTTAGTGGGTGTAGTAAGAAGTCGTGTGTTGCATTATTATCATAAGTCTGAATTCTTTCCTCTCATCACGTTATCAACTGTCCGTTATATTACTGGTGTTTTATAGTACAAAATATATAATTACGTGAGCTCAGAAATTAGTCTACCAACTTGCGGGAAGTGAGAGCGAGATATTATACACTTGGACGCGCATTTCTGCTAATCTGAAACGAACACTTAATAATAATAATAATAATAATAATAATAATAATAATAATAATAATAATAATAATAAACGTTTTCATAGCTCTTACCAACAACTTCTGGTGTGCGCCTACATCATTTCAACCTACGAGCACGTCTCCCAAACCCCATGTCCCGACCGTTTTGCAGCTGACCTGGGACCTCATCCTCTACCGGAGTAATCTCGAGGAGGCTGGCGCCCAAATTAATCAGTGTACATAGTTAATTATTGACATCGACGTGCCTCCTCAAGATACTTTCCATATAAGACGGAGCTGGCAGCCGAGGGCGACGACGACCAACAACGACGACGACCGCTGCATATTTTGGCGCCCCAACGAGGTCCGACCCGCTTCATATTCGGCGCCCCAACAGAGGTGTGACCGCTACACGCTGAATAATGTATTATTATTATTATTATTATTATTATTATTATTATTATTATTATTATTATTATTATTATTACTGACCACTAAGTATGTGTTTCTATAATTCTTCTGTACGTGCATGAATATTGATATTTTTAGATCTTCTCCCTAGAAGGATAAAATTATTAGGTTTTATCTCAATTTTAATCTTCTTAAACTGTAGATGAGGGTAACTATTTATTACTTATTCATTTAATAATAATATTGTACAAAAACTGATTCAATATTATGTGCCAACGAACAGTTAAACGCCAAGAATTGACACGTCTTAAATCATAACCAGGAAGAGAAAGATGAGATAAATAAAAGTAAGGAAGTCAGCTACTTAATGGGGTTTGAAAAATCTCGTGCTCTAAAGTCTTTTAATAGGACAGAATTTATCAAAAAAGTAATAATTAAAATAGCTTAAATAACTTGTCCTTAAGATGTTTTTAATTTTGAAAAACTATGAATTTCTCGATCAAGTATCGAGAGAATAATTTAGAAAATTCCTGATTATATTCAAGAGAAAGTTTAAAAAAAGAAGCAAGAAAAATCATATATTAGGCTATTCACTGGCTCTTGATAACAGCAGTGACATTACTGATACAGCAAAGCTTGAGATTTTTATCCGCGGGATTGATCAAGATGTTAGTACAGGAACCACCCCTGGTTGTAGTTTTCATGCCAAGTACCTTCCCTCCGGCTCCTTACTTCATAGGTTGTCTGTCGCATGTAATCACTGCAACTCGAGTTTTGGTTACCGCTGCGCTAGAATGATGATATGATTATGAGTAGTGGAGAAATAATGGAATCATGGTAGGAAAAAACGAAAGCACCCAGAAAAAGCTGCCCTAAATACTGTCTTTACCTTTCGTTTGAACTTGCAGGTAAGAAAAATGTTTCCTGAAATCTCTCATTACAAAAGGATAAGAAAAGCAGACTTAAACATGTTACACATTATCTCGAGAAGCACTATGGACTCCTCTACGATCAAACGACACAAGAAGAAACCGCAGTCAGTAGCAGACCGCAATAAAGGAACACAAGAGACAACAAAAACTAAACCGGATGAAACCCATAACTTGCGGCTCACCCTGAGATGCTAATGGCGACCTTTCGTGCAGCTCTACTACACATCATGTCACCTGACATGCGCAGTTGTGCTAGGAGAGGAGTTAGCGCCGCAGTTAATGTTTCTTCCCAAGTTTCTTCCAGTCATCACCATGGTAATGGTTAATAAAACATGAGCGCGCCATGCAAGACGATTATCGGATTTGCACTGTTCCTTTCTGTCCTTTAACATTTCTCATTTCAACGTCTGGAAATGACAGGATGATCACGAAAAACGGAAAGCTCTGGGGGTTCTCCTAGTCGTCATTCTTGTTTCGAAAAATGAGAGGAAATGCAGGTACGGGTAATGTTCAAACTATTATATAAGTCAATAGTACAATGGCTAGAAGTTGTGGCCAGGGGCGTATTTAGGTCTAGGCAGACTAGGCTGCTGCCTAGGGCGGCAGATTTGAGGGGACGGCTTTTAACCTATTAAGCTATTACTGTTTATATATATTTTTTTAATTTTATTCGTAACTCTTTAAGAGAGTACATGAACTTAAACGCACAATGAAAAGGATACGAATAACAATGGCAACAATCAGTTCAAATTTAATCAACAGTCTGCCAACGGAAAAGGGCAGTTTTTCAATAATAGTGTCAATGCGATCATAGTACTTCTTTTCAATGTTATGCCCTCTCAGCGTAAGAGTCTCACGTGATAACATTAAAGAACGTACAGCAGCGGTGACGAAAATGTAATCGTGCGCCGAGCCACTGTGTAACCTGCAACGTGCATACCACCTATGGAGGGAGGCGGACACCCGAAGGGGAAGTAAAGCAACTGTATGACTTATTAACGGATTTTCATTTTCCTTACGTCAAGCACTTAAATATAATTTTATACAGTACAAGGCTACAAACTAATGTTTAGTACGTGTAACGAAGAAAGAAATGAACAATATCACAACCTAAAATTAACTGTCTTCAGAACGTCTCTGCGACAGAGTTTCAAAATCAGGAATTATGTCACTTACTGCCAGTCGTAGTTGATCACGAAGGTATTTGTCTATCAGTCGTGATCTAAATTTGGTTTTTACTATTTTCATTATTGAAAATAATTTTTCACAAACGTAAGTTGTAGCGAACATGGCTTCAACAGAGCAAGCGAAAGAACGAAGCTTCGGATATTTATTTTTTGGCAAAGATTTGAAAGTTCAACATTTGTCAATTCCTTACATCTAGCTTTCATTTGACATCACATAGTAAATCAGTGAGTTCAAATTGAAGAGCTAACCACATTATTCGTACATCTGCTGAAAAAGGGTCGACGTACAGAGATGATGATGATGATGATGATGATGACAACAATAATACTTAACCTTTTAATGTTTCATCAGTAACATTTGGTATAATGCCGTTTTATGTTATACAATCGTTTTCCTCGTAATACTTGTGAACAAATCATACAATTAATATTCTCATCATATTGACAGCAAAAAAAAAAAAAAAATGCGTCCTCCCATCCTACTGGAAAGAGACATATTCCACTCGCAGGTCAAAGACAAATGCAAATGGAACGGAGTTTGACTCCAGTGAGTGAGAGGGTGGGGGTTGGCGGAGGTTAGAAGCAAGCGAAATGCACAGCTATCACTGCGAGCCACAATGTCTCGCGAGTCACGCTCTCGCGACGGCTGACGTACAGTACTGGTATTATATTACGATAAGTTAGGAAGGCAAATCCCATTGCTCGTTATCATAAGCTTTGTGATGACTGATGACTTGATGAGAGACGTCGCTAACTCTGTCATAAGAGTAGCCAGTATCAACACTCAATATGTCCATCCAGACTTCAATTAAAGAAAATACCGCCAGCAATAAAATTGTAGCAGCGTGGAAGTTCAGTTTAATTTGAAACGATAAAGGGTGCAGTTGTTTTGTATATAGGTGATTTATAAAATTTTAATATGCATTATAATGAGTGGCAGTCGGAAAAAGGTAAGTGGTTCTCAATACCGGAAACACCTCTGGATTGAGGTTCTGGCTGATATTATGTGCATCTACAAACAGTACATCTCACTTGACGATATGTGTCTGAGGAAGAACTGCATCTGAAATCTGATTAGTCTAATATGTTGCTAGTCAGCGGTGTATACAATGGAGGGGGAAAGGAACTTGTCACCCTACCCCATTATCTCCTGGGCTAGTTGACTTTGGAAAAAAAAAACGTATTTCTCCCATTACAATAATTCATACAGAAAAAAATCAAATCGACATAAACCAGTGTGAGTTGTCAATAAATTATCAAAAAATGTTTGTGGAAACTGACTTATGTCACTTTTCCCAAGCACTGCAGATATACCCAGATAGGTCGGCCTTATAGGCTTTGACGTTTACAACTTTTGTCAGGTTTACTACGCTGCCATCTAGTTATACTACATAAGGAGTCAATTCATAATTCCCATTTGAATATCATTATCTATTGTACTGCCATCTCATGTTCGTTTACGGCGGACGGGTGGCGATTCTGGCGGTTGTTCCCTTCAAAGTACAGCCGATTTTAACATAGCGATAAATTATCTGTTACATATATGATCTAGGGTGATACCTTGCTGGTGTCACTCGTGGGGCCCATACCTGTCTTCGGACAGTTGACTAAACAACAGTACCGGATATTCGCGAAAGACAAGACAATAAAAAAGAGGACATTTTGAGAAAAAGTGCAAAAATAGATGTACTATCTAAAAAAAAACAGACAGTCAGCTTGTTCCAGTTCGAGTCCAGATACATCAGACTGTAATATTGTGACGAACAGTACCGAAAATAGCGGAGTGTGTGGTTTATCTGAGTCAGGTGTTTCCGATATTAGAAATAGTAATAATGACGCGGAATCTATTATTTCAGTTGATCCAAATGACGCATACAAGGCGAAATAAGAGGCGGAAATATTATTCTCTGCC
The DNA here is from genome assembly GCF_040183065.1 of Periplaneta americana. Classification (NCBI taxonomy): domain Eukaryota; kingdom Metazoa; phylum Arthropoda; class Insecta; order Blattodea; family Blattidae; genus Periplaneta; species Periplaneta americana. The sequence continues at coordinate 94,331,658 of NC_091124.1, read as the reverse complement.
TAGAGGTGCCAAATAGTTAGATTCACCCTTGGTTGTGGCTGAAGTGGTAACGTTTCCAAGTATCGTAAATATAGCAGACCTGCTCTGATTCCCAGCATGGAAGTCCTTATTTGTCTGACCATTGACAAGCCGCATTGTATGAAATTGCATGAAATATAAAAGGAAGGTATGGTGAGCTGCGAAAAAAATGATTTAGGGAAATTAAAATACGTAGGCCTACACGTTTTCATCACTTTCTCTCTCTCTCTCTCTTGCTCCTTCACATAAACCGTATCCAATGAAACAGAGTGAGCGATGTAGCTCAGTCGATTACGTTTGAGACTGGTATTCGGGAAGTCCTGGTTCAAATCACGTGGTTTATGCATCTTCTTGGCATTTAAAACGAAAAACTTTACCTTTATACATCTATTAGAAGGTGAAGCGATAAAAGAAAATATGTAGCCTACTTATTGAATCAAACTAGATATTCATAAATGGCTGTACTTCTCGGCCATGAGGTCATCACGACACAACATAGTAGGCACATCCAGTCCCTGTGGGAGGAAAATGAATTTTCAGTCCCTATGCGAGTCAAGATTTGTACTGTATCTTGTACATTTTCTCTTAATCTACATAATGGAACGTATCTGATTCAACAGTCAGTGGTATAGTACAGCTGAATGCAATGAAACAATACTTTCTCTGCATTTGGATGTAATTTCCATTGTATCTGTCGAGGCATTTGTTTTGTGAGTCTTTTGAAACGAACGCTTTTTGAACGCTACCATGAGCCTACGCTAGATAGTGAATTTGTCGTGTTAATGAGTGGGCATAATTCATGAGCATTCTGCCTACATTCCCACGCTTGTCGTTCGATCCATCGCTCCCTATACAGAGATTCGGTTCCACACTCTGATGGTTCCTCTCACATTTCTAAACCGTATCTGTTCTATTAAGTTGTAGTGTTCTGTATCATATACCGTCTACGTATTGCCAGTGGCCCTTAACTATTACTACTGAACCTTACCTATTATTGCTGACCCTTAATTATTATCAGTGACCCTTAACTATTACTAGTGACCCGTAACAATACTATTATTCTATTCAGTATCTTGGTGCTAAAAAATCTCAGTTTCTTTTTCGACTCAAATCTAAACTGGAAGACACAAGTCACACATGTTTGTAAAAATTATTCTTAATAATTATTTATGCATTCACTGAAAAGATAAAGATTTTTTCCTTCCTACTAAATGAAAATAAATATAATTAAGGAGGCAAGACCTGACATGTGGGCCATCTGGTTTCGCGGCTAGACGCGCTAACCGTTACTCCACAGGTGTGAACTTCTCCTATGATGTTTCTACAGTATATTCACTATTCTTTCATATTTTAATTTCATTTCATTTATTATATTCCATAGATATTACATTAGCAATGAAGCCTTAAGATGTGGAACACGTTAAAATTTTGCAAGATTACAATTACAATTTTACAAATTTTTGACAATTTTTACATTTTTTTACAATTTTTACAATTTTACAATTTTGCTATTTTTTACAATTTTCTACAATTTTTTACAATTCTTTTGGCGAAATGTAGTGAGATGAGGTGAGACCGAGGATTCGCCAAAAGATTACCTGGCATTTGCCTTATGGTTGGAGAAAACCTCGGAAAAAACCCAACCAGGTAATCAGACCAAACTGGGATGAAGTGAAGTGAGGCCGAGGACTCGCCATAGACCATCCGGCATCGGTTTCACGGCTGGGGAAAACCTCAGAAGAAACCAATCAATCAGACCAAACCGGGGATCCAACCCAAGCCCGAGCGCAGCTCCGGATCAGCAGACCAGCGAGTCTGCCGACTGAGCTACACTGTTGGCTCTACTAAAAATATACAATACATAGCCAATCAGATTATTAAATTTACAAGCCCATCCGTACGATAGGGGAAAGAATTAGCTATCATAAAGAAAGTTTGTTTCACGACGGTTAATATTATATAGGCTGACTAGAATTTTTATGGTCAAGCAGGAGGCACCGGCAATTTCAAGAAAAACGACAAACACTTATCGAGTCACTATCCGTTGAAATGTTGCAGAAAATGCATGTAACAGTAGATAAAATTATAGAACTTTGCACTCTAAATTTGTAAAGTACCTTAACTTTTTTAATTAAGTGAATAAACACACATAACTCATATACATAATTATGGCCACTAAGAATTCAATTTGAGTACTGACGCATGCATCGAAGTCTTTCACATAATATTGTACACACTGAACTCTAACACACACATTTTACAAGTACTGGTCTGAAGAATATATCTTATATCTTTTTCAGGATCTGTCCATTCTCTCGGTCTCACCTCATCTCACTACATTTCGCCAAAAGAATTGTAAAAAATTGTAGAAAATTGTAAAAAATAGCAAAATTGTAAAATTGTAAAAATTGTAAAAAAAAATGTAAAAATTGTCAAAAATTTTTTCGGTGATTTCAACACCAATCTTCTAGCTCTTAAATCAAACGGGACTAAACAACTGTGTAACATGTTGGAAGCGTTTAACTTAAAAATCCTTCCCCTTAACCCCACCCATCACACAGCTACTACTGAAACTCTAATAGATCTAATTATTACAAACAATCCTGACAGAATTGTAACATCAGGGAATTTCCGCGCACGACTTAATATTCGCAGAGTATTCTCTCCAGTGCCCGAAAGCTGCAGCGAAATTCATTACATACAAAGATCTGAAACATGTCGACGACGATCAATTAATTTCCGACGCTATGGAATTGCCATGGCATACTATATTTAACTTAGTCACTGTTGATAAAAAATTGACAGTTTTTAATAACATGGTGATACAATTGTTTGATAAACATGCACCATTAAGGAAAAGACGTGCCACTCATCGTCCTGCTCCATGGATGACTGATAACATACGTAACCTCATGGTGTCACGTGATGCTGCCTACAGGAAGTATAGACACGATAAATCTGAGGAAAATTTTTACAACTATAAAAAAATTAGGAACAGAACAACGCAAAACATTAGAAATGCCAAACGTCGTCATGCTCTCAGTCTTGTCGACCCCTCCATTACCCCACGGTATCTTTGGAAGCATTTACGTGACATGGGAATAGGAAGTAAAACTACAGAAACTGAAATCCCAAACATATCACTTGATAAACTTAATCAGTACTTAACTTCACCACCCACCTCACAACCTGATAAACAACAAAAACTTAACACCATGAATACTCTCTTAGCCATTCCTCTTCCTGCTCGCGAAAAGTTTTTCTTCTCTAATATTACAGACATAGAAGTTAGGCAGGCTCTTAGAAACGCTAAATCTACAGCGCAAGGCTCTGACAACATAAACATTGTTTTTATTAATAAATTAATCGATATCGTGCTTCCTGTGATAACACATATTTTTAATTCCTCCATCATTACTTCTACCTACCCAAATCTTTGGAAAACGGCTTTAGTGCGTCCAGTACCTAAAGTAAACACACCTACATCTCCTAAAGACTATCGGCCAATATGCAATCTTCCCGTTCTGTCAAAGGCTCTTGAACGTATTCTCCATAAGCAATTAAGCAAATATCTGATTGAATTTAATGTTATCGACCCCTTCCAATCTGGATTCAGAAGCGGGCATAGCACTTCCACTGCCTTATTGAATTTAACTGAAGATATACGGGAGGCTATGGATAAACGACTAGCAACAATATTAATTTTATTGGATTATAGCAAAGCATTTGACTCTGTTGACATAGATCTACTATTAACTAAACTTCGAGTGTTAAATTTTTCTGACAGCGTTATCACCTGGATGCACTCCTACCTCACTGGCCGCCAGCAGCGTGTTGTCTTTAATAATCGGTTCTCCTTCTGGCAGACAGCAGAGTCAGGATTTCCCCAGGGTTCGGTATTGAGTCCATTGCTTTTCTGTCTCTATATTAACGATATCGCCAAGTCATTTAAATATTACAGATACCATATTTATGCAGATGACGTTCAATTATACATTTCCGCCAGTCCTGATAGACTAAGTGACTGTATTAATAGACTCAATAAAGATCTCGAATCCGTTTCATCTTGGTCTTACCAATTCGGACTTAACTTAAATACAGATAAATCACAGGCCATCTTATTTTCGAATGAAAGATTAATCCCCGATATTAATAAGCTCAACCTTCCTCCTGTGACTCTGAATAAAGCGATCATTCCATTCAGTTCAACTGTAAAAAACCTGGGAGTTCATTTTGAATCTAACCTTACCTGGGACACGCATATCAAACACACATGCAAGAAAGTATTTTCCACTCTTCACTCATTAAAAATATTGTACCACTATCCAGGTAAATTAAAGCAGACGCTTGTACAGACTCTTATTATGCATCATTTCGATTATTGTGACGCTTTATTCAGTGATCTCAGGGTGGATTTATCCCAGAAACTGCAACGTGTCCATAATGCGTGTGTTCGTTTCATTTGTAATGTCCGCTACTACGACCACATTTCGCCTTCTTTCGTTAAATTGTTGTGGCTCAGGTTAAATGAGAGAAAAGAGTTACATTCCCTTTCTCTCTTATACCGAATTTTGCACACCTCTACTCCCTCTTACTTATCTGTCCGATTCCACAGTCTTCCTCGGTATCATAACTTAAATACTCGGTCACAATATGATAACACGCTAGAAATAGCACTGCACACATCATCTCTTTATTCTTCGTCTTTCACTGTTGCTACTTCTCGTCACTGGAATTCTCTGCCGCCTGAAGTCAAGGGCTGCTGAACTTTAATTTCCTTTAAATGTAAATTAGAAAAATATCTTATGATGAGTTGCCAGACCTAACGTGTTGCAAATGTGTTCCACTGTATTTATTTTTATTTTATTTTATTTTGTTTCTTATTTTTATTATCTAAATCGTGTTTATTTAAATCACTTAGTGCCAATATGTATCCCACTGTGTTGTTGTTTTTTATTATTAATCTATTTTTTGTGTACATTTTATTCAATTGTCGGTTTCTGGTTTAATTATGTAAATCCTACTCAATTGTAATCTAATACTAATATGTATACTAATGTGTTTATTTTTATTTTTACTGTGTACATTTTTATTTTTTTTATTGAATTATCGGCTTCTGTTTTTATGTGATTCGTATTTGATTCTAACAAATTAATATGTATTTCACTATGTTTATTTTTATTTTATGAGGTAAATTTTATGTAACTACCTCTTTTGATCTCATTATGTATCAGTATGTAATTACTTAATTCTGATCCAGTTTTATGTTCAACTGTGTAAGCAAGTTTTAATCCTGGTTGAGTGTAAGAGAAGGCCTCACGGCCTTAACTCTGCCAGGTTAAATAAAGCCATTATTATTATTATTATCATTATTATTATTATTATTATTATTATTATTATTATTATTATACAGCTCTTCACACTAAGAATAACTCTTCTCGGGTTCTCACCTGGCTGAGAACCCGAGAAGAGTTATTCTATAACAAACGCCGGGAAAGCCTCAAGTCATACACAACTTCACACTAAGTTCTTCACATGAGAAATAAAAGTTTGTTTTCACTTGTAACAAAGCTGGTTCAATTTTCATTCTTGACTTTTCATCAGTCCAGATTGACTTCATTATGGAGAAAAGTCTTTCGATTGACGAATTACTGACTTGACAAATCATTAATGACACTATTTTGAAAATATTTTCAAATGGAATAGAATTTTTTTTGAAATATTGAAAAATATCACACCAATTTTCACCTGTTGGTTTGTCAATAAAACTTCTTATTTTTTGAACTACTTAAAAATGGATGCTGCGGCAGTTCCAACGCATCTGCGCAACGCGAATGAAGACAAAGATGGTATGTTCTTCTTAAAGAGTGCAGAATATCTCATACTGTGCTCATTGGTTCTTCTGTCTCATACTGAGAATCGATAAAAAATGTGCATGAATCACAGCAGTTTCATCACGATTTTTAAATATTCACGTGTAAAATGTCATTGAAACAAAATCAAAACTTCTGAGAACAAAATTAATTTCCGGGGACAAAAACGGGGACAGCAATTCAAAACCGGGGACTGTCCCCGGAAATCGGAGACGTCTGGTGAGTCAAATATTATACGAATCTATCGACACGTAAGTTCATCTGAGACTAGAACCTATCTTCTCCCCACATACCCATTGGTGATATAACCACGGCACATGATAAGGTCACAGGACAGGTGTTGCTTCCCCTACTGTATTAGTACCGACTCTAGTAATGCTCCAGTTTGACTCTTGAAATGTTCCCTAAAGTGATCTAAATGTTCAATTGTCATCGAAACTTCAACAGTCGACCTGAGTGGCCCAGTCGGTAGAGTGCTGGCCTTCTGTGCCCAAGGTCGCGGGTTCGATCCCGATGGCATTTAAGTGTGCTTACAGTACGATTATTTAGTCTTGACAGTCGCCGGCGATGTGCGCCTGGGTCAGGCGAGTCCATTTATTTACGCCAAGGGGTGTTTGGGTTATTCACTCGCTTGCCTTCGGAGCGATCGAATGTCATGCGTGCGGTAGAGCGGTATGTTTCCATTACAATTAAGTTGTACTGCATTCCTTTACCGACCGCTCGCCCTTATCTCTACTACGGAACTCTCCCCACTCCTCCTATTACTTCCCCTCTTTCGCGTCGCTGAGCTGTCAGGACTAAATAATCTGTCCGTAAATGTGACAGGCTCATGTCAGTGTATTTACTAGCATGTAAAAGAACTGTTCCGGGACAAAATTCCGGCACACCGGCGACGCTGATAGACCTACAACCTCGGCAATTGCTAGCGTCGTTTAATAAAACGTAATTTAGAATTTAGAAACTTCAACATATTTATAATACTTGCATTCGCTTTATTTTCAACAGTTGCCGCTATGATCAGCTCTCTCTTTACTTCCTATAGCTGTCTTGGGTTCTGATGAAAGGTGAAGTGCACTCTATTCTCGCTGTCTGCTAGACTGTATAAAATTTTAATATTTCCGGGTCTAATTATCTGGTTTCCCCTTCACATTCCTAGCTTCCTATCACGACCATGATACTCTCTCACAGCATAATCTACTTCTACCTAATCATCAAAAATCTCTCTATTCTGCCTCCTTCATAATAGCCACAGCCCAGTCCTGAAATTCGTCATAAGACGTCAGGAGAAGTCGGGGTCTAGAAGTTTTTAAATCTTTGCTTCTGAAAAATAGCATTACTGAACAGAACTAGTCCTTCGTGAAATAAAAAGTTCTAAATAATTGTAATGTCTTTTATTTTGATTTTTTATTCCCTATGGTGAAGAATGGGTAGAACGGAGAAAAATTATTTCCGGCACTGGGATTCGAACCGTGTTTTTCAAATGTTAAAATGTTATATTTTATTTAACGACGCTCGCAACTGCAGAGGTTATATCAGCGTTGCCGGATGTGCCGGAATTTTGTCCCGCAGGAGTTCTTTGACATGCCATTAAATCTACTGACATGAGCCTGTCGCATTTAAGCACACTTAAATGACATCGACCTGGCCCGGGATCGAACCCGCAACCTTGGGCATAGAAGGCAGCGCTATACCAACTCGCCAACCAGGTCGACCCCTGTTTTTCAATTCTACGTGCTGACGCTTTATCCACTACCACACCGGATTCAAATTCCGATGCCGGATTGAATTCTTCTCCTCTCTGAGAGGTAGAACTTAAACTGAGAAAAACAGCAACAGGAGTTGTTGGAATCACTCATTGAATTAGTGAAATGCTTGGGTGAAGAAAAGAAGGAAATTCTATCATTAAGCAACGAAATATATTAAAAATGAGATTGGCCTTAATATTTTACGGAGACAGTGTTGCTTCCAATACCGAAGAAAAATAATGCCAAGAAATGTAAGGCGTTCAAGGCTATTAGCCTAATATCGCACTCGGAGAAGATTCTCTTGCGAATTCTGAATCGACGTATATATTCTAAGAAGGAAGAACAGTTGGAAGAAGAGCAGTTTGGCTTCAGGAAGGGAAAAGGTACGAAAGATACAATTGGACTGCTACGGACAATCGACGAAAGATACCTAGAGAAGAATAAAGAAGTGTATGTAGTATTTGTGGACCTAGAAAAGACGTTTGACAGGGTGGATTGGAATAAACTGATGGGGATCCTAAAGAAAATTAGCGTGGATTAGAAAGAGAGGAGGCTTTTCACTAACCTTTATATGAAACAACGAGTCGAAGTCAGGATAGGAGAAGAAATGTCAGAAGGAAGTGAAATGAGAGAGGAATACGACAAGGATGCCCTTTACAACCTACCCTGTTCAACATCTACTTGGAGGACTTAGTCAAGAACTGTTTTCAGAACATGGGAGGAGTGATAGTAGAAGGAAAAAATAATAAAGTGTATAAGATTTGCTGATGCTGGCGTTGTCAGCAGTAGAGGAGACGATAATAAGGGATATGCTACTGGAGCTAAATGACAGTTGTGAGCAGTATGGAATGAAGATAAATGCCAACAAGACGAAGACAATGGTCATAGGAAGAAAAGTAAAGAAGGTAAACTTCCGAATTCTATATGAGGCAGTGGAACAAGTGGACAGCTGCAGATACTTGGGGTGTACTATAAGCAGTAACATGAGCTACTTCCAAGAAGTCAAATGGAGAATGGCAAAGGAAGCTTTTAATAGAAAAAGGAGCATATTCTGCATATTCTGCGGACCTCTGGAGAAAGAACTAAGGAAGTGACTAGTGAAGTGCTTTGTATGGAGTGTATGATTGTATGGGGCAGAAACATGAACATTATGACGAAGTGAAGAGAAGTGAATAGAAGCATTTGAAATGTGGATATGGGGAAGGATGAAGAATGTGAAATGGACAGAGTAAGAAACGAAGCTGTGTTGATAAGTGTAGATGAAGAAAGAATGATGCTGAAACTGATCAGAAAGAGGAAAAGGAATTGGTTGGTTCACTGGTTGAGAAGAAACTGCCTACTGAAGGATGTACTGGAAGGTATGGTGGACAGGAGAAGAGTTCGGGACAGAAGAAGGTATCGGATGATAGACGACATTAAGATATATGGATCTTAAGAGGAGATAAAGAGGAAGGCAGAAAATAGGAAAGACTGGAGAATGCTAGGTTTGCAGTGAAAGATCTGTTCTTCAACAGAACACTGTGAATAAACAATGAAGCAGAACCGAGCGAGTAGGCTCAGACGGTAGAGTTTGAGACTCGCATTCGGGAGGTCATGAGTTCAACTCTGTGTCCAACCAATCTGACTGTGATTTTTCATGGTTTCCCTTAGTCATAAAGGCAAATGTCAGATTGGAAATTTACATCCATGGTTCATCACCGCCTCAACTACCAATACGATAAACATTAATCAACATCTATAATCAGTTAAATGAACACAAGCCATCTACAACACAATAGAAACCAGGAACTCAATAAGAGTAAAAAGACCTACTAGTATATTCGCACATTCTAAACACTCGACATGATCACAGATGTTAAAGCGTGTATAAATAAACTTAACAAAGAACATAAAAATAATTTTCGTACACAATCCACTCTGTATTGAGCTATTGACATTAATTGGGAGTGATTTATTAAAGGATGCATTCAAAACTAATTTAGAAAAATGTTAAACGAATTATCCTTGGACCAAAAACATATGTTTCCTGAACTTATTTTAATTATCTTCTATATATATATATATATATATATATATATATATATAATTTGAACTGGTAATGGAAATTACGGGAAAACGGCTGAACGGATTTTAATAAATGGCTCCTCATTTTGAAGCTTGGAACCCAAAGTTTTTCGGAAAAATAGTAGTTTTCAGTGAAATGTCAATTTTCCTACATAATTTTCCTATTTTCCAAAATCCATCTGTCGTCAGTTTTGAAAACTAGCTAATTGCATTCAGGAGAAGGGAAGCGAGCATCAAGTCGGCCGTGTTGCATTTCAGAATAAAACAAAACACACGCTACAGTAAACAATATTAAACGAAGGCCATGATCTGCAAGACTGCTGACATATTTAGAGCTCAAATTAAATTGGTTATTAAAAACTTAATTTATTAAAAATAATTTACAGGTTCGATTCTGTGGTGTGTAATTTTCTGGGTACAGCTGTATATTGGATATTAAAAACTACAAAACTTGAGGTGGTTTGATGACATTATTACTATTAGAAATGAAATATTATTGTAGTTAATGCCGTGATGTGACTACAGTATTTTTCATTAATTATGCATATTAATGCTATATTGATGATATGAAAGTGAAACGTTTTGGGGTTATATAAGTAGATGTAGAGAAGAACTTAAATTAGATTTTGATTTCTATATTTTACTGAGTGGCGGCTATATAGTATATGTTACTGAAAGCTATAAAACTTACGTAAGATAATAATATTATTAAAAATCAAATATTTTTATAGTTATTAATCAAGTGGGGTTGGGTCTTTTTCATATATTTAATGGCGGTGTGGTATAGATATTTATATGCGTGGTTCTCTTCAGTATTGGCTCGAGAGAGAGTATCTATCATTATTATGAAAGCAAATAACTTTCAGAATGTGTGGTATTCTTCATTGAAAATAAATCTGAAAAATGTTTATTTGAACGTCTAATGAACTTAGTTTGCAGCATTTGCTGCACAAGCCGCTAGTTTGCATATAATAACAGTTAAGAAACATGATAAAGGAATTATCCTTACATCAAATGAGTGGTGTTTGGACTAAAATTATTGTATTTTAATTATTTAAATACAATTTAAATTAAGAAACATATTAAACGATTTATCCTTCTATCAAACATTAATGTTCCTGGACCAAATTTGCTATTATAATTATGTAACTACTTTATATTTATTTCTAATAATTGCAGCGAAGCGCACTGATATGGCTAGTTTGTAATAAAAACATTAAATGAGCAAAAATTATAACTCAATATTATTGGCATCATGTCAGTTGCCTCTAATGATGTGTTAATACTCCTCGATATCATCGGCTGTACGGTATTGTTACATGATGTGATGAAATTATACTTTTTGCCGTGCAATTGGCAGCATTCACGGCTTCACTGAGAACCAATACAAAATGGTTCAAAACAGGCCAGACATCCATTTAGCGGAGTAATAAGACATCATTGCGCTCGCTATAGTAGCGCCACCAGTCCATCCTATTCCGAGCTAGGTTAAGTAGTATAATATAAGCGTTACAGAATGTTATTAGACCCATGGCAGATATGGGAACACATCTGTGTACACATTCGTCCGTCCCCTCAACAACTCGCGGCTTCCTACCGATGAAAGATGACGTAGTGTATACGAACAGTAGCGCATCAAGGCCAGGGGTAATAACATTCTGGTCGGGCTATATCAATGTAATTAAATAGGTATGTTTACACTGTGTCAAATAAGGAGCGAATAGGCCCGCTTGTGAAGTCGAATAATATTAACTAGTTACCACCGCACGCTTCAAACCGCTGAGACTTCCTCCTACTCGGTCTAGAGCAGTGGTTCTCAATCTTCGAGAAGACGTGACCCACTTTTGGGCAAGACTTTTGTTTGGGATCCCCCCTTCCACTACCGTCTCTTTATCCCGAGATTTTTCCCAACTTTAAGGTCAATGTCAGGCAATGCCGTAGCGAATTCTCCTATTACCAATTTCGCCGACGCTAATATTTGACACAGCGTCAAAACTAAAAAAGGAGCTGTGTAATATTTTTCTATTTACTTTGGATAAAATGAATGGTGGTGAAGTTGCTATTCATGAACAACAGACTTATTTACTTAGAAATGGCTTTTAAGGAACCCGCAGGTTCATTGCCGCCATCACATAAGCCCGCCATCGGTTCCTATCCTGTGCAAGATTAATCCAGTCTCTATCATCATATCCCACCTTCCTCAAATCTATTTTAATATTATCCTCCCATCTAGGTCTCGGCCTCCCTCCGGTCTCCCAGGTCTCCCAACTAACATTCTATATGCATTTCTGAATTCGCCCATATGTGCTACATGCCCTGCCCATCTCAAACATCTGGATTTAATGTTCTTAATTATGTCAGGTGAAGAATACAATGCGTGCAGTTCTGCGTTGTGTAACTTTCTCCATTCTGCTGTAACTTCATCCCTCTTAGCCCCAAATATTTTCCTAAGCACCTTATTTTCTAACACTCTTAATCTCTATTTCTCTCTCAAAGTGAGAGTCCAAGTTTCACAACCATATATAACAACCGGTAATACAACTGATTTTTTGACAGCATACTAGATGACAAAAGCTTCCCAACCGAATAATAACAGGCATTTCCCATATTGATTCTGCGTTTAATTTCCTCCCTTGTGTCATTTATATTTGTTACTGTTGCTCCAAGATATTTGAATTTTTCCACCATGAACAACAGACTATTAATTTTAAAATCTTTTATCTTGAAACAGTTCTCACTGGCATCGTATACTGTATATGTGTTTTTGGTTTTTCACTTCTTGAAATATTTTTATTTATGTGATTATAAACTAATAATTTAAAATTAAATGCTTCTAGTTTCTCTTAAGGTGATTATTTCTTAATCTGTTGTTATGAAATAAATGTATTACACCGCGCAGAAAATTCTGTATTGATTATATTCCTACGTTATGTAAAATGCGTGTAAGTACACTTAGTTGATGTAAAATATTTATTAGGCCTACGTAATTTTCGTGGTGAACCCTGTGTATCAATACAGAAAACGTTACCTTCAGCATGCTGTGGATATATATACGTGGAATTCTCATTAACTATTGGATATACTTTTGTTCCTACATATTACCTACAAGTGAACTTATAATTCTAGAGAAAAATTAGCATTACATTGTTTTTAAATCGGTTAATAAACGACGCTGTAAAAACTACTACGTTATTATTTTAGCATCGTTGGATTTGGTGATGTCGAAATATTATTTGGCAATCTGAGTTCAAGAACTCACCTTGACCATAGATACGGTAGTTGATATTCGTCTTAGAGTTGGGAAAAACTGTGAAAATATCGCGGACTTCTATTGCGAATACATCTTGTCACCACCTCAGTTATGCCGGTGACCTATATTATGAAGGTAATGATGTACCGCTGTCAATTGTAAAGATTTTATTGTTATTTTAATATATGAGTGCCTTACGGCAGGGGTTTCCAACCAGTGTGTGTCGCGCAGCCCCATGGAGTGTGTCGCGAAATTTTGAAATGAAAAATAAATGTTACGCCATCCAGAAAGTCTCTTTACAACGTATTTTTATTTACGACGAAGTCTTTGATATGGTATATTTATTTTGAGACACACTTTATCAGTGAAACGTGATCACCTGCAAAAATGTTAAGTTTAGTTTTTCTGTCTGGCGATAATTCGAATGAAATCACGAACACCTGCAACAATGCTTAGTAGTTTACTCTTCCCACTTAGTAATAAATAGAATTTAGAATCATCAGAACATATTGGTCAGTTTCAGTATATAGAGTGAGAGAGTGATAGTGTGACTATTTTATTAAAAGTGATTTTTTTAGATTTTATCATGGCCAAATTTTTAATTCGAAAAAGACAATCTGAATCAAGTTCTGGGTTAAATGACAGTACTGCTAATTCAAATAATGTGAACGAAAACTCTCTTCAAGGTTCACAAAAACGTACTGCGTTTCGTAATATAAAGTGATGAATACTTGCATATGGCTTTACGTGGCGTGGAGATGAATATAAACAAAATCCCGAGTGTCTTATATGCGGAAATGTTTTGCCAAATTAGTCGATGGTACCAAAAAAAAGCATTTAGAAAGTAATCATTCTCATGTAGCTTTCTAGGGGTAAATCAGTGATGCGAGTGGTAGAGCTTCAAAACGAGCTGCTGCTTATTTTTTTTTTTCTGGAGGACGAAAAGCCAGCGTATGTTAAACTTTTGGAAGATAATTTTTAGTGTGCCAAACTAGTATGTCTTGCCGAAATTTTCGAGAAACTGAACTCTTTAAACAAGCATGCAACATAAAACCGAAACTATTATTTCGGCCATAAACAAAATTCAAGGATTTTACAAAAAAACTTAAGTTTTGGAAGTTTTCGGTTATAGCCGGTAAATTATTGCCCTTTCTTTAGTTGAAGGTTTTGAAAATTGACTTGCTGAAAATGAAAAAGAATGCCTAAAGAAGTTAATACAGAACACCTAAATGCGTTACAAAGTTCTGACACTTTTTTGTTGCATTTTTCATCATGAAACCCAAACATGTGTGAATAACTATGTTTTTAATATACTAATTTTCTTTGAATTCTACTTAGGTCTTAGTTGGGCGAAAAGGAGGTTAAAAACGACAAAATTCTCGTGCAGTGAACAATAATTATCTCCTCGTCGTCTGCTATAAAATATCCTACACAGAGTTACACCACATTTTTTCTCTAGAATAAAGCACCGGTTGTTATTATTATGTTATTAATAAAAATAAATAGGCGTAAGTGTGCCGCGATATCGTGGGCGTTCAGTAAAGTGTGTCGTCAGTCAAAAAAGGTTGGGAACCACTGCCTTACAGTATAGGATAGATAGACCATGTACCTTAAAAATATATTTTGGATAAATTGGTTATGTCCAGAAGTATTCCTTCAGTCGAAAACTTGTTCAGATAATATTATATTGTGTTTTAGAGTTATTTTTAAAACAAAATATATATAAAAAAACAGATAATTCGGCTTGCTGGATAGTACTTTACTATAGTTTCGAAACATTGAGAACTTTATACTTCACCACTTTAACTTTCAAAAGCACCACCAGAGATTGTGTATGTTAGGACTGAAATTCACGTGCATATTGTCGATAGTATGAGTGAAGGGCAAAATACTTGGTACAGGACAGTCATAGTTAGAATTTGTCATGTATCCGCTGTTGTAATTTCAGAGTTTTAATTAATTGGGTACATTAACTACTAAAATAGTAATTTCCTGATAATTCAATATGGAATACCTCTGTAAAAACAGTAAACATAATTATGACACTGTGATTGGCTTGGTACACGGTACACTGTTGATAAAATAGTTACGACAGCCAGGCAGGTAATAGAAACAACGAACAGCGCTGTCGCTGCGTTTTATTGACATACAAGATTCCTTATGCTGATCAATATCCTGTTGTTTACATTCCTTTACTGACTTTTCAAATTTGTTCTTATCATCCATATTTATCAATGTACATTCCTTATTTACACAAGACTTGTATTTTTGTGTATATGTATTGTATTAGAGGTGCCAGATTTTCAAACTGAAAACACGGGAGATTTTGGAAATAATTTCCAAAATCGTTTCATCAAGACATCGACATGTTTTACCTTTAGGAGCATGTTATACGTATATGTACAACAGCGGTGACCTAAGCGGGTTCCAAGACATTCCAACGGATACGAGGAGTTTCCTGTACATTGCTGTGTATTTCATTCACGTACTGGAGGCAAGCAGTGGCAGTATCATGTCGCTCTACAAACTCTGTCTCTACAAGCAGTAAGAGGTGGATTCGTAAAGAATGAGAATGAGAACTTTATCGTTGTTCTGTCGGACAAAATGTAATAAGTTTACTTTGTTCAGTGGTTCAATTAGGTGTATGTGGAAACATTAATTGCCTCGCTGAATAATGTATTATTATTAGTCTATTATTATTATTATTATTATTATTGTTATTATTATTATTATTATCATTATTATAATTATTATTACTGGCCACTAAGTATGTGTTTCTATAATTCTTCTGTACGTGCATGAATATTTATATTTTTAGATCTTCTCTCTAGAAGGATAAAATTATTAGATTTTACCTCAATTTTAATCTTCTTAATCTTTAGATGAGGGTAACTATTTATTAGTTATTCATTTAATAATAATGTTGTAGAAAAACTAATTCAATATTATGTGCCAACGAACTGTTAAACGCCAGGAATTGACCTGTCTTAAATCAGTGGTCGTCAGCACTCGCTGAAATGGGTAGAGTGCATGGAGGGTAAGGAACTCTGCTCCGTCGTGCACAAGGGATAGAGAGACAGCATACCCTCCAGCAGTGACGATTGCACGTTAGGGCAGTGTTTTGTCCGCGGGTAAGGGACGCTAGCCCGAGCGTGCAGTGTTTTGATGACCGTTGTCTTAAATCATAGCCAGGAAGAGAAAGATGACATAAATAAGTGTAGGGGAGTCAGCTACCTAATGGGGTTTGAAATATCTCGTGCTCTAAAGCCTTTTAAATAGAACAGAATTTCTCAAAAGAGTAATGATTAAAATAGTTTAAATAACTTGTCCATAAGAAGTTTTTAATTTTGAAAAATTACGAATTTCTCGACCAAGTATCGAGAGAAGAATTTAGAAAATTCATGATTGTATTCAAGAGGAAGGTTAAAAAAATAAACACGAAAAATCGTATATTATTCACTGGCTCGTGATGACAGCAATAACATTACTGATACAGCAAAGCTTGAGATTCTTATCCGCGGGATTGGTCAAAATGTTAGTACAGGAATCACCACTGGTTGTATAGTTTTCATGCCAAGTACCTTTCCTCCGTCTCCTTACTTCATAGGCTATCTGTCGCATGTAATCACTGCAGCTCGAGTTTTGGTCACCGCTGGTGTAGACTATAAGCCAATAAAAATCTCATATTATTCCGCAACATCTTAAACCGGCACTGATTCTGCGTGTTGTCAAAACAACATTCAGGCTATGTTTAACCTAAAAACAATGTTTAGGGTCGGAAATCGCAGATCTAGAAACGGTATTTTATCACGGAAGAGTTGTGTCATTAAGGATTCAATGCAATGCTGGAAACGGAAAAACGACTTAACGTACGTTAAGTTGTTATTCCAAGGAACGTCTCAATTGTTATGATGCTTACATGTTTTGTTTGTATCTTAATATCTCTTGTAATGATTTGTAAATGTATACACGTGATGGTTCTCTGGTTGTGTCTTGGATGATGACGTGTGTACCTCTACCCAACAATTTTATTATAACTACTTGGATTTTATTAATTTTGTGATTCATTGTGAAGTTGCTGGAATCTATGTCATTATGTTATCTAATCTGTAGCTTATACATCATCTTTACATCTACAATAAACCTCATCTTTGATACAGCCTGTTTTTCTTTCTCACTAGGGTGTGAAAGCTTATGCACTACCAATTTTCGGACCCTGAAATCCAAAATTGAAATTGTGTCTGACTCCACGGTTACGCTCCATTACAATTAAAAGAAATATACAGAAAAATGCTAACGACCTACATATTAATCGGATCGTAAATACTGAATACGAACAAAGCACACGTAATACTACTAATAATAAGTGAGGAGAAATTAATGATATACGCACAGACACATATCAAACGGCATGTCACAAACCGCTTTGTAGGTAGGAGAGACTGTAAACGTGCATTTCTGTGAACATTTCGAAATATATTTTTGCAGCATCATAATACCACAGTCTAGTATATACAGTCATAAATATGTAATAAATATGCATCCATAGTTGCTAACCACTAGGATCGCTACTGTCGCCTCATTACAGACAATGCGAAATAGTACCTGCACAGTCTATTGTTCCTAGCAAACTCATCAACTCAAGCTTCGTGACTGTATATACTAGACTGTGATAATACTGTAATTTCGTTTTATATTTCGTATAAAAAATGTAGTCCGCCGTTGTGCGTATGTGGATAGCGCGTGCACTTTCCAGCAAAGCGATTCCCAGCATGGGCGACAGAAGAAATTTATTTTTCGTCCACGCGACTGGGTTTTTGTTCGTTGTCTTGTGATTGTCCTGTGATGTTTCTGCGGTGGTCCAGTGCCATGCTGATCGCATGATATGGAGATGAGATGTCTAGTGTGTGATTTAGTGATTCTCTCTTTTACTTGCAGTGGCATGTACTTACTTACTTACAAATGGCTTTTAAGGAACCCGAAGGTTCATTGCCGCCCTCACATAAGCCCTCCAGCGGTCCCTATCCTGTGCAAGATTAATCCAGTTTCTATCATCATACCCAACCTCCCTCAAATCCATTTTAATATTATCCTCCCATCTACGTCTCGGCCTCCCTAAAGGTCTTTTTCCCTCCGGTCTCCCAACTAACACTCTATATGCATTTCTGGATTCGCCCATACGTGCTACATGCCCTGCCCATCTCAAACGTCTGGATTTAATGTTCCTAATTATGTCAGGTGAAGAATACAATGCGTGCAGTTCTGTGTTGTGTAACTTTCTCCATTCTCCTGTAACTTCATCCCGCTTAGCCCCAAATATTTTCCTAAGCACCTTATTCTCAAACACCCTGAACCTATGTTCCTCTCTCAGAGTGAGAGTCCAAGTTTCACAACCATACAGAAGAACCGGTAATATAACTGTTTTATAAATTCTAACTTTCAGATTTTTGGACAGCAGACTGGATGATAAGAGCTTCTCAACCGAATAATAACACGCATTTCCCATATTTATTCTGTGTTTAATTTCCTCCCGAGTGTCATTTATATTTGTTACTGTTGCTCCAAGATATTTGAATTTTTCCACCTCTTCGAAGGATAAATCTCCAATTTTTATATTTCCATTTCGTACAATATTCTGGTCACGAGACATAATCATATACTTTGTCTTTTCGGGATTTACTTCCAAACCGATCGCTCTACTTGCTTCAAGTAAAATTTCCGTGTTTTCCCTAATCGTTTGTGTATTTTCTCCTAACATATTCACGTCATCCGCATAGACAAGAAGCTGATGTAACCCGTTCAATTCCAAACCCTGCCTGTTATCCTGAACTTTCCTAATGGCATATTCAAGCGCGAAGTTAAAAAGTAAAGGTGATAGTGCATCTCCCTGCTTCAGCCCGCAGTGAATTGGAAAAGCATCAGATAGAAACTGACCTATACGGACTCTGCTGTATGTTTCACTGAGACACATTTTAATTAATCGAACTAGTTTCTTGGGAATACCAAATTCAATAAGAATATCATATAATACTTCCCTCTTAACCGAGTCATATGCCTTTTTGAAATCTATGAATAACTGATGTACTGTACCCTTATACTCCCATTTTTTCTCCATTATCTGTCGAATACAAAAAATCTGATCAATAGTCGATCTATTACGCCGAAAACCGCACTGATGATCCCCAATAATTTCATCTACGTATGGAGTTAATCTTCTCAAAAGAATATTGGACAAAATTTTGTACGACGTCAACAAAAGTGATATTCCTCGAAAGTTACCACAGTTGGTTTTGTCCCCCTTTTTAAAAATAGGTACAATTATGGACTCCTTCCATTGTTCTGGTACAATTTCCTTTTCCCAAATAGCAAGTACAAGTTTATAAATTTCTCTATATAATGCACTTCCACCCTCTTGTATTAATTCTGCTGGAATTTGATCGATACCTGGAGACTTGTACTTTTTCAGATTTTCTATCGCAATTTTGACTTCTGAAAGTGTGGGTTCGGGTATAAATGGCTCAGCAGTTTGTATTTCAATTTCGTCCCGATCATTTCTATTTGGCCTATGTACATTTAGTAATTGCGCAAAATAGTTTTTCCATCTGTTTAGGATTGATGGAGAGTCTGCAAGCAAGTCACCATTCTCATCCTTGATCACGTTTACCCTTGGCTGATATCCGTTCTTAAATTCCTTTATACCCTTATATAAATCTCGAATGTTTTTATTCTTACTATTTGTTTCTACCTCATTCAGTTTTTCCTTCAAGTAACCTCTCTTTTTATTCCTAAGTGTACGACTTGCTTCCCGTCTTTCATTGAAATAATTATCTCTCTTCTCCTCAACTGGATCCTGTAAGAATTTCAATTTTGCCTGTTTCCTTCTTTCTACTACCATGCAACAATCTTCATCAAACCACGGTTTCTTTTTCTTAGTTTCATAATAACCTATGCTCTGCTCAGCTGCAATTTTGATACTATCTCTGATATTTTCCCACACGCTATTAACATCTAATTCTTTCTCAACTTCGTCGGAACTTTCTAAAGTGGCAAACCTATTCGAAATTTCGACCTGATAATTTTGCTTAGCTTCCTCGTCCTTTAATTTCAAAATATTGAATTTAGTAATATTAACTTGCTGCTCTACTCGCTTGGCTACTGATAATCTTTCTCTTAATTCTCCAATCACCAAATAATGGTCAGAATTACAGTCTGCACCCCTGAAAGTTCGAATATCTACTATACTAGTATGTCTCCGTTTATCTATCAAGATGTGATCTATTTGGTTGTGTGTCAATCCATCCGGAGAAGTCCAAGTATATTTATGTATATCCTTATGGGGGAATGTTGTACTTTTGGCAATTAAATTTTTCGATGTGGCAAAGTTGACTAATCTAACTCCATTGTCACTACTAATTGCGTGTAGGCTCTCTTTTCCAATAGTTGGTCTAAAAATATCCTCCCGTCCTACTTTAGCATTGAAATCCCTCAATAAAATTTTCATGTGATATCTAGGGAACTGATCAAAAGTATGTTCCAATTCCTCATAGAAGCTATTCTTTATATGGTCGTCTTTCTCTTCTGTAGGGGCGTGAGCATTTATAACTATGATGTCGCACCATCTACCCTTAAGTACTAAATATGATAACCTGTCACTGATAAATTCGACCTTTTTTACTGCTGATTTTATTCTTTTATGAACAAAGAATCCTGTTCCTAATTGGTGATTATTGTTTCCTTCCCCATAATACAACAAGTAATCTCCTATTTGTGATATGCCATTCCCATCTAACCTAACCTCTTGTACTCCTACGAAGTCTATTCTATATCTAGCTAGTTCTTTTGCTACTAATGTTACCCCTCCTGTTCTATAAAGACTAGTTACGTTCCAAGTGCCAAATCTCAAAACCTTATTCCTTTGCTGTGGTCGTGCCAGAGAATCAGTCCTATTCCGAGGCTTATTATAGGGATACGTAACAAGCTGTTTTTTACGGTGATGGGTTGTTAGCCCTTCGCCCAACCCCCAAGCTGGAGGACCACCCCTTATCGGCTGTCCACGACTGCTTATTCAATATATTCGCAGCTACCCTCCATATCTGGAGGCCGTCTCCTCTATCCGCAACCTGAGGACGCGCCATGCCGTGGTGATAGGGACCCACAATACATGGTGCAGTGGCATGTAGGATGATAAAAAGGGGAGGTCAAACCGACAAAGACAAAAAGAAAGAGAAATGAAAATATGTATGGACTGATAATAAACAATTAACAGAAAAGAAAGCACGCATATCTACTTAAATGTATGCAAACTGATAGCACACCTGAGAATTGAGTCGCTTAGAATCAAACTGTACTTCATCCAAGAATGTGATTCGTCAGAAAAGACGAAAAACTAGTCCAGTCAGAATCTAAACGGTGGTTTACTACTAAAATGAAGGCATATAAATTCCAGTTTGACTCCAAACTAGCAGTTTATCACATTCCTTGCATAATTCTACACTCAAACATACCTTAATCTCATAATTCTTAATTTGGAGAAAGTGCAGTTTGATTCTAGGCGACTCAATTGGTAAATTGATAAATGTGACAAACGAAAATAATAATCTGCCGAGATCAGTTTCCTACTCCTTTCGGGATCATAAACGCGCTATGAGCATTAGACATTAATAGAATATTAAATTTCAATAAAAATGGAAAGCTAGAAACACAAGGTATGCTAGTAGAATTTGCTTACGAATAGACCTAAAATTCCAGCATCTCTCTTAAACAACGAAAAGAAGAGAGTGGTAAGTATGGGACATTAAAGACATTAGGTGAACAGAACGAATTAAGACAGTGATGATGAAAAAGACAGGCAACGGGATTACCTACGCAGATATAATCTTATTTGGGCAACATATATACAACAAATTAGCCTTGGTTCTCGGTAGGATTTTGACTCCTGTCTCTTAAGTCTTGAGACTTCAGCCGATGTCCTAGCTGCCGATCGTGTGCCCAGAATATTTTAAGTATCTGAAATAACAGAACCAGAGAGACGGTGCGTGACGTAATGGAGCTTCATAATAGTGTAGTCAGTCTGGCTATCCCTGGGAAGCCAGGCCGTTATGAAAAGATAAGTTGGCGGACTGCCCCATGAATTATTATTGGGAGAGCAAACAACAGCTAACTACTAGCCATGAAGAATACATCAGTTATTGATATTCCATTACAACGCTTCTCTTCTGTATAAAAGATAACATAGTAGGGGGAACACTTACTTCACAAAAGGGAAGTATACAAGATTACATTCGACCAGTTTTCCTCGCTTGCTACTCGTGTTTAGTTGTGCACGGAACACGATGTAGCAAGCAAACATTTAGCAATGAAATACAAGTTAAAACCCAGTTGTGATTTGTGGCTGTTATCTGAATCTTAGATCAGTAATTCTCAACCGGGGGGGGGGGTGCGATGAAAATAATAATAATAATAATAATAATAATAATAATAATAAAGTGAGAAGATGGATGAAACTTTGGTTATTTTTCGAGATAAAACCTATTTTCTACTTTTTTTTTTTTCAGAAAAATAATTACTGACCTTTCATTTATATGTTGATCAATTTTGTCAACATAATCTTCCTCAGAATTCTTGGTTTAGCTATATTTCATAATTGCAGGTTCTAGTGACGAAAAATCTACATTTAAAAGTCATTTTTCCACACATTTGTTATTCCTGTCACTCAAAGTCGTCAAACAAGTTGTCAAATGTCGCTAAAACTCGCTAAATTCAATTTACAAGTAAAAACGGGTAAGATTAACAATAGCAAATACATGTATCATAATTTTTACAAATATAAATCATCCATATCCTTCTCTTCTACTGCAGCTGATGGCGTGGAAGACAAAGATTCATATAGGCCGGAAGTGGGACTTATACATAATATACGCATCAGTATTTCCAGTCTTCCGCAGAACACTTTCAGGAAATTTGGTACTTGCACTGGCGGCTCGTGATAAAATGTTACGTGTGTTCACAATTTTGTGTTCCAAAACCGAAGAGAATTTGAAATCGTACGTTTAGACTAATATGAAATGTCATGATTCCAATGTTTCACTATCGAAAATCTGTATATTATAAATTAAAAACATATAATAATAATAATAATAATAATAATAATAATAATAATAATAATAAAACCCAGTCTTTTTATTTCCAATTTTCTTTGTAAGTCAGTTTACCCAGTTCTTTATTGTTCAAAATTGCTTGAACAGAGTTTGTTTACTTTTTTTTTAAATTAATACATACCGCAGTGCCATTATTTACAAAAGCGTGTGTTCAGTAATACATTTTGGTTCACAAGACACTGATATACTATAGCCTATACCACTACTCTAATCCCATTCGCATAGATTGGTTACTATAAATACATGCCAATAAATATTATTCTTAAATAATATACACCGCCATACAGATCTTACATTCATATCACTATCACAGTCAGCTAGCACGTATTTAAAAGCCAAACTATGCTATTATGCTAACACTAAAGTATAGTAATTTACAAACTACACTCTCGTAGCAGCACTGTACACACATCCACACAAAGTAAACGTTCCGATAGTGAGAAATGCTGACATCTACAGGCTAAAATACAGACTATTCAATTTCCTCCTCGAGATGTCTTTGTTCGAGATACAGCATGTGAACAATAGGCATCGATGCACCTGAGATCTGTAGGATAGATTCACTGTTCACTTAACGCTTTGTGCTCTTGACGAGTCATAAGTGACCAGCGAAAGACAATTTTCTCCCGCGCATGCGTGAAATTCCTGCAACCTTCTTGAAAAGAGCACGGCTTGTACTTGAACGCATATTGCCAAGTTTACATAAGAAGTTTATGCAAGATGCGGAAAGTTTAAAATACTCGATTCTGATATTAAACATCTCCACTGCGTCAATACGGTATTAAATAATAAAATTATTCGTGCATTGATGGAAACAAGGTGTTCACGTGCTCTTGTGCTCTTATTGATGCACCGCCACTGGGTACTTGTAACTCGTTTTCCCAAAATCCTCAAGGTGTTTCTGGCGTGAGGTATAGCACTAGCTGTTTCGAGATGAATTATGTGACGTAGTTTTGATTTCACTAAGACTGACTGAACAGGCATTCTACCGCAGCATTAAAGCAGGAAAGAGTAAGTACGGCCATAGCCAGGGCCGGACTTCAGGTAGAGTTCCGCCCCTAGGCAGTGCTAAAACTTCCCGCCTCCCAACTCCCACAAACAAGTTATAAGCAGCTATTATACAGGTCATGCCATCTGAAGTCTGACTAGTAGGCTATAATATGCAGCTAGTCGGCGGGGAAAGGAACTGGCCACCCTACTCCATTATCTCTTAGCCTAATTGCCTCATAAGTGGTGCCTTCTTGGTATCACTTGTGAGATTGAAACATTTCTTCGGACAGTTGACTAAACAGTAACAACATACAGGTCATGTTTAATTTAAATTAGTTTTAAATGAAATGTTACAATTCAGAAAACAATAAATTACTGGAATCGAAATACATGCTTCTTACTTGTAAATTATAAAGATTTCCTTCGCAACTCTTTCACAGAGAAAGCATTGTCGATGTCATCAAAGTCGATCTGACGAAGCACATCAGACTCTATGCAATGAAACATATTCAGACATTCATTGTTGAAACAATATTGATTTGTGAAAGCCAGGCTCTGGTTTATTTTTAAGGATTAGTTTTGTTGGTGGTATAATTATTACGAGTATTTCTTACTTCAGTTGGAAGTATAAAATAAATTGAAAAATAATCTCAAACCCTTTGCGGAATGAACCTTTCATATCGAATTATATAGGGTGTTTCACGAAGATTGTGCAGTACTCTAGGATGTGATTTCTGACATAATTCTGATGAAAAAAGTTCCTATATGCATGTGTCCGATTTTGAATAGTTTCGGATAAAATCACGTTTCTTTCTTCTGTAACACCCATTTTCTCTCTCTCCCTCCCTCCCCCCCTCTCTCTCTCTCGAGCTGTATATGTTACACTACAGCTGATAGCAGCGACACAAAATCTCGTGACATCAGAGTCACGGTTAGAGATAACCAGTGTTGCCAACACATAAATTGTATCCCCGTCAGTATAACACCTGGAAATCCGTGAGAATCTGTCAAAATTAAAAAAAAATAAAAATAAGACTAAATAAATAAATGTATTAAAGCAAATTTTAACACAACTTACTTACCAATACCGATTAAAATAATAATTCGTCAACATATAACTTCATTACGAGGAAATCTGAAACAGGGGATTCTTAAACATAGTACGGAACAGGCAGAGCTGTTCAAATAAAAGTAAAACCTCCAAAAAATTAAACAGTTAAAATGACAGCAACTAAAAATGTCAAAAGACGATGTAAATCGTTATTACCGCCAGAAAATCCGTCACCCGTCAAAGCTATTTTTTTTCCCGTCCGCTACGTTGAAATTCCGTCAGTTTTGACGGAATTTCATTTTCCGTCCAGTTGGCAACACTGGAGATAATTCAACAGTGGTACAACGTACCAAAGTACCAAAGCAATAGATTTCAGTTGAGGACAGGAGGAGTATAGATATCATCTGCGCCTTGTCCTGCTGCCGTTCACTACAGATGATACACAGTATGTTAACAAACAAGGAATAGTGGCATTCTATGGAACTGTGTAGAGTCGTTAATAGCTTGAAGAATATTGTTAACTCACATTAATATTTTAGGTTCTGAACAAAGTGAGCTATCTTGTTATTATTGTATCATTTACGTAATGTGAATATTATGCATGATTCCAAAAAAAAAAAAGTAAACTCCTCTGTTATTAAATAATTATGCAAACAGGAGTGTGTAACACGTTTATTATTTTTCCCGGATTATTCTTCGTTAAATGTTGACGTCTCGTGCTGCTATGCATTCAGTTGCGTTACAGTCCAAGTTCAACATTAGAATTACGATACGGACTTCCTAGCTGTCATTACAATAGAAACGAAAAATTTTCGTGAAAACAGTTATGGGTTTAATATTATGTCCCACATACGAGATACACTATTAGATTCACAAAATAGTTGTTCACCTGTTCATAGTATGATATACTGTATCACATTTCAAATTTGCTCCAGTAACGTCTTGTGACGTAGAACGAATAGTTTCAGGGTACAAATATTGTTTTTTTTTTCCTCAACCTAAAAAGAATATTTGTTTGATAAAAAAATATATATATGGATAAATTAATTTAGATTGGGAGTTACGAACTTTATAATAACAAATTATTGTTTTTTATATTATTCGTTTATTATTTTCTTGTTCTAAGGGTTTGGACGATTACAGCACATGTTTAGTTACCACCCGGCTATAAATGTTAGTCGTTTTGCTTCACTACACCGAGAGACAGTCTATTACTTTTCACTCGGTAGAGATATAGTCCAGGCTCACACAACAATTTTGGTACCAACTTCCTAGCTCTAGGTATAAGATCACAGTGTCATGGCCGTCTAAACTCAAAACCATTAAGAAGTAAGTATCCATGGCATGGCAGTCTGTGTTATTCATGTTCACGATTTCATGGCCGTCTAAACCGGCCATTTAATTAACAAAGCGGTTAGGAACATTAAATGATAAATCTCTTACAATCAGTACTACCATAGCCATCTTAAATTAACAAGCCATGTTCATACACTTGGCAACGTTGCTTTTCCAGGATATAGTGGTCCGATTGCAGAAAACATAGCAAACGATACATTTACGAAATATATTTAAAATTTCGTAACCGAAAAACCTTATGAACGATTTCAACATGAAAGTGATTAAAACAATATTTATATACATTTTATTCCAGAAATAGGGTATATAAGCACAAAATCTGTATGTATGTTATTTGCTGTTGCGGTTTAGCCTATTAGTAATTAAGCTATAGGCTTAATTTAATAAGTATATTTCTACACTACACGATAAAATGAAAACTTCTTCTTCTTCTTCTCCTTCTTCTTCCATCTCTTATGCTGTCAAGCGTCAGGGTAAAAATAGAAAACATTAAACTAAAACAATGGTTCATCTTCCTTTCTTAAATATTAACTAATTTATTTAAAAAAATACTTTTTAAAAATCAATAGGCCTGTCCCTGAAATCAACCATTAGGCCTATCAAATTACGTGATCTATATTACTAAACTAATGATGATGATAATGATGATGATGGGCTTTAAAAGAAAATTATATTGGACAATAATTTGAAATTTACACCTCCTTAAGCTTAAATATAAGCGATTGAATTGATTGATAAATTTAAAAAAGTAACTGGATAGTAACCTAACGTAGGCCTAAAGTTTTCGATTGTTCTACTGTGTCATTTGCACACTTTGTGTTATTGTTCAAAATTATGTTTGTAAACTCAGAAAAATTCTGTGAATTATTACATTACATTGCTGCCCATATACACGCTGTTCAACTTCCAACATATTGTTAGATTTCAATCTAAACCCTGCCAATTAAATAAGGAGGACATATTTCAGATCTTTTAAATCAGGGGTCGTCAGCGCAGAGCACCTTGGGGCTAGCGTCTCTTACCCGCAGAGAACACAGTGCACCATGGTGCACTCGTAGCTGCTAGCGGGTATGCTCCCTACCTCTTCCTGCTGCACGACGGGGCACACGGGACGGCACCGCTTATCCGTTGCACATTTTAGTGAGTGCTGACGACCACTGTTTTAAAGGAATCTCACTGTTTTTAAATTTACTTTTGAAGTTAGATTGTTATAAACCACAATTGTATTTACTACCTTTTTGCCACTATCAACTTACTGTTTCACTGACATAACAGTTTAATTTGTATAGCCACACAAAATAATTTCGTTTAAAGAACCATTTTCACAGACTTTTGCAGGAAACTCGTCAATGCTATTAAAATCACTTATTACACCTATTTTCAATATCTGTTCTTCCTTTTTCTTATATAGTTTTTCTGTGGTCTCTATTCTATAATAATTTGGGTTAGGTTATCGTCAAAGTAGTTGATTCACACAGCTGATGAAGAATTAGAAGTTCAATCTTTCCGAGGTAGGCCTACTGAACGAATCCATGCTTCTCTTCTATTTTCATCTTTGGGAAATGAAAATATTGTTACATGCGTGCCTGATTTCAATGTACTATCGTAGTTAGACTTGCATTCGGGAACACAGCATCGTCTAGACATATAAAATCTAAATACTGTAGTTAAACTTTAAGGATACAAATATGTACGTCTAAAATTAAATGTCAAATTTCTTAGGTTGGGCAAGTTAAATATAAAAAAGCATTATAGTAATTATTACCGTTATATTTTTTCCATAATACAGTAAAAAAAACATGCAGAGCGTTAAAAACAATACCCACCCTTAAAAAACTAAGTGTTAATTTAAATTACAGTTTCACTACAATCATTCTCCTCCACTTAAACTCCAGCTCGGAGTCTGACTCAGCCCTACACTAACATTACCGATTCTAACAACAGCATGCCTTGTAATTTAAGATGACTGTGGTACTACATGAAACTTCAGGTTAATAAGGGTTAAAATGTAGATATGAATGTTAAATTTTTTACTTATTTTTGTTACGTGTAATATTTAAGTAATGAAAGATCGAGGTAATCCAGTAATTTGTTACTGAATGAAGTTTGTATATTGAATATTACATTTTCTTTGGCAATGCATAAATTGAAAAGCAGTGCCCGAAGTGATTACCAGACTCCGGAGAAAGTATTGCTTACAGGGAAACGCGCGATGTAGTATAGCTAATGTATATGAACCGAGGACTCTCGCACGCATCACTGTGAAGGTAGTAGTAGTGCCGGCGTAGCTTAGTACAACGCAGTCAAAAGCAATCGACATGGGTCTTCAGAATGCCGAGACCAAAAGTACGCAAGATAGAAGCACTAAAGAAATATGTTCGTCAATATGAAGAAAATGTGTTTTCCATCCATGGTAATGAACTGTTTTGTGAATTGTGTCACGTGAAATTGGCAGCCGACATGGCATGCAACGTTAAGAAGCATATAAATAGCAATAAGCATAAACTTGCATGTAACAGACAACAGAATTTAAGCAAGGTACAGCAGGAATCTCCTTCACAACTACTTGAACGAACATTTCGAAGATATGTGTGACGCGTTTATTGCTTCAAATATTCCGTTAAACCAATTATAAAACGCGAAACTCCTTGGCTTTTCAGAAAAGTACACTGGGAGACAAGTTCCTAAAGAAGCAACACTGCGTAAGAAGTATGTGCAATATGCATATTAGAAATATCTGCGTGAAGTGAAGTGTAAATTACAAAATGAGAAAATGGATTTCTTTCTATTGATGAAAGCATGGACTCCGTTGGACGTCACGTTGCAAATGTGGTCGTGAGTGCCCTTAATGCGAAATGTTGCTGTAGACTCTATCTCTTAATGAGTGAAGTGTTAGAGAGCGTTAATTATTCCACCATATGTGAACTTTTTGATAGTGCTATGGAGTTGCTATGGCCATCATGTGTGCAATTCGAAAATGTGTTACTATATGTTACAGATGCTGCAAGCTATATGAAGAAATCTGCTAAGTTTCTTGAAACACGTTATGATACACGTTACATGTCTTGCACATGCAAGTCATAGTTCATTGCAACGCATCAATACGTAAATAATATTACCAGTATGTCAAGTACAATGAAATATTTAGGTCTCTTAATGCGAATAAATTAGAATTGCACTTTGTAAGCTTCATAGCTAATCACTGGAAAGTAGTCAGAAGGACGCACAAATAATGAGACTTTCATGTATTACTTCATTTCTCATGAACCAAACTGTACTACTGCCAGCGTCACGCTGTCTATCGTTATTTACCCCATCCCTCTCAAAACAGGTATGCATACTAAGCTGATAGCAATACTTTTCCCGGGGCCTAGTGATTACTTACTTTTTGGACAATCTTACTTTTCCTCCCTACTTACCATTGTTGTTTAGTTGCTTCGTAAGTTGAAAATACAGCACGTTCTGGTTGCTATGCAAACAAAAGAAATCACTTACCGCATTAGTGTGCAGTAAGTAAAAACAAATACCTGCATACTGCCTTGGCAACAATGTTCATAACTTTATTATAGGAAACATTTTTACTTACCAAACAAATTTGTGTAATTTTCAAAATTAAAAACATATTTATTTAAATTATGATCGTTAAAAAATAATGTATAGGCCTACACATGCTTCAAGTGCAAGTGGACAGAGGAGTTAAATTTCTAATTTTTTCTTTTTTCTACCAATTATTTTAAAATTTTAACCACTTATATATGCCATTGCTAATAGCTTCTGTACAAAATTTTATGTTTCTACCTTAATTCATTTCAGAGTGATACACATTTTTGTTATTTTTTAATATCCGATACAATAAATGCCCCTTGTGAAACAATTTTTGAAATTTAGTTCTAGAAATTGGTTAGCACCTAATTTATATGTATAAAAACAATAGTTATTCAGAATTTTGTTGATAGTAATTTAGTTTGTTGGAAATATTTTTTTTTAATTCACTTATTTCATTTTCTTTTAAAAAAATCTGTAACTTTTCAAATTCTGACATCTAAAATATATGCAAAATATGGCACTTACAATAAAATGCTAACCCACTATGGTTTTTACAACTGTCCTCGTTAGTCACAGAAAGTTTCAATGGAATTACATGAAAATTGTTTTGCAAGGAACTTTTTATAGATGGCAAGGTGCTGTAAAAATTTTTTCAGGGAAAAAATCAATTCAAAGATTATATTGACCAACCTTTTGTCTAGAACAGTCCAGCACCATAAGTGTGACCTTCCTTCTTCTTTGTCACCTCCTCAGAAGAGATCTTCATAATTCTGGCCTCTTTCTGGTTGATCCTTCATGCAGTGTACTCCTTTTCCTGCTCTGTCGGAGACATTCTTGTCGCGTCATTGACCAATTTCCAATGTTGTTTTGCAACATCTATTCCATGAAGAACTTCAGTTGTTTTTGTGCATCCCATATTGCATTCCCTACACTTCTACCTAGTGCCAACTCTAACTTCTTTTTTGAAATATAGTAAACATTTTCTTTGAGCACTTCTCCCAAATAACACTTTGAGTTATACCGTTTGCGCAATGTTGGAGCAAAGCATCTGATGCAAGTCTCTGGTACACTGGCATAAATTTAATTACAACTTCAGGTGTCAGTGTTATTTTCATTTTAGTGTGACTGTCTGGAGTCTTGCCTTGTGATCGCTGTCTGTTGTAAAAGCACAAAGACATTTTGCCTGGTGGACATTTCCCATGTTGAAGCTTCTTATCGGTAGACACATAATGACTGATGGTGGCATATATGGCTGATTTGAATCATTTTCGCAATATCAGGGGCATTGTCAGTAATTGCATTTCTACAGTAACTTGTCAGCAAAGCAAAACCAAGAATCCCCATATAACGGGATTATGGGAGACATCACTTACCTCCTCCTCCATTATAGCTTGACCGTGGCACAGTATATCGAAATATGATCATTTAATAAAGATATTTTCGGAGGGGCATGTTTCTTACAGTGTTACATCCATATCCGCGATGTTTAGAACTTGAACTGTAGGTCTACTACAAATTATATTAGGACATAACTTAAAACAATCTCTCTTTTTTTCTCTCTCGTAAAGAAACAACTGGTACATCAATAAACTACGTAACTATGCTAACAGAAACTTTTTTATATGAAGCTTACCTTCATGAAGATATCATATGAAATGTAAACTCTAATTATTTTATTTAATCTCGTTTTTAAGTTTACACATTATACCGGGATCATTTTTTCTTTTTTCTGCATTGTTGTGTACAGTATGTTATTCATAAATCTCCAAGTGGCGGCCTGAACATCTGCAGACTTCTAACACATGAGTACAGGTTGTTACAAAAGAAACATTACAGTGCTTCCATTCCTCAAATGAGGTATATGCGTTCTTATACATTCGGAAATTTAAAATAAATATTATAGTCCAGACACATGATCTGAAGACATTAATTCATCTATTTATGCACAAAAATTGTATCATAAACGAAATCAAAAAAGATCTCCGAATTATTATTTATTTATTTAATCTGACAGGGTTAAGGGCATAAGGCCTTCTCTTCCATCCTACCAGATAGCACATATAAATACAAGAAAGAAATACAAACCCCGATCAAAATAATACAAATTAAATTAAAGCCCTATAGAAGGTCAACAGGGTCGAAAAAACACTATAAAGCACTATAGAGCTCTCATCGAGCTAATATAAGAAAAAAAGATAGAAAAGCAGAGATAGCAATGGTGATAGTGATAACTGATAATAATAATAATAATAATAATAATAATAATAATAATAATAATAATAATAATAAATACATTACATATTAATTGTCAGTTTTACAACAATTCAATATTTTTAACGTTAATAGAAAAAAAAAAGAGTTTAGAGAAGTTTGGGGGAGCAGTGCATGTATTTGGACCATATACTTTGATGTCATTCAAGTGTGCATATGTTTAGCAGATGCATGTGGCCATGTCGGACATTTAATGCCTGCACGTAGGCTTTTAAAATGCTGATGGGGTTTTAAAAATGACGACACAACACTAATTTTAACATATTTCGATTTACGAAAATCTAAGTAATTTTTTACTGTAAAAATGCAAAAATTAGTTTTTTTTTTTTTTTTTTTCAAATAAAATCATTAAATTTCACTCTTGTGTCCCCTTCAGAATCTCGGAAACTGAAAAAACTTTGCTTCACCTCATTTTTTCAAACTGTTTCTTCGATTCTGATATAATGCACTTACCACACTTGTATCGCAATATACTAACTCTACGCACCAATGTTTTAAAGGCTCACTTTAGACACTGATAACTAGAGACGAGAATTCCATGCAAATGCATGTTTTTATAGGAACATAGGACATAGCTCAAACTTAGTACTTATCAATTTCATTATTTTCCAGTTCCAAATATGTGTACTTTTTCCGTGCATATTTGCATATTTTGGCCTTTTTTGGGGATAAGAACATGCATAATGCATGTTTAAGCAATTTTTAGCTTAATAATGCATAATGTAATATACATTATATTCAGTAATGGTTTTTAACGAACACCTCAGTTTCTCGATTTTTATGTCCCTTATTTTAACTTCAGGGATCAGGGCTGAAGAAGGAAAAGATAAAAAAATTAAATAACAAAAAAATGAAATAAAATGTTAAGATTTTCACAATAAGATGTTAGAGGACCTTTCCCTGGACGGAAGTTCACTTTTACAACATTTTAACGACAATCCTCTACAGACTGCGTGTCATAAATGGATTTATTACGTTGGATATTTTGAGAATAGTAGAGAAGAAATATAGCGGATTCAAGGAAAGTGCCGTCAAATAATTTAGGTCAAGAGCACCCTCTTTCAGGGAGGTTGTAAATTCTCTCTCTTTTCCAGTAGGCCTACTAGTAGCAATTTAGATTCTTCTAAAATTGGAATCATTCGCTAAACTCTCTTTGCAGTGTGTGAACCTCGTAAGTGGCTAATGTGTTTGTCTATTCTGTTTGCGTGTGTTAATGTGGTTCTAATATGCTTCCAATTAAAGGTTTCGCCATTCGGATAAAATGTACTAAACAATTTCAAGTCGACCAGTATGTCGTATTTGCTTCACTTATTGCAAGAATGCAAAAAAAAGGAAAGAATCTGCAAAGAATTCCATAGGTCCCTCAGTTATGCTGTGGGAAAGTGGGTGTAGCGGCGAAAAGCAAACTGTACAGGGTCATAAATGCGAACCCGGACTATGGATTCTTTTGTTCAGTAAAGAGGGTTGTTTGTGGCGAAAACGTGATTGAAGAATTTGATCTGATACTGTCACAAATATGTTCATTCAAGTTTGCACCCATAACTTCTTGCGATGTGGAGGGGCCATTCTCTGCCTACAAAAACATATTGACTAACAAGTGCAGGAACCTCACAGAAACCAATTTAGAAATGTTGTTAGTTTATTAACTATGCAAAACGAGTGAAGTGAAATAAGACATTTGGAACAAAAATGAAAGTGCATATTTTAATGTATTTTTCGCTTAATCGTGCATATTTCGTAGTTTGATAGCGCATGAATGCATGCATATTTTGGGATTTTATAGTGCATGAAATTCTCGTTTCTACTGATAACAGTAGTGAAATGCTACTTTACGCACTATCGTAGAAAAAGAAATAATTGAAATAACACAATGATGTTCTTGTATTCCTTTTAAGAATTAGAAAAGTACAATACATCAGCTCTCCTATCTCTGCCAGGTAGTATAGAAACTGACAATAAGTAAAATGATGCAGACCTTATATTTCTGTCAGTTATATTAAAATCATGTCGTTATTTCCGAAAAAAATATGAATCAAATAGAATTATTAAGGAAAAATTAAAGTCACATTGTACTAAGAATTATTATTTTATTCAGGAATATCTTATTACATCATCAGTAAATATATAACACATATTACATAATAAGCGTATATAACAATTTCTGTACATCAGGGAAAAGTTTAACATGATATAATGGTTCTGAATTTTATATTACATTATGTATACATATTGGAATTTATTACAACCACAGCCTCCTGTAAGCCTAGTACATTTTAAAATATTAATATCATTAGGGCTTCCAGGAGGCTCTGAAACTGGGCTTAATGGGAGTTTGATTTTGGGTGCTAAGTTATCGTCCATGATTTTACACACTTTTCTTCCGTTTAGAATAACTTATCGCTGTGACTTTCTACACATTAGATACATGTATACTGAATGTGGTTACTCCCAACGAAACATATCCTCTTTTTGTATGGTTTCATTGGGATGTAGACAGGTTCTGTTGTGTATAATCTAGCATAGGTGTTTCTATAATGAATACGTTGATCTATGTTCTAAATATTCTAAATAAAAACTGTGCAAAATGATAGAAACAATGAAAAATATAGAGCTAAAGTGTTCTTTAAAGGTAGAAATTTCATAATATGTTGTATTTAATGAACAGAAACAGATTTTTGCTGTCAAATGATATCGAAAAACGTTGAACTTCAAACTTCTGTTCCTCAATTCAAGATACATTTATGGCATTCTTATTATCATTCTTCCAGATTACACATCAATTAAAATGTTTTGATGAAAAAATCGGATCTTTTTTTATTCTTCATAAAAGTTCTCTGAATAGTTTTCTGTAATATACGTATTTAAAGCACCATCATGTACATAGTTGATTAAATTTTTGGTGATTTGGCAATAATATAGCAATAGTAGAGTGAAATTTTTAGAGAAAATCGAAAGGTTTTGTGAAAAATACATATGTTTTATTTCAAATCTATTTTTAAACTGTTGCTTCCTAATTTCTTAATTTATGATCGATTAAAATTCCCCTGGATTTTACTATTGTAATTTGGAGAATTCAATTTCTGATGCTATTATAATGCGAAATTCACTACTACTATTAGTAGGATTAGGATCATTGGTTAGAATGATAACCAGCATCGGTGCGTTAACACGTTGGTAAGCAGTGACTGCTAAATTTTGGCCAGAACGGTCTCATTTAGCAGTACGGTTCTGTCATGTGCCGTTGAGTTTCGAATGACCCTGTGGTTATGCTGTGCTCTTGGTTTTTATCGTCCTCTAAAATCAGTTATTTTCGGTCGAATTTCGAATCTGTTTATTTTAGAGATTTTGTCGAACATGAAATCCCAGTCTCTACGGTATGCGGTTGAATTGATAGGACAAAGTTTTATGTTAGAACAAATCTTACATTTTATATTATAATTTATTTATGCTTGCTTACTTTCAGTATTTTTGTCATTTACTTATTTTCCTTCTTCATTTTATAGCAAGTTAAAAATTATATTTTCGGCCCGGTATTTTTTTTTTCCACCTAAAGGCTGGTTCACAATAAACTGGAAACGGAAACGACAACGAAAACGGAAATAATGTTAAATGTATTTCCGTTCCCGTTGTCGTTGTCGTTTCCATTTGCGGTTTATTGTGAACCAGCCTTAATTTATTCGCTCGTGCGCCGCTAAGACTGGATACACTGGCAATATGAATTAATATTAGTTCATTAGATTTGGACTCTTGTTTCAACCTTCTTACTACTTTTTTCTACGAAGGTGTCTGTAATCGTGCAAGACCACCTGCATATTTACAGCCTCAATCACAGCCGTAGATGCCTCAATTTTCGGATTTCCCCCCTGCAATTTTTACCTATTTTTTGTTTGTTTTTCTATTCATTCTATGACCTGGTACCGACATGATAGTCTCATGACCTTTTCGCCTATGCATGGTAATTGAATAGTGTCACTTTATATATCGTATTTATAAAATAAAACCATCTGCCCTTCAATAAGAGTGACCACAAGGATCCACAAAACAAATACATATAAAAATTTACAATGGAAAAATGGAAATACTATAAATTTCAAAAGAAAATTAAAGGCTCTTCTTGAGGCTTTCCAAATTTTACTTAAGTCTCTTCAGTGGGACGGTGTGATCGAAGTGAGATAGTTTATTAAAGGGTTCAAATCCTGGTTGGGACAATTTAGGAGGGTTTTCCGAGGTTTTTCCTTAACTACTTGAAGCAGAATTGCTGGGTAACCTTCGACATAGGACCTCGGAATCATTTCGCCATCATTAATTCAAATGTCATTTTCATCATTACCATAGTCCAGGTTAAGTTCATGATGCAGCATGCTGTATTTGTACAAGAGCGCGGCCGTTCTGCGGTAGAGTCATTTACAAAATAGGAATGGTAAGCACAATAAGCCTCAGGCTGAGGTGCAAGCCTTCGAGCCCTTCCTCCGAAAAAAAAAAGCGCTTTACGTAACTGCTGTTTATAGGTTATAAGCTCAGTATCCATTTTCAGTACTGTTTGTTTTTAGCTTATAATGTATTTTCTTAGAACAGTTTTAGAGTGAGTAAGCTTATCGCCTAACCTGGCACGAATCAGTATTATCTCTTCGTCAAAATGGATCGAGATTTTTAAACCACTCGATATTAGAGCCCAAATTGCTATGCGTATGTAATTATTTTACTGCCAAGAACACATATTAGATTGCCACATTGTCTGTCAGTAACACTGCTATCGATGGCGTTGAAACTCTCACAAGAATTGACTGAATTTAAACCCACACAATTTTTAATCTGATACTGAACGGACTTCCGTTGTACGACTTCACATGACGCTAAAGGCACATTCACAATGAAAATTAAATATAACATAAGCGTTAACTTAAAAATGTAAACGTTGCGGTAAAATCAATGACGTTATTTCCTCATATTCTGTCGAATACTTCAGCGCTCCGCGATTGTTTACTGTTTGCAAATCACGTAAGCATAAGCATCAAAGTTTGGAGTTATCAAACTTTAATGTTAACGTCTAACGGCAATGTTAATGTCAGTGTTTATGTGAATCATTGTGAATAATCCCATTTGGTAACCTAGCCGCAGACTTCTGTGTTTATGTTACGGTTATGTTTAATTTTCATTGTGAATAGGCCTTAAGTCTTCATCTGCAATACACCGTCACAGAACATCATACTGACAACGAGCAGATGTCCATGCCTTAGGCGAGACTCGCACCCACAACTAGGGATTCTTCGTAATATTAAAACTACTCCTCTAAAGTCATGCGAACACAGCGGGCGACCAGTGTAACACTTCAGTTACAAAAGAAACCCGAAGAGACTGAAAATGGATAATTTTCATTTCCATATACTCTTTTTACATTTTCTCTTTACAATACGGAAGAGAAGGCCTACTGGCCTTAGCTCTGCCAGATTAAATAAATTATTATTATTATTATTATTATTATTATTATTATTATTATCTTTAAATGTTATAAAACTCAATTTTACTAATAATAAAAATGTAATTATCATTTCTTAAATACTGTTCGAATATTATAAGTGATTTTATACTATATTCATAATTATTTTAAATTCATATTTCTTGATTTTACCCAAACTGTTTTTTTTTTTTTTTTTTTGGCCTGAAGTTAGACTCCTCATTTGATTGTTTAAGAATTATTTTTAACTTTTTTTCTCATGATATATGGTACAAATATCGGCTTTTGAACTGAAGAACTTTCCATTTCAGTTGTTTTCTTGACATTGGTCCCATGCAAATTATTATTTACTAATGAATCTGCTAGCAAAGATTCTCGGATTCAACAATGGGATTCCTCCAACAATAGACATATAATGCAGTACTTTTATTAGTATTGTAAAGCTCTCCTATCATCGTTTTAACGTCTTTCGATTTTACGACAGCAAAGAACTGAGTCTGCTGCATATCAGTGTTGTAACGATTTACAGTAAATTCTACAGGATGGGAAAATATTAACATTTCAATAAGATGGAACTTCATTAAGAGGAATTAGGGTACAACGAGGCACTGGTATCAAAGCTCACTTCAAGTAGTTACAACAAATAAGAACAAAAATAGCTGACACTAACTTTGTTTAATTTACTAAATAGATTTAAAACATAGAAACGTAGAAAGAAAGCTTTCCCACGTTTTCTTTTAAAAGATTTACAAATTTTATACAATTTCTGGTATTATAATACCAAGTAAATTGTGTTTTAACCACAAAGGAGTTTCCTTTTTAAAATATTTCAATGAACTATTTTAAACTTCTCTAGCACCGTTTATTCAGAACAGTCATTAACATGATGTTTCAATAATTATAACACTTTAGTAATCCATAGGTATATTTTATAGAATACATATAAATTTAATACATAGAATACAACTGGACGGATTTGTTCATAACGGCATACAAACTTCATTTGTTTCTTCAAATGTTTTCCATCTGTGTAAATGAGTACCGTAACACAATTAAGATTATATGATTTATTTTAGTGTATAAAATTAAAACTAAAAGTACCACTGCTTATTATTTATTGCGTCATGTGTTGCTACCTACTCAAATGTCTTGTCTAAATCTTTCATCGTTACCAAGTTGAAAGGATATTTTGAATTGTTGTTGTAAACTTATATTTTTGTTAGTGAAACAACGAAACTGTTATTAGTTACAAAAGAACTACTACACTTAAAAGCAGTTATTTCTACTTTCCAGTGGAATACTTATAAGTGATTACCCTGATTGCAATAAGCTTTAACGACGAAACCTACTTCATTTTTCAGGATAGTATATGTAGGTACTCGACTTTCATTTAGCACTTCCATTTTCTTAAGTATTTTCGCTGCTGGTCAGTCAATGAAGGTGTTTATTATAGAGACGACTCGGTGTGTTTTATAGGCCTGGTTTGCAGAAACAAAATCTCCGATGAAAATTATGGAAAGAATCCACCTGGTATGAAAATAATTGACACCTCAATTAAGCCTAGATTACTAATATTTTGTCTGACAGAATGCTTAATTTGGTAGCATTGCTAATTTAAGGTATTTTTGGTTGCGGGAGACGCATGACAGTTTTGGTATCTTCATTCATTGAACTCTATGCTTCACAACCGTAACAGTTTCCAAGCGCTACTGGGTGAGAAGCATGCAGAAAAGTATGCAACCCGCACTATCTAAGTACAGCCAGTGCCATCGTTTCTGGCGTGTGAAATAAGTAATGGCAACGTTGAGAGCGAGTATATTATCTTTGCCACAAAATGTGGGCGAGAAAGATGACAACTGTGATTGGCAGATTGCTGATGTCACATCTGTTTAGACCACACAGACAAACTCCATAGGACGACATGCTGCAGGCAAAGACGCCGATACTTCAGTATTTCTTCCCTTGCCTGCTTCAGTCCCTGCCGTTATGTAAGACCGCTAGAGTCCGTTCAAGTTGTGAAGCGTAGAGTTCAATACCTTCATCAGTCTAACATGGAAAGGATATCACTGTGATGATTGTTGAAAATGACTGAATTTGTAGTATGGAATCAGTGCGGCGTCCTTGACGAACAAGTATTTAGTAATAACATAGTGCAGACATTTTTCATTATCAGCAAATGATGATAGAGTCAAAATCCTGAATATGAACTATCAATTTTGAACTTCAAGCCCTATTGAACAGAATCATAAACAATTTACTTATCTGTGCCACAATTTTAGGTAGAAATATCCATTTTTTTTGTCGTCATCGTTCAAGAGTCTCTGCTTAAAGAAAAGGTTGCTGTGAGTGGGAAGAGGGGCTGTAAGAGATGAAAATGTGTTGAAATGATCAATAATAAATCTTAAAAGAACATGTTCTTGTTTAAGTAATATCATTTTAATTAATGAAATATTTTTGTCCAAATGAAGTGAGTAACCTCTCAAACGAATGTTTAGTTGTCATGTTCTTTCAACAGAAGTTTATTAATCTAGGGTTAAAAAGGAATGATAGAGAGAATAATTGAAAAGAGAAAGAGCAATGGCAGGCCGTCCGATAGTGGGAAACATTTCAAACCGCTTTCACACGGTTACTCCAGATTGTCTATCAGTGCGACAAACTTTCTAGGCAACTGTAGTTACCTAATGCTCTAATTCTGAAAACGATACACAAACGTATAAAATTACATGGCTACAAAAGTCAAATTACTTAAGAAATGGAGTCTGACGCCCATGCTAAACCTAGACATGCTTGTGAATTATTCTGAGCTACAAGACAAAGAGGAAACTGGAGAGCTTCTCCCTCCTCGGACATATGGTTTTCTGAAATATTTTCAAGTCAGTAGATTGGCGAAGACGAAATAGTCCTTTGACACCGTAGATTACCAGACATAAATCCACTCTATTTCTTTCCTTAAGCGAAAAGTTAAAAATGTGATTTATTGTTGTTCAGATATCGAGATTCAACGAAGACATTCCAAGTGCACACATGTTGAATGTTTGGCTTGGAAGTGAATGATGCGCACGTAGAAGTTTAGTATCACTGTTTATGTATAAACATTTTTGGATGCTTATCTACTTTTATGTAGAATAATTAATTTTGATAATCATTCCAACTACAGCATATCACTTTCAGGGTAATCGTTCATCGATACTACATTGCATGTTTGTATGAATTGGAGTATTTAATTTAAAAAATAGGGAAAACTTGATTATGCATATTGTAGACGTTTTAACCAACATCAAATTCCGTTTAAATTATATTTCTTTTAGTGACAGATTTCTAAGCAAATCGTTTGTACTTTAAGTAGGGCTACCATCCGTCCGGCAAAAGGAGGATATTTCCTCTTTTTTAATCATTTATCCTGTCCGGCAGGCATTTAAATTTTTTTTTTTAAATGTCCGGCATTTCGTATTTCAACTAGAATTAATATGAATATTGAATAATGTGCGATATTATGCATAGAATATCTAAATAAATGGTGAAAACCTATGAAAGAATTTAACTGCTTTCAATAGTTGAAGCTGTAGCACATAAAAAAACTATGATGACACCTATTGGCATGCACTGAATTCTTACACTCTAAATATGTCTCTATTCATGATTCTACGCTATTTTATCAATTTTATTCTGCAATGTACAAAGATATGCCAATCAAGTTAATTTTGACAAAGATTTAAGTTAGATAAACAATGGTACAAAGTCTTCAATTCCAATAGTTCTGCGAGCACTGAAACTTTCTCAGAACTCTAAAAAATATGTCAATTCTATTTATTTATCTCAAGTCACAATGAAAGTGCTGAGAGAGTATTTTCCCTAATATCTGCTCAATGGACAAAAGAACGAAATCGCATGCTAACGGAGACAATCAGAGGTATCATCATGGTGAAATGTAATTTCAAGGACATGTCCTGTGAACAGTTCCATAGTTATTTGTTACAAGATATAAGTTGGTCCATTCAGGCTCTTGTGCACAAAGTGGGCTCCACCGATAAGTAGGGTACAGATGTAATACTGATTCACCAACTAGTGAGAAAACTGACTAAGGTGAGCCATTGTTTTTATCTTTAATTTTGT
The DNA here is from genome assembly GCF_040183065.1 of Periplaneta americana. Lineage (NCBI taxonomy): Eukaryota > Metazoa > Arthropoda > Insecta > Blattodea > Blattidae > Periplaneta > Periplaneta americana. The sequence goes on along the minus strand of NC_091124.1, from coordinate 94,289,769 downwards.
TCATACCAATTTTTAAAAAGTCCTCCTTTTTTCAGCAATATCCTCTTATTTTAGTCTACGTAAAGATTATTATTTTTTGGTCCCATAGAATATATATGTTATGGTAACAATTAACTCTTATTTTAGATTCCATGTCCTCCTATAGAATTTCTTCTCATGCTGGATCAACATTCATTCTTTATGCAGCATTCTTTCTGTTGCTTAGGTTTAGGGCTTACGGCACAGTCGCATTTGTCGCATTTTCTACTCTACTACTAAAAACTTTCAATGCAAATGTGAAATAATTTGACAACCACACTGGATTTGATAAAACTTCAGAAACCAAGATAAATGCAGAGAAAATTAAATCAAAGATGTGTACTATGGAGGAGTTAGTTCTGGAGAAATCGTAGATTTAAATGAAATACTAATGGAATGGACAATGTTAAAGAACGTATTGAGCAATACATGTTCAGGAATGTATTTTAAGAGTTGGTACAGTTAATGTATGGACGACAATCTAAGTGAAAAATTTCGTCTAATTGATTTAGTTATACAGAATGGATATGGTAAATTGTATTTCATTGCATCAGTCATGTAAAAACTATTTTTACAAACTGCTTCAGTAAAAGAGTTAGCAGTCTTGTAACAATATATCTTGAAAGGCCTACTCGTAAAGGATTTAATTTTCCAAATGCTTTCAGTGTTTGGAATCCTCATAAAACAAACGTATTTTAAAGTGGTGTAAATTCAGCAGTAATTGATTCTAAACATAGGCCTGATGTTCTACTTACTTATACCAAGAGTATGGTAAATTGGGTTGAAAGTAGTAAAAATCCAAGAAGCAAATTACTTTTTGTTTCTGCAAACCTTCTTAATTTTATCAATTACTTATAATGTTGCACAACCTTCTCGCAATTTGCACAAATGTAATTTTTTGTTTGTGCATCTTTGCGACAATTATTTAGGTCCTATTTCCTAGCTTAAACCCTGCTTAGGCTGAATGTATTGGGAAAAAATATGTCCCAATATGTTTTCTATAATTAAAATATATTTATGTTGCTTATATATTTATATACACAAATTACTTAGAACGTATTCTGTATGTAATATTTTAACATATAAAAATAATAATACTGTTAATAATATAATAATAATAATAATAATAATAATAATAATAATTTACAAAATATTGTTTACGAGTTTGAAAATTGTCACTTGTTTTGTTAATTGCACCTACTCACTACAACAGTAAATTTAACTAATAACCATAATAATTATTAACACACGAAACAATTACTTGCACAGGTACCGATAACTAAAAAGTATGAAAAATTTTCTTGCAGCTTTCTGATTTTTAATTTCATGAATAAACTCCATATACAAAAGTTTATTGGTTGTGAAAAAAGGAATATTTTGAACATACTTTCAAAAATGACTACTATTTCCATTTGTTAAATGGTGTGTCAAGTAATCTACTTTTCTTAATGGTACCATATGTTTATTTATCCATTTTTGTATTCTTCGGGTCTCAAATGTATAAACTTATATTTTTATTATAGGTGTTTATTAACTGTTATTTTGTAAAAATTGCCTCAAATTTATGTGTACACAACAAAGACAAATCTTTCAGTGTATCAGATTTTCACTATGGAGAATAAGGGAGCCATGAATTAAATAATAATAGGCAAAAGTTTTGCTTAATTCACGGTCCCTTTATTTTCTATAGTGGTAAAGTGATATATTGAAGCACTAGCCGTACCCGTGCGCTCCGCTGCACCTGTTAAAAATAAATATAAAATAATTACATAATTAAAATAGGACATTTGATTCAAGGAACATTCGTGTTTGATAGAAGGATAAATCGTTTAATATGTTACTTAATTTAAATTGTATTTAAATAATTAAAATGCGGTCATTTTGGTCCAGAGAGTAATCATTTGGTGCAATGTCAATTCCTTTAACATGTTTCTTAATTGTTATTACATGCAACCATAGTTTAATGAAGATTGACATATGATTTACTTTTAATGTGTATACTTTATATTACTTACAATATGTTTCAGAAGTTACTGTAATAACATCGTAGAATTATGTCCATCTAGAGAAACTACACTTTCCAATGGTGAAATAATAATTAAACAATTAATTAGCTTCCGATAATACTTCATACAAACACAGAAACATTCCCTTAGGCTATGTTTAATAGCTTTCGATTGTTGTTGTCCAAGGTCCCTTATAGACGAAGTCATTTGTTTTTATTTCAGTACAGCGCCTTAGCTGGCGTTTTTATTGTAATTTTAAAACTTATTTATCTCATTAAATATGAGTCCTATCAAACTTTTGTATAGAATAAAACTTATCGGAAATTATTTTTAAAGAAACGTTTGTTATGTAATATTTTTCATGATAATCAATAATAAGCGAAATATTTCGATTTATTTAATTCAGGCCCCCTTATAACCTCCCTTTTAAATAAAGTATTTTGAATGCCATATAGCCAAAAATCTAAGTTACAACGAACTTAATTTATATTCCAATTTTCATATAAATCGGTTCAGCCATTATCGCGTGAAAAGGTAACAAAGATCCAGACAGACAGACATACAAACAAAAATTTCAAAAAAAGCGATTTTCGGTTTCAGGATGGTTAATTATACATGTTAACACCAATTATTTTTGGAACATCGAAAATTACCAGAAAAATTTTGGCTACAGATTTATTATTAGTATAGATTTCTCTTTGTTATGTACACAAACATTGCGATCATAAATTTGAGGCAATGTTTTATAAAATAACAGTTGATAAATGATTTAAAACATAATACTTTTTACGTTTTGAGACTTGAGGAATCCAAAAATTAAAAAAACAAACACACAGTAGTACCATTAAAAAAAAGACTACTTGGCACTATACTCTGAGGTTTTGGCTGATATTCACATTATCAGGCAGTACATCTCACTTGACGATTGTTCACAGGCAGAACAATATGCATCTGAAGTCTGATTAATGTAATATGTAGCTAGCCGGCGATGTATGCAATGGAGGGAGAAAGGAACTGGCTACCATACTCCATTATCTCCTGGCATAGTTGCCTCATAAGTGGTGCCTTCTTGGTATCACTTATGGGGTTCAGACCTGTCTTCCGACAGTTGATTAAACAACTTGGCACCCTCTAAATATAAAAAGCACGGTTCTTGAAAGCATGTTAGAAACATTTCTTTTTTTAACCTCCTGTAACTATTGTATAATTATAGACTTTCGTTTTATAAAATTAAACATAGGAAAGCTACAAGCATTATTCTATACTTTTTACACATCTTATATTCATTATCATGTAAAATTGAGATACAGGAAAAAAAATGTCCTTGCATTGTTGATTGTATTATTACTACATTCCAGGTTTGTTTTATTTATTTAAATATATAGTAACAGATTCAGACCAAGTTTTATTAATAATACCCATCATACATACATTTTCTTTTGCCTTCACGATTTTAATACTGTAATCAGAAGTCTTTCTACCATGCGTAGTACTCGTTAAATGATTACGCTTGTGTTTCATAGCGGTTTTACGCCTTTTGTTAGCACTAAATATTTTACATGGATTGATTTTTTGAAGATGGGACAAATGAACAAGTTTGATGCCGCAATGGACAACATTTCCATTCAGATTTCAGGGCGCAGTTTTGGGTATAAGCAGCATATTGCAGCAATAATTCATTATAATATTAAAACTAGAGAACTTGAAAAATATTTTTATAGAGCTTTGGTGTTTTCTTTATACTCTGTCCAACGAAATAATGAAGTGATGTAAACCATAGACAACAATGTCACTGCCAATTCAGAGATCTCTAAACCACGTACATCTGTTTACAAACTTCGTTCTTTCATTGAACAGAATATTAGTACAATCATGGGTTTCAGATGTCGTGATCATTTATATGATGTCTCTGCTATGTTGCCAGGGCTGATATTCCATGACATCGCGCCGTTGTAACAATATTAAAGTCAGAATATCGATTGTAGACGTTAAGTTCTACTGTTTCAAAATTAAACTGATTTTATGTAATGAAGTGAGTCACCTCAATGCAGCTGAAGAAAGAACTTTTATTACAGAGGTGAGTGAAATGCACATATTCCTAATGTTAAAACAAACAGAAATAAGAATATATTATTTCCTTTACGTCGAACATGATAACATAAAAAGCTTTCTTATTTATTTGTAGCCTATGTTGATTTTTCAAATGATAATTCTTTTACATTCGAATATTTATTTCTGTGTATATGAAATATACATAATTGTGTAAAATGTTGACACAGAAGTCAAGCGCAATTCATAGTAGCACTCATCATTATTGTTTTGATTCCAAAGAAAATATAAGATAGATAAGTAATTTTACATACGGTATTCATCATCGTTAAATAATCAACCAAGTTCGCGGAACAATACAATTTAATATAATAAATGTAATAGAGGCTAATGAAATTCAACTATCGCAATGGCAAATGTATAACTTTAGATAACTTCGCACAACGAGAAAAAAATAACTTATAGTATTGTGATTTTTAAGTTGTAATAAACTTTCAAGAAATAAATATTCGCTATAGTTTGAATTCACGTTACTCAGATATAAATCTGTTAAAAATTTGGTTGCCTCCCCCTTAGTTCTTATTTCCACCGCCAGGAGCGCAAAAGTAGTATTTTTATTCTCCAGCAGCAAGGCTTCTGTACTCTCAATAGGTTATCTCGTTTTTCAATAGCCAATCAAATAGCTAGTTGGCTGATGACGGGTGAAGAGTCCATGCTGATTGGTCCTTTATTTTCAATGATAAGCATGAATTATAAAAATAATCGCCTCAAATAAAAACATTACAAGGAATATAAACCAAGTGTGTACGTATCATGGAATAAAATAAATACGTTGAAAATGTTTTTACCTTGTATATAAAAGCTATACTTGTCACTGCATTATTTTTATGTATTTCTTAACAATTCGTCTGCTCTCAGTGTCTGACGTCCGTTTTCGTCTGCTAGTTTCCAGTCTTGTGTTCACATACTAGAGTCGTATAAAGAACCTAGTTTTGACCGTACAATCAACAATAAAATTTCACGTGAAACGTTACGTACGAACATTGCCACATATTCTTTGGTTCTTTTTATAATATCCCGCCCCTTTTTAATCGTGTTCTTGCCATGAAACTCATTGCAGAATTTTTCAGTATTATTGAAAGTACTTAGCCATGCTGGTGATGGCATGGTTAAACCTTCAAAAGATAGAATAATGTACTAAAATTTAAAGAGGACCAAGATGGTGGTGTTTTTGTTTTAAATGGATGTTTATAAAAAATCTAACATTGATTGATTTTAATATCTCATTCTAAAGTTTGGAAAAAGGGGCATGTACCGGTAATGAAATGTCAACAACACGTTCATTTACAATAATCATTATAACTCAACAATGAATTGTCACTGGAGGCTATTATGATTAATCCACTGATTATGCCATAATGACAAAATGTCATAAATCGTTAATATAAAATCAATATAATGAGAATTATAGTGAAAAAACATCACTGGTATAAGTCGTTAACTCTCCCCCCTTTGGTATGCAACTGTTAGTATTAGTAGTAGTATTAGTAGTTAGTATTTTTTATATAAGTAGCATGATTACAAAAGAAAGAAAATAATTTGTAGGTTAACATAGATGAACCTAATCTAATTATATAAAGCTGGTATTAACATAGGCTACTTATATAGACCTACGTGATTTATTTAAACTTACCTATAGGCTTTAACATTGTCGGTCGTTTCGGCTTTATTTTCATTAAAGCTGCTCGAAAATCAGGGACAAAATCGTCATCTTTAAAATGATCAGAGCACAATCTGCTTTCATCAGGATTGAATTTATCCTGTCTTTTGCATGCAATTACCCACTTTTTTTTTCTAATTTCTAAATCTTTAGAATTGTTGCATACCGCAACAGCACACCTTTGACCTGGCATAATGCATTCAAAACAACATAAACAAGAAAAAACACGAGATACTGCTTTGAAGCATTTGAGCTTTGGCGCGCTTAGCTATCTTGTGACGTCAGAATCGCTCTCCTTTCCCCGTCGAGTCCTTGCCCACAAGCTCAATAATAATGCAACCTATGAAAAGTTTAGAAGCCTTGCTCCAGCAGGAGCGTAAGAAGCGTCCACTGTAGTCATACGAGCGAATTTGTATTTTTGATCCCGGAAATACTCGTCTTTTACGAAATAACTTCTCTTTTTAGACGAGTATTTTCCCTGGACCAAAAATATAATGGAGTGAAAATGAGTAATAATTACTAATATGTCGATGACATGTCATACACATTATGATCGATTAATTGACATTTAAATCGACACCGTACTAAAAAAATTACATTGCTTTAAGAAATTCGCTCTTATGACTTTGGTGGTCGCTTTTTGCGCTCCTAGCGGTGGTAAAGAGAAAGATGTAAAACGTGTCTTGCATCCCGGGTGTTAAAAAAAAACACTGAACTATGCAACGTGAATAAAGTGCCGTGCATTCAAATAATATCAAATTTGTATTTCCGACGTATGCTACATCCAAAACCATTTTCTGATTCTGGGAAATGTTCAACACACCACGGCACTTCGTTGCAACACAATATTGTACTTTTGGTCCATTGAAAATACTCGTATTTTACGAAAATATTCACCTTTGTTTCTTCGTAGCAATGTGGTATTGAATTTTTGGGGAAATACAGAGTAGCTTTCTACGAAGTGGCGGTGATGTGCTGAACATTTAATTTGATGGTAACTCGTTGATTTTGAATGGAAACGTGATATACATTGTATTTATAAGAACTACTCCTATATTTTAATAAAAAAACAAGCTCTCGTATTGAAAGTATTTTGTAGTAAAATAAAAAAAAAACAAGTATCTGATAATGTAAGTTAGATAGAAAAGGTGAATTAAAATAGACAATACATAACTATCAAGTGCAATTTTTATGAATACCTAACTAACAAAAACTTTGTTATAAAACGTCAGTATTTAGTTTTAAATATTTGAAATTAAAATATAACAGAACGAGCCATTATTAGCATTTGCTTAATATAAATTGTGCTGAATATAACTTATCTTTGTTTACAATAAAATGACTGTATGGGTGCAGCTCAAAGTATAAAGTTTCGGTTCAAAACCAATATAGTCATAGAAAGATATGCATGTTGGTAAAACAATAGTATACGAGTAACTGAAACGAAAGTTCAGAATAAAATTCCTTTGCTTCTTTCTGCCCTTCAGGATTTTCTCTTAAAGATAAAGAAATAAATATTTCTCAACATAACTACATTTAACTTAGATATGTGGGTGGTTCTGAAATGAAGTTGAAATTCAGGTCTGAATTTTTTTAAGAAAAAAAAACACTCAAAACTTCTCTAAACTAATTATAAATCCATTCTTTATTTATATTAAATTAAAAAAAGCATTGTGTTGAATTCAACAAAGAGATAATGTCTTCAAAAACCAATTTTTTTTAAGGTGGTGACACGCTTTGTGGAGGTGATGATACTCCATGGAAGTGACAACGCATTTCAAATTGTTAATTTCTAGGGTCCTTTGAAGCCACTGTCCCTGTTTCTGACTTACATTCAGAATAACTGCTGTGATAGACCAAATTAATTCACTCTCCTAGTGGTTTTATAACCTAGTTATCTCGTTAAGGAAGTTTAAGACATTTATTACAATTCTCTTTTCAACAATCCTTTTTTGAAAATTATGGTTTATTTAACGACGCTCGCAACTGCGGAGGTTATATCAGCGTCACCGGTCTGCCGGAATTTTGTCCCGCAGGAGTTCTTTTACATGCCAGTAAATCTACTGACATGAGTCTGTCGCATTTAAACACACTTAAATGCCATCGACCTAGGCCGGGATCGAACCTGCAACCTCGAGCACAGAAGCCCAGCGCTATACCGACTACGCTACCTAGACCGGCTCAACTATTGATGTTCATTCAAAATGTATATGGGACAATTATTTTATGTTTACTTAGAAAGAGACACAACCTCCTGCCTCAGTTTTTGTTAATTGGCTTAAATAGGAACAGTAACAACAGTCACATTGAATTTTTCGATGAAGTAGACATTTCACAGAAAATGTCTAAATACACCAAAACAATGGGAATAATTAACACCGTTATGAAACCTTCCCTAGTACAAAGGCATACTCGAATTCGCCTTTACAAGACGTTGGCGAGACCTGTACTTTGTTACGGCAGTGAGGCATGGACATTGAGGAAGAAAGACGAAAGCTGAATAACGGCTAATGAAATGAAATTTATGAGATATACAGCGGGATATACGAAATGGGATCACAAACGCAATGAAGATGTAATGGAAGAATTACAACTAGAACCTGTAATTAATCACGTAAAACATTATCAGAACAACTGGATAAATCATCTGCATCGCATGCATAGAGATAGAATCCCAAAAGTCATGCTCCACTAACGTCCAAACGGGAAGAGATCTCTCGGTCGTCCAAAGAAGCGCTGGATTGAAAATTCAACTGTGAGATCGTAACAAGCAATTTGGCCTAATACTTGAAGGGAAGAAGAAGAAGTAGAAGAATATTGGATTTAGTCAAATGTAGTAATATAAGGAATTACTGAATAAAATGTCCGGTAGTGAAAATTCACTATAAGAAAAGAAAAAAATATGTATATTTTTCCTAAAATTATCAGAACGAAGAACACAATCAAACTGAGATTTGAAATTTACAACAATTATTTTGTGAGCAACCAAATTAAATACAGATTTATTTTAGATCTGAAGACATTCAGATTTACACATTACAAACAAACAAACAAACAAACAACTGTTCCTTAAATTCAGTAGCATGGGCCTATTTTATTATTTATTTAAAGTTAACAGAAAAGGGTTTATATTAATGAAGAAGTTTGTCTGAACCAAGGAAAACATACTTTTATGTTGATAAAATTGTTATTCTATGGTTAGGTGACCTTATTATAACATACAGTGTGTCTCCGCTGAAGTAGTATCTTTATTTGCCACCTCCATAGCATCAGTGTCACATCCACGGAACTCTGTTATCCATGGAGGTGACTTTCATGGATGTGACAAACTTCTTATTTCCTTCCAATATTTCTAAGCTGTAAATGATCTAACCATGAGATTTTAAATAAAGATAAAAAATTACATAAAATAAAACTTAGTTATAAAGAAATTTCAAATAAAACTAATAAATTAAAGTTATTGAAAACATGGAGGTGACAATCAATAAAAGTACGCCTTGTTTCCCCTATGTATTTTTGATAAAAACAAGAATAAATAATTCGTTACATTTTATCACAAAGATCCTCAGACAAAACAAATTTATGCTTCATCCAAGCACATGTCCACGCTTGTGCTGTCTATTAATGAGTTTTCACTGAACCTGCAATGCAATTCCATGGAGATAACCCTGCCTCCATGCATGCCGTTGTATGGGTTTGGAAAAATAAAATAGGTTTATGTTTGTTTCTGATCTATTTATAATAATAATAATAATAATAATAATAATAATAATAATGATAATAATAATAATAATAATAATAATAATAATAATAATATACAGGAACATCATTTTATTTTTACTTCGATTTTCATTGTACCTGAGCTTTTGAATGTACTTCACTCCCATCCCCTCTACTAGTAAACTTCCAATCGTCCTCCACGCAGAACCACAGAACCAAGACCGCGTATGCAGTTAAAGTCGCCTTACGGTAATAGTAAACGATACTGAGGGAGCTATTGGAGCAATAGTAACAATAACAGGCATAATTAAATGATTTCATCAATATAATCAAGAATTGTTAATAATCGGTATAACTATTATATTATTAACAATAATTCAATGATGACGTTTAGTGAGTATAGTACATTCCAGAAATATGTTCGCGATTTCCAGTGACGAAAGAGCTTTCAATATTGAGTCATATTTTCGCACAGCTACTGTCGTCCGTTTGTCTACGTCGCATCCCGGTTTTCCCAACCCGATTTTGCTCGCCCCTCTGTAAAGGCTAGTAACTGGGCTGTCTTATGTCTCATAGCTCTTTTCTGAAAACATTAATTTCTGTTAGGAATTGGACGCCTACGTAATATTATACAACTGTTTAAAATAACTTAAATAAAAGAGCCTCGTTAAGTAATGGTCATATGATTTCCCCCTTTCTACGACCCTGCGGCCTAACCACTTGGACGGACAGTAGATAGCATGTCTGAATAATTTTATCTTTTCGGATCGGGCAGAAGTGAAGATTGAATTTACAGTACGTAAGGTACTCTTTTATAGATTAGGTAAGCCTACAAAATTTCAACATGAGTTACTAGTACGAAGGACGAAACTCCTAATTGAAATTAGGTACAATAGTCTGTAGTGCGACAATATGCACAAATGAAATGAACGGCCACCATTTTCAAAAATGTATTTAAATATCCATATTATGATTATTTTTCAATTTAACTTCATTCTCTATATTGTACACGAATATGCTGTAGACAGTGTAATATACATTGCATAATGAATACGTCCGAATGGATAGCTCAGTTCGTGAGTAAAAACGCTTATTGTTAATACTGTACTGTATTTTAATTAAACAAAAATCTAAAGAAAATTATCGAACTCAAAATCGCAATATTTCCTAGTTTACGTAAATGGATGAACTACTTTTCTTCCCTCCTATATCTAGTAAAGTGATTTGTTTGTATTTTAAGCCATTATCATCAAACTCCAGTCGTAGAAGGAGGTAGCAAACGGTGTTTCCGGTTCTCAACCGTTAATCCAAAGGTATAGCCAGGTTAATATTAGAAATGTTAGTAAAAATAAAATAATGGTCCTGTATAAGATATTTTGATTTATTTACAATAGTTAAATATTAACTTCCTTTACACTAAGATATGCAATAACTCAGTTTTGTATGTAATTTAGGGCAGTGGACATTACATGGAGGTGACATACCTTATATATTTTAATTAATATTAAATACATTCTGTTAAAAATCTATAAATCTTTACTCTCTGGCTCTTGATAATGACAATTCACTTGAGAACATATTGTAATAAAAAAATTATATTTTTAATAGAATACAAAAGAGAAGAAACAAAAACGCGGACACAAATTTCCACTTAATTTCAGAACTACCCATGTATTGTTGGGTCGAACTTTGTTACACAGTTAAATACCTTCGATTTTCTTGTCATTTTACGGAGCTTGTATCTTACAATACGTGTGATCAAGACTTCTGTGACACTGGGTTAGGATTTGCCAAAATGAGTGATTAATTTCCTAACTAAAACCTAATGATTTTGCTTTTTAACATGTTCTATGTAGTTCTTAAGACTTTCTTTTTTATATAGAATTCGATCTTCTTAATAATTTCCGCAGAAAGCCATTAGATTGCAATTTAGACAGACGGAGATAAAACATTTACTGAAATTTACACTGATCCCCTAATGCGACACGGACTGCTTTACTTTTCTCGCAGGATGCTGAACTTATTCTTATGTATGTAGGGACATTTTTAAGTTACATTCTCTTCCTTATGTTTGCTGTACTGTATCTTTTTACACCGATCATAATACACGACATCTGAATTACCTCGCACCATCGTGATATCGTTTGTTGCATCTTCATTTGCATACAGTAGTTATAATACTTGAAGTTTTTTCCTACCATTTTTGCCTATTCTAATCCTGTTTTGTTTATGTCTTAATAATTACCCTGCATGTTAAATTTTTTTATAACAATTTTTGGGTAGATGATTCTAATGTTAGCTTATGTGGGACATTATTTTGTGCTCTTCTTATCTGGAACGGGGTTTCGAGAGGGCTGGAACTGTGGCAGTAGGCTTGACCAGGAATGAATTCTAATTTTCTACAGCATGTTCCTCAATGTATCAGATTGAATTGCACAGGAAGTTTTTTATATTCTAAATAACTCAAACTGAATCGTGGGGACCATTCTGTAACTAGCATTGCAATCAGGTACAGCTTTACGGGATTTGATTATATATAAAAGCATTTTCTCTTAATGTAGTTTATAAATTTAATACTTTTTATGAAGTTTTCCTCTTCTTCCAAAAATGAGAAGTATTTAATAGTTTTATTATAAACTTTCAACTGAATTTATGTTTCTTAATTTTCAGTTTCTTGCATCTAATTTGCTTTAGTGCTTCTAATCGCTCTATATGATATTTAACTGATGCCTATAGTAACGTTGAGGTCCCCTATATAGTTCTTAATATTGGTCGTCACATATTCGTTTCATTCGACTACAATATATCACCTTTTTATCTAATTTTAATATCTCTGTCAGTTGTCATCGATTCTAAGGAGTAACATTTTGGTCCATCGGAACCAAATAGTACTGCGACATGTCTAAATAATCCATCTCTCAAAACATGTTTTGGTACATCTTAAATTGTGATTGAAAAATCTACAATCTACAGTTCCTTATCCAAAAAGAAGTCTCCCAGTTTAGCTAGCTACTGCATATGCCTATATTTCCATTACTCTTCAGACCTTTTCTTCGATTACACATAATAGATATAATTAATAATAATGATTGAAATGTATACTTATTTGTATAAGGAAAAGTAGTTTGTGACCAATTAAATAGTTCAATGAAATTCTGCTGAATATTCAGCAAAATTTCGACAATGAGACAATAAAATTGAGAACAATTTATGATAATTAATAATACAGTAATTAATAATTTTCAGAGTTCATGTATCATTTGTTACTTCCATCTTTTAGAATTTATTTTTGTTATATATTTGCTGATATATATCAGTAGGTGAGGAATATAATTATTACAGACCAAACTAGTAATCTGCAATAATACACTCAACGAAGCGCTATCATTTCCCTCAAATGAATGTAAGTTTATGAACGGTAGAGTTTTAAGCTCTTAATTTCTCGTTAGTATGGTGAAAGTAAATTTTGTCTAAAAGTTTTCTATTATGCTCTTAAACTTAATAGTTAACAATACTCATTATTTCGTGATTTAATTGTGAACTTGGGAAAATTTTATGTGGGCATACATATTTTAAGAACTTATATAAACGTAAGTTCACATTACTACTATTTCTTTCAAATGTACATTCTGTTAAGATTTGAATACCGGCAGTTTTGCGAAACTAGTGAGAGTGTAACAACTTCGCAACTAAATGTTACGTACTTACATTTCAGAGGCACACGATTTGCCCCAGTTTAATTTAGAAACTATCGGGTATTATCTCATTGAAAGAAATTTTTACTTAGATTTCCACCATATTTTCATATTATTTTTAGACAACCGATTTGGAATAGCCAGACTTTAGATGCTATTACATAACCCATTCAATAATTATTGTTATACTCTTACGAGTGAAGTCATGTGTCCAATAATCTACTTCTAAAATGCTTCTTTCTGTATAATAAATTATACAAATAGTATCCTGGACTGAAACATTTAAAGAGTGCTGAAAAAACATCAATTTAGGAAGAACTGGAAATTACATGTGGAAAGAATGAAGAGGGGTAGACTACCAAATTTAATTTCAAAATATCAACCAACATAGAAACAGAGCCAAGATCGTACACTTAGAAGAATTCTAGATGAACTCTTAGAACGGAACGGGCCACTGGGCCTAAGTTCTTGACTTGTTTGATGATGATGATGATGATAATGATATGATGATGATGAAAAATATAATCTGCATGCCAGATTCATAAATAGAAATTATGAATGGAAACTAAGAGGTGGAGCTTAAACTGAGAAGATCGAATCCGGCATCGGAATTGGAATCCGGTGTGGCTTAGTGGATAGAGGGGCAGCACGTGGAGCTGAAAACCCAGGTTTGAATCCCGGTGCCAGAGAGAGTTTTTTTCCGCTCCACTGATCTTTCATCATATGACGCAGAATTCCTGCATGGAAATATCATATGTACTTCGGTACATCGCTACAATAGAAATGATGTCTATATGAAATACTGTTGCTTATATAAATAATATAATCGGAGTGTTTATTATCTTATTAATCTTAATCTTAGTCTAAAAATCTTATTCAGATGCTAGAAATTGCCCCATTTTGATTATTGTGAATACTTGCTAACTAATGTAAGTTCATTCTTAGCTGAGAGACTACAACGTGTTCATAATGTGTGCATACGATTCATCTGCAATACTCGTAAATTTTACCATATAACGCCTTCCCTCCAGTTACTTTCATGGGTGCGTCTGAAGGAACGAAGAACAATACATTCACTGTCTCTTCTATTTAGAATCATGCATAGGCCTACTTCTAATCCGAATTACCTGCTATCGCGCTTTCAATTTCTTACAACTCTTCGAAACCGCCATCAAGCACTTCTTTCTATCCCTCATCACAAAACGTCTTTATACTCATCCTCCTACACTGTAGCAATACCTCGCCTCTGAAATTCGTTACCTAATGACGTCAGGACTGCCGGATTTTATCACAATTCAAAATCAAATTGGAAAATTTTGTCTTATTCAATGCGTTTTAGGTATTGCTAGAAGTGTTGATTTGTGTTTTTTACTCTAGATTAAAATTGCAAGTTTCTTGTTTATGTTAGTTAATTAGTTAGGATATAATGAATTACGATACTTAATCACTCATATAAAGTTTGCGTGATTGCAACCTGTGTATATTTTTGTGTGGTTTTACTTTGTTTATAGTGTGATTTTTCTTTTTTATTTCTATTATTGTGGGCTTCTAGTGGCCAGCGAGTGCCGTAACGACGGTCAGGGTTTCCAACTTTACTGTATTTAACTATAGGGGAACAACTTAAAAAACTTCGTTGGTCTGCACATGCGTCAATCTTAAAGAGTGACACAATATACTGTTCACCTACTCCTTCCTAATTGTTACCCAATAGTCGCAGTGATAGCAGTGATGCATCAGATGACTTGTTAATCAGCAGCGACAGTGGTTCAGATTAATGGAGAAAAACTCAGACTCCGCCTCCAGTACAGCGGTAAGGTTTAGTAACCTCCTACAACGGAGTTTTCCCAGTTGTTAACCTATAGCATATTCAAGCATTCTGAAAAATGTTAAGAAGCCAGGTCACAGGAGGATAACGCCGCAACAGCAAAGTATAAGAAATTATAAGACACGGATGACTGTTACAAGTTAGTCACATTATTTCTACATAATTCTGCTATAACTGTAATTGTAATAACAGGCAACTTATACAATGTAAGTTTTCATGAATATTAGACTATTGCTTTCACATATTCTGTTGCATTTATTATTCCATAAATTATGTTTATTACTGCACAAATTATGTGTGATTGCATACTAAAACAACTGCTTAAATGGAATATAGACCGCACACAGACACGAGAAACGTAATGTGTGATGTAACGGAAATCGTTCATCTGGATATTACTGCGATCATTACGTATAATGTTCTCCAAAGATTGGAACTGATTAGTCTGCTGTTGGTTTTCCCCCTAAACACAATGTCGCTCAACTAGTACAGTATTGCCAAGTCTTTCATTTTATAGCTTGAAATCTTTTTTTTTTTTATTTTGTTAGAAGACAGAAACAATTTAGAAAATTGTGAACTGTACATAGATTTGCGTATTAATCAATTTTCAAAATCCAGTAATTTCTTAAATATTACATTTTATGTTCATCGACAATAAAAATTAAAATAATATGAAAACAACCATTTCTCTTCCTCCACCTCCTTCTTGGGCCCTTTTCGGCCCAGACGGTGCTTCTATAACTCATAATCTTGAACACATCTTTTCTGACATCGGATACGGTTGGAATAGACTCATGAAAATATATAAAAATGTGCAGTAATATTTTATAATACTAAAATAATTAATGAATATTATTCATTCTAACCAAAATATCTGTGCAAATGTTTGCATTAATACATAATAGTATTATAATTAAATGAGATAAATATCTAAAACAACATAAACTTATCAGACTAATTACGTTGTTTACTTTTAACACCCATAATTCTATCCTATGATTGAAATGCATTTCAAATGGACTATTTTAATTATTGTGAGGTTAAATATCGTATATCCGGTAGAACAAATGAAATAAGATACATTACAGTTGCCGAACTTAATCCTGTCATTCAGAATATGTTTTCAGGATACAACGTCTCTATACGACATTTTCAGGGTGTTCTATAAGGTACGATTTTATGCACGTTTTAAGTAGCAGGGTTAACGTACGAGGTGTCCAGCAGCCGAGAAGCAAAACACAGTTCCAGCGGTCAGTACATAATATAATACAAGCCCTGTATATTAATTATTAGATTTAAATTTGAAATCTGATGATTTTAAGTGCTAATCCAGTTACTATTGTACAACATTATATATAAGCCACCGGCGTAGCTCGGCGGTAGTGCGTTTGCCTGCTGATCTGGAGTTACGCTCGTGCTTTGATTCGATTTCCGCTTGAGCTGATTACCTGGTAGGGTTTTTTTCCGAGGTTTTCCCCCAAGCGTGACGAATGTCAGGTAGGCCCTACTCTATGGCGAATCCTCGGCTTAATCTCGCCAAATACCATTTGGCTATGATCAATTCATCGATGCTAAATAACCTAGTAGTTGATACAACGTCGTTAAATAACCAATTAAAAACATTTCTTTGAAATTTCGAGTTGAAAATTCTGCGTTCAACCCTGGCATGCAAAGTAGTAAGTTTGAACGTCTGTGAATGCGAACGTAAGACGAAATCTAATTTGTGGACCGTTTTCAGAATATCAAAACAGTTTATTTCCACAATTATTGCACAATTGTTGAAGCCTTACAAAAAATTGAGGTAATTTTCTTAACCACTTTATTGAGTAACATGAACATCTCGTAACCATAGGCGGAGTTATGGGGGAGGGCATGGGAGGCAGTGCCTCCCGAAAACTTGTCTGAACTCCTTTTTTTTTTTTTTTTTCTATTAACGTTAGAAAATATTCAGTTCGAAAGATCTTATTTGCTTTTGTTTATGATTAAGTTTCTGTGCTTAAATTGACGATATCTTCAGATTATGTGTCTGCACTATAATATTTATTTTAGATTTCTGAATGTATAAGAATTACTATACCTCATTTGAGGAATGGAAGCACTGTAATATTTCTTTTGTAACAGCGTATGTTAGAAGTCTGCCGGTGTTCTGGCCGTCTCTTGGAGATGTATCCATAACATACTGCACAACAATGTAGAAAGAAGAAAAGTGAACCCGGTATAATGTTTAAACTTAAAGACGAGATTAAATAAAATAATTAGAGTTTACATTTCATATGATATCTTCAGGAAGGTAAGCTTCATATAAGAAAGTTTCTGTTAGCACTTACGTAGTTTTATTGATGCATACATGTGTTTCTGTATGAGAGAGAAAAAGAGGGAGATTGTTTTAAGCTGTGCCATATTAGACTTATAATTTGTAGTAGACCTACAGTTCAAGCCCTATACAACTCGGTCTGAAACATCGCAGAAACTGTAAGAAACATGCTCCCCGAAAAACACTTTTATTAAATGATCGTATTCCGATATCTGATTATAAAGAGAAAAAGGAATAGTTTGGGTCACTGGCTGAGAAGAAACTGCCTACTGAAGGATGCACTGGAAGAAATGGTGAACGGGAGAAGAGTTAGGGACAGAAGAAGATATGAGATGAAAGACGACATTAAATATGTGGATCATATGCGGAGACTAAGAGAAAGGCAGAAAATAGGAAAGATTGGAGAATGCTGGGTTTGCAGTGAAAGACCTGCCCATGGGCAGAACATGTATGTATGTATGTATGTATGTATGTATGCATGTATGTATTCCGATATGCTGTACCACGGTCAAGCTATAACGGGGGAGGAGGTAAATGATGTCCCCCATAACCGCGTTATATGGGGATTCTATGGTTTTACTTTGCCTTCCCAAGAAAACTGTTCTCTCTCCGCCTATGCTCGGAACTAAAAATCTGTATATTTGAAACAATCTATGTTGAACTGAAATAACAGTTCTCATTGGCGTATTCACTATTTTTGGCCCATTAAATGTTATTATAGGAAAGATTGGAGAATTATGGATCTGCAGTGAAGGACCTACCCTTGGGCAGAAAACTATGAATGAATTAATATTTCCTGTCACTTAAAATCCAACCTGAATTCGTATTTTTCACCAGCGACGACAGCTACGTGAGTAAATGCACCAACATGGAAGTAGAAACGGCAGTCGTTATAATAAATTCCCGTACTTTCGGTATGTTCTCTCAGTAATTTGCGGTAGCATTTGCTGTGTGCTAGTGCGACATCTTACGTAAAAATTCGTGTTAACGCTACAATTTACGTTGGGTATTCAAATGCATTCTATCATTCTTGCTTAAACGCTGGACATTTCTGGTTAATCGAGGACTACCTTTATTTTAAATTATGTTTTTTGAAAGAGAGATTTGTCTATATTGCAAATAAAACAGAAGTGCATAAGCCTTAATTTATTATTTAGGCTACGTTTCATATATCCTCACTGAATCACAGTTCCACAGACATCAAATCAAATTAAAACAGAAATTAAAAAATTGAAACTATTAGTCTATGTACTCGTAAAAAGAATACAATATTGCCGTATTGGGTGTTCTTCGTCAGAACTTGGACATTTTAAACAAATAGGCGAAAATTTAGGGGGAAATTTTATGATTTAAAAGCTGAGTGAAAAATATTATATTTTATTTCATCTTTAATTTTATTTTTTCCCGTTTCTCTCTGTTGTAATTATTGTATTATGCTTCAGTAGACACGTCCTGCCATGCCTCAAATCCGAAATCTCAATAATGCGAACTATATAAAACACGGTCAAAAATGAGTTTGCTTCCTGGAATAATATTATCTCAATTTAATTTAATAATTTTATATTTCAATCAGAGCAATGTTCTGTATGCTTTTCCTACATTAATTATCATTACTTAATTTAAATAGCAAATAATAAGGCCGTGTCCCAAAGCTACATATACAGCTGAAGTGAACTAGTTTACTAAATAGTGGGATGTTACGTCAGAAGTCATCATCGAAAGCTACATGGTTCATAGCAATCAAGTCTGTAGCAGAAAGGAAACGAAGATAGGAATGTATGGCGTAATGTGAAGATGCGTTTAATTGATATCGAGAGGCAAGAGATTGAGCTCCAATGTTCGGAAAAGCCCTCACTACATTTACAATCAGGTCTCATGCTTAACTGGGGGAGGTGTGAGTACATAAATTCTTGTAACAAAGACAGCAGAGCAAGTTTAGCGTGGCTGAGATTGGGGGCATGGAAGGGTAATAAAATTGTCAACGAAGAAGGGGAGCGTCTTTGTCCGCTTTGGAAAGAAAAGGATACCTATAATCATGTTTTATTACTGTGTGTCGAATTGGAACATGTAAGGAGAAAATATTTACCACCCTCGATGCTAAGTCAGAATAGGAGCTCGGTTGCGTGTCTTGACCTCATGGGGAATAGAGAATGGGAACAAAAGATAGGATTGTTCCTCTTGAAGGCGAGAAAGATTAGAACTGTAGCTGTTGAAGTTTGCGACGCGAACTGAGGAAGAGATAATAGTATCCACCCAAATGTACACTTTTAGGTCTTTTAGGTTAGGATATATTATATAATGTGTTTTATTGTGCCATTTCCATTTTAATATGTGTGTTCTTGTAGAGAGTAGTTGGATGTAATCATAGGTGGGGGGGGGGACGTACAAAGCAGGACTTGTTCCGGGTACAAAGCACGTACGGTCAGAAGACCCGTGCATTGGATTTTAGACAAAATTATGATAATATATAATTTGTATGTATAATATTACTCAATAAATCCATCTATACTACTACTACTTGTTTGATTGATGACTTGAACGCTAAAGAAATATGGATACCTAATCAGTAGACAGCGGAAAAAAGTCAAATAAAAGTCATGTTTACGGTTTACAAGTACTATGCGCGTAGACTATGGCATGAGGTGTGCACGCATCCCAAATAGGTACAACACGGTACTGTCCGCAGAGAGCACCACGCGAACACCGAAAACAACTGCCACTCTGCGTTCTCAGTCAGTCCTCGTCCGTACGTGAACAGAGAACATTGAGATACGTAAACATGTTCTTCACTTGTGTTCAATGAAGTGCTCATAATGCCGAAGAGAGATGTTAAAAATCATAGGGTGTATTCTTTAATACAAGAATATGGTATCCACAATTTTAGTAGTGATACTGGTGAAACAATTAAGTGTCGGTTATGTTTGTGTGCATTAAAAAAATAACAAAACAATCGGTAGAACATCACTGTAATACACAGAAACACATAAAAAATGTTGCTCGTATGTTAGAAGAAAATAAGGGTTCAAGTTCAAATTCCGCCTCAAATATGAAATATGACTTTTGCCAGGATTTGTGTCGAAAGATTGTAAGTTGCAATATTCCATTCAAAACGTTGAACAATTCTCACTTTAAATGGTTTATAGAACTGTACACAAAATACGTCATTACAATAGTTATATCAACGTACAACTTTACTAATATTCAGTGATTATTCCGTCTGTCAATTTACATTTCCCCTGGGCTATACCTGCACGCGCCTCTAGTGTACCTACTGCGCTTACGTAAACAACCACCCTCTGACGAGACAAATTAGTCGCGTTGTAGGTATCTTCACATCCGAATTACTTTTTTTCCGTTGTCTACTCATCAGCAATTGGAACTATGAAATCTGAAGATGCTTTGGGAGTGAAATAATGTAAATATAATGTAAAATAACACGTTAACTTTTAACATTAACAATGTTAGTATCTTCTTTATATTTCTTAATCAATCATACAGTATTAGGCCCCTATCCAGACGTCTCCAAAAGCGTACTCGCGAGTAAGCCCCTGAACGGAACTGAAGCCAGTACGTAATGACCACGCTCCGCCTCACCCATCCCCACGTGTACTGTACTCAATGTTTATGCGCAAACGAAGAGCGGTGGCGGACTGCCATTATCATTGTGTTGGTCGGAGTGTTCCACCGTTTCACAATGTCTTCTAATCATGGACATAGTACATTCAAGGATGAATAGGAAGATAAATTTTTTGTGTTAGTGGGGAGAATGTGATATGCTTAATTTGTTGGAAAATCTTAAGGGTGTGTTGAAAATCAACATGCCACGACAATACTGGACTCTTCACAAAGAATATCATACAATTACAAGCATGTTGGACATGTGAAAATAATTTATTTTGTGGCTATCTGTATAACTGTTGGTTATACATAATAATCAGTATATTACAATACGTTTACACTCAGTTCCGCATGACAAACATATAGTTTTTCGTTTAATTTTAGGTGAAATGCGTAGGCCTACAAATATTTTGATAAATATAAAACAAGAAAATACAAATACAAATCACACACGTGTCCTCAGTATTAAACAAAAATAGCTTCTTGCTAGCTATGTTCTAGCTTGGAATATTGGAAAATCAATGAAGCCCTTTACAGAAGCATTATTTATAAAATCGTGCATACAGGACGTTACTAAAACACTGTGTCCAGAACAAAGTCAAAGTTTAAGAAAATTAAATTGTTTCCAATTACAGTTTAGAGAAGGAATTTCAAGATTGTAAATGCAGTTTAATTTAAAGTCGAAACCACAATTAACCAGTTTGTGGCTTACACACTTGCATTGGACTAAAGCACAGATAGAAATGACAAAGCTCACCTAGCCATTTTCATCCGAGGAGTTAATGAACATTTTACTGTGTCTGAATGTCTTCTAGATGTAATTGCAAAATACAACTGGAGAAGATCTTTTCCAGACACTGAAAGGCACCATAGAACAGAAGAGGTTAAATTTGCAATGGCTTGTGTCAATAGCAACAGACTGGGCTCCAGCTTCATAGTATATCAAAATAATATACAAATGTATGATATTTCTTATTCTTTTGATATTATTTGTAAACATAAGCAGACCGTTGCCGCAATCCCCCACTGAACGCTCCCATCTGTTCAGGTACGAGTCTCTCCCCCCTTCTCTAGCCTTACAGCACGACGGGCAGTATCGAGAGCACGAATGACGATACGCTTTTTGGAGACCTCTGCCCTTATCTATTCCATATAACTCGTAAATGCAATTAGGACACTGCCTTCTTAAACCAGTGCTGCCCCGTAATGTCATGTTTTTTTAGAAAAATAGTCTATGAAAAAGACCGTGATTTAAACATACATGTCCAAAGCTCCCTAGTATGTAGTTTATAGTCCATCGCTGTGGAGTAATGGTTAGCACGTCTGGCCATGAAACGAACGGGTCCGGGGACAAGTTATCTGGTTGGTTTTTTTCCGGGGTTTTCCCTCAACCAATTGAAGCAGAATTGCTGGGTAGCTTTCGGCGTTCAACCTCGGACTCATTTTGCCATCATTAATTCAAATATCATCATTCATACAATAGCCCGGATTAAGTTCACGATGCGGTGTGCTGTACTTGTACAAGAGCATGGCCGTTCGACTACCCAATCATTCACAGAATAGGAGTGGTAAGCACAGTAAGCCTTAGGCTGCAGTGCAAGTCTTCGGGTCTCTCCTCCGTATAAGAGAAAAAAATGTAGTTTATAGTTAGCTATTTGCTAGTCACTAGTGTGTAGTATATTATTATTAATATTTTTACTATTAATTATTACTAGTAGTATTAGTATTAATTTATTATTAATTGTCATTATTGAGTGTAATTAGTTACTACTGCCACCGGGTATTTACCCATTTGCATAGTGAATAAATACATACACATACAGTCACGAAGCTCAATACGTAGGGAATATGCATACATAGATAGTTGCTAACCACTAGGATCGCTACTATGGCCTCATCACAGACAATGCGAAATAGTACCGACACAATCTATTGTTCCTAGTACCCTCAACAACGCAAGCTTCGTGATTGTATATACTAGACCGTGGTATGACTTGATTGCTGAAGTCAGAATTTGGAATACGACCTAATTTATCTGGTTTATAATATAAACGGGCAGACATTATTGCTATTAACGGACGCTTAAAACGGGCTCTTGTTCTTGACCCTACTATCCGTTTCGAAAGAAACCTAAATCAGGCCACCGAAGTTGATATTGAGAAGTCCATATATGAACCTTGTCTGCCTTATCTTTCTCAAAAGTACAACGTCCCTCTTAAACAATGGTCTGTCGTTGGTTTGCTGTTTGGCAGTAGAGGTTCTATTTCCAAATTCACATGGTATTATCTTAAGGAACTTCACATTCCTTTTGATTATGTAATGTCTGTCCTTATAAATATTATCCAGGATTCTCTTCAAATATTACACCATCTCTATTTCAATTAATCCACTTATATTTGCCTTCAACAATTAACTTTCTTTTTCTTTAATGTATCACATCACATTATATTGTACATGTTTATTGTATTCAGGACCCTTGTGGTCACTGAAATTCTTTGAGCTGATGTCTATAATTTAGAAAATATATACAGAAATTATACAGTATGTAGATTATGTAAATAAATAGGAAATAAACCGTGTATACTATAAAGTGTTACATTATAACATATTATCAGATGTGAAATTTGATTATTCATTTTTTATAACGACAGTTTGATGAATGTTTATAAAATTAAAACTTAGTTTTGGGAGAAATTCTGAACACGATATAGGGAAATTTCGTTTTCATCATCTGGCAATAGCCTACATAATTATATATTTAGCAACAATGAACAAATGTAAGAACGGACATACTTCATGGTGTGCTATTTATATTTGTATGACATATGAACCAGTTCTTGTTTCTGTAATTTGTTTTAAGAGTTAAGAATTCTAGAGGCTTACAAATAAGTTGGTTTTTGAAGACACTGTTGTATCTCTTATTTAAAGGTAAAATTAAGCTTACATTAACTTCTAAATAAGAGTATAATTCATTTTATCTGAATAATATTCTCCAAATCTCCATTTAATATCCACTTCATGGTTTCCACAGGAATGTTGAATAATGAAACAGTCTCAATAATTATGCAGTTAATACAATTCAATTGGATGTCTTATATACCTGCCTTTGCAGTTTTAATTGCTGGTTACTTAAAATAGTGAACGAATTTTCCTGTCGTATTATAAATTATGTATATAGAAACGGATGTAAAACCGTTGACGCCTATGTCACGTCACCGTTAAAGCGTTGTGCTACATGTCTTCGCGGGTTTGATTCTCGATGGGGTCATTGATTTTCTTTATTGATCTAACCGCGTTCGTCGTGAATTTCCAGAATGATTTCGTTGATAGTTCAGCTCGTGGCTAACGGTTCAGCTTTTAAGACGTCACACGAGATGCGCTTTTGGTAAACACAGAAGCATGAGAGTTTGTATTAGGATGTTGTGATTGTGATTTAAAAGCGAGCATTAAGTGATTTCTCAATGTTTTAAAATAAAAGCAGCCTATAATTAATGTAAACCATTAATGAAACACATTTTTGTGTTGCAACGTTTGTACTGGTGTCACATTGTTGTTTGAGATGTGGCTTGCTGTTACGAAGACAGCAAGCATTTTTAGGTTATGTAAACGATTTGAACTTTTGTAACATTATAGCCACATTCAGTTACCGGTATTTATTTTTCTTAGTGATATTGAACGTAATTGACAAAATGGGCGAGTGTTAGTGTATCAGATTGTGCATCTAATTACCGTCTAAGTAAGAAAAGACCCGTTTCAACATTAGCTTTTCCTAGTGACAAAAAGACGAGAAAGGTAGATTCATACTGTACACCGTGCAGATTTTGAACCTGGTAAATATAGGTTACTTATGTCTGTGTTTTATAAACATTTTAGCATTGATTTATGATGTGTACTAGGCTATATGGTCTAGAGTTAATAGATAATTATTGTTAGAAAATTTCCCATATTATGGGAAACATTTTGGGGGACCACCCATTTTGGAAAATAATTGTTCAGATATAATTTTTTGGTTGGCGGGAAAAGGCACATAAATAAAGAAAAACTAATTTTTCAGGAGAGACTTTCTTTTTAATTTACTCTTAACTGAATATAAGTGTAATAATGAAATTCATGTATGTTGGTTAAAGTAAGACCCTTTTCAATTTAAAATACAGTAAATTTTATTATTTAAAAAAATAGAAAAACACTAGACTTAAGTGATTAGGTACAACAAAAAATCGACTTTTTTGACTTGTGCCTTTTCCCGCCGACCAAAGAATTAAGAGAACACTTACTCAAACGAATGCAAAATAACGATATTTACGGCCGCCAGAAAAACACAGGTGTGTAGGCATAATTAATTTGAGTTTTTATTATTTTTGAAGTACATATTATGTTGTATACTAAAATTAATTTAGAAGCTCTGTTGCTTCATTTTGTCATATTATTTAAAAGAAACCGCTATACTTCAGAATACCGCGCAAGTACTTATGTACAAAGATTGTGCATATTAAAAGTAATTAAAAAAACATGGCACAAGGATAGATAAATAAATAAGTACTTAAAAAAGATAAGTCCCTTGGACCAAAAATAAATAATTCAATAAAACAATAACGACATATGAAGGGTTGGTGGGAAGAACGATGAGGGTCCATAAAATGAAGTTTTTTAATTAGAGGTGCCATCTATTGGATTATGTTGAGAACTAATAGAGGCTTACATGGCTATTACAAAATCTCCAGGTGCAATAAAAAAAATTAAAAGTAAATGACATTGCGCATACGATTTTTTTTCGCTGTTATTTATACTACTCGCTTTAACATCTTTGGTCATATCGCGAGTTAATATTTTGGTTGAAATCCGAAGGCCTGTGTACTATTGTTGAGACTGATTCTATTGTTGTGAACTAGATGGCGACTGGTTTGTTATGAATATGATTTTGGTGATGAATGAGGCCGATGATATTCAGGGATGCTGTGGCCGGAATTTCCTGGCATTTGCCTTACGTTTGAGGAAAAACCCTGAAAAACCTCAACCAGGAAATTCAACCCGACCGGGAATCGAACTCGGGCCCTCTGCGTATACGAATTAAAGCAGAGTGTTTTAGGGTTTAAAATTCATTTTTCTCTAAAGTTTGTTATTTGAACCCTCATCGTTCTTCCCGCCAACCCTTCATATGTAAGCTTATTACTAGGGCTAGGATTTTGATGAAATTGCATCTTTTTTCTAGTAAGCCAGAAACATAGCCGCTTTAGTATTTATATGTTATGTGATAAACTGAGTGTTTTAAGACATATTTGTTAGGGCTTTTTTTTGCATTTTTTGCCTGTTTCAACTCATAAGAGCATCATTGTATTATTCGGACATTTTTGAGGCATTTTCATTTAATTTTGGCCACAAATCCCCATTATTAATATAAAATAATGTTTATTTCCTTTGATGTTTTGTCTACATATTTTGTCCATTAATACCCTTTATTTTTTACTTGTTATTTAACGACACTGTACCAACTACGAGGTTATTTAGCGTCGATGGAGTTGGTGATAGTGATATGATATTTGGCGAGATGAGGCCGAGGATTCGCCATAGATTACCTAACATTTGCCTTACAGTTGGAAAAAACCTCGGGGGGGGGGAAACCCAACCGGATAATCAGCCCAAACGGGAATCGAACACGCCCGAGCGCAACTCCGATCGGCAGGAAAGCACCTTAACCGACCGAGCTACGCCGGTGGCTAATACCCATTATTTTGTATAATATTTTAATAGTTTTTCTACACAATTATTGCCCTTTTAACGTAGTACACCCCATGTAATGGATCAGTCCAACCATCCCTTCAATATAGACTCCTCTATACTACTTAATTCCGTGTAAAAGTGGCCTTGTGATGGGCTACATGGAAACTACATCAGGTAAAATAATTAATTAAAGTGTACCACTTAGAAAAAATTATGTAAAACTAAATAAATTTAAATGTTGGTACTAGAATTCAATTTAATTACTAGTCTAAGTATTAAGTAACACAAAACTCCTTTTCCTACTAAGCCAATTTTAGAATGTAAGATCAATTTTTAGGGCATTTTTGAAAGATTTTTAGGTAATAAATGCGTTGTTTTTAGGACATTTTTTTATGATTTATAGGTCATCAAAATCCCAGCCCTACTTATTACTTTCGCGGTATTCTGAAGTCGTTCCAAAGAAACAGTCGTATCGGTATAGGGATTAACCTCTCCGAGTGCGAGACATAGCACATCTGTTGTGATATCACGGGTGCTGGTGTAAGGCCTGTAACTTTATGATGGCCACGATCTAATCCTTGCAACCGTACTTATGGCCCTAGATTCACTCAGCTTCTAACAGAAATCAGTGCCAGGGATGTTTCCTTTTGATAAAGACAGTAAGCATATCTCTGCTGCTCTTCAGTGCCGATTGTCCCGAGAGGTGGAAGCCGTGACATCCCACCACTTTAAGAACCCTCGGGGCGTGTAATGAACTCGATAGTTTATCGTCCAGATTTCACTATACCTATCATATGATCTGTACCTCTCACTTCATTGCTTGGATAGGCTTATATATGTATTTTCTTGGCTGCTTGTAGTAGGGTATTAGCCAAATTCTGCTCACAAGCAAAATTTATGGTGGGGGCAGATAAAGTTATTTTTTTTTCTTCCACCATGTTAATGTCAGAACAAGTGCTTAAGCAAATTTTGGCCACTCGACCTCATTTACGATGGCCGTAAAAAAATTAATTCGCCAGGGGCCGTTAACAGAAAGGAAACACAATTTCATTAGAAAAATTTATTGAAACAGACTCATCAATTATTGAGCTATTTTTCAACATATTCCTCACCTGAATTGAGACATTTGTCATATCGACAGAGAGGTGCAGATGACTGTCAAACATTGGTTCCGATCCCAGGCGGCAGACTTCTACGACATAAGGATACAAACATTGATTCCATGGTATGACAAATGTCTCAATTCCAGTGGGGAATATGTTGACAAATAGCGTAACAATTCCTGTATCTGTTTCAATCAATCTTTCCATGCAATTGTGCTTTTTTTCTGTAAAGGGCCCAGGGAAAATCACTTTCTGGACGGCCTCGTAATTGCGGTCGAGTGGCCAAAATTTGTATAAGCACTTCTTTTGGCATTATTAACATGACGGAAGAAAAAAAATAACTTTATCTGCCCCCATCAGAATGTTTGCTTGTCAGATATCGAACATAATATATTGTGGTGATGATAATACTGTAATAATTATATTAGTTTTCTCTGAAATTGTACGTCATCGGAAGAGCAATGTGATGTTTCATGACTCATGAAACACCAGTACCTATTAAAATATCGATCAATATGCATATGAAAACAGTTAATTATTTCTCTCTCCTAAATTTTGCCGGAAATATATCTAATGTTGTCAACTATAACGTAATTATGCTGTTCATGTTATTCATTCCATAATTTTGTGTCGTATACCATGTAATGTAACGAATTCATTATGTTAACAGAAAATATAATTTACTGATTATCGAGTTATTCTCTTATTAAATATAAGCTTACATGCAATTTATCTTTTCAAGATTTACGTATTTTATAAGAGGTTATGCGTTGAATTTTTCTTCCATTTACATTGCTTCCTGCTGTTTAAATGTGTACATTGATCCAATAATGGACCGTCTATTTTAAATTATGAATAAATATTCACGCAATAACGGCTTGAGTTACAAGTTGTTTTAAGGGTCATATTAGTATACAAATGGTCATTAATACTAGGTCTTAATGTACTTTAACCTTTATGCTGGTGCATAATGTAAATGAATTTTAAGTTCAATGGGAAGAAAGAAAGGAAATTTAAAATTAGAGGAAGTAGGCTGTGTGTATTAATGTGAAATTAGTGTTGCATTATAAATGTGATTGAAATGAGATAAAAGCCATTGTAATCATTATATCAATGACTTTGTCTATCGTGCTGCTCCGTTTAAAAATGTTGTGTCGTAACAATGCAATATTTTCAACGACGATAAACCTATAGTGATATTATTAGGTATGAAATTCGTCTTTTAACTTTATTTAGCAGCAAGCAGGATCAGCTACATATTTATTTAGTGCAACATGATTTTTCTAAAAATATACTAAAATACCATAATTTCCTACAGATGATAATTGTAGACTTGAGAGTTGGCGACACTGAATATGTTTCTTTATACGTTTTGAAAGCCCGCCACGTATACGTCGCGTTGCCGAGTTAAAATTGCTTTGTAGTGGATGAAAGGTTTGTTAAGACATATTTCTCGGAATAATCAAGCTTTTCATGTCATAATTATACCATTTCTCTATAATGTTCAATTATCCATATCCACAGTGCAGAAGAAAACGGAATTATTGGGAAGTATCGTACTGCCACGAGAACAACTCTACAGGTTCCCGACGTGAAAATTTCGCGGAGCAGTAGTTAACTGTTTGAAACCAGGAACTGACTCCGACATCTGAATCTTAAGGTATGTCACAAGCGAGAAGTGCGTATTTACCGACGTTGGGTTTTCTATAGCGCGTGACACTGAAGGTTTTTTTGGCAAAAAAAGTGGAAAAAATGGTCTGATTTTCAGACGGATTGTGAAGAATTCATATAGGACGTCAGTTGACTTGTAAACATATTAGAAAATAGATAAAAGTTGGAAAAAAATTAATCGATATAGGTAGCCTAAGACTGATTATTTAACACGTGAAATGAAGAGGTAGAATACTTCAAAATGAATGCGAAACGCACATTTCACTTCACTTAGTATATGCAAGGCATAATAAAAGCCTAAACTAACTTGACATAATCTGTCACAGATTCCCGTACCGTAGAACTTAGAAAAATGCAAGTTGAAATTTTTAGTGTTGCGTGCTATAGGAAAGCCTAATGCTCAAATAATTATCCATATTTCTAGCGCAGAAGAAAACGGAATTATTGTGAAGTATCATCACAGTCTACTATATACAGTCACGAAGCTTGACTTTTGAGGGTGCTAGAAACAATAGGCTGTGCCGGTACTATTTTGCATGCCTATAATGAGGCGATATTAGCGATCCTAGTGGTGAGCAACTATCTAATGTATGCATATTTACTACGTATTGAGCTTCGTGATTATATACACTAGACTGTGGTATCATACTGCCACGAGAACAACTCTTTAGGCATAGGCGAAGAGAGAACCGTTTCCTTTGGGGGGAGGGGAGGCAAAGCAAAATCATAGAATCCCGATATAACGAGGTTACGGGGGATATCATTTACTTCTTCCCCCGTTATAGCTTGACCGTGGTACAGTATATCGGAATATGATCATTTAATAAAAGTATTTTTGGGGTGCATGTTTCTTACAGTGTTACATCCATATCCACGATGTTTCGGACCGAGTTGTATAGGGCTTCAACTGTAATACTACAAATTAAGCTTATAATAAGGCATAATCATAGACAGAGTTATGGGAGGGTATGTGAGGGCACTGCCCCCCCCCCCAAATTTGTCTGAACTCTTTTTCTTCTATTAACATTACAAAATATTGAATTCAAAAGACTTTTCTTGCTTTTATTTATGAATCGGATATTAGGCTATTTGTAAATGCTACCATCGTACCATCTTTCTGGACAATGGCTGTTTTCACAAAAAAAATCTTTGTACTATGGTTGTTTTATGAAAACTACTGAATATTTCTGCTCCTTTAACATGGGACTATGGTGTTTTTTTTTTTCACTAACACCTAATTCAGTAGATCGCTGCTGACTTCTAACGCAGGAGTACAGGCTGTTACAAAAGAAACATTACAGTGTTTCCATTCCTCAAACGAGGTATAGAAATTCTTATACATTCAGAAATTTAAATTAAATATTATAGTCTAGTCTAGACACATGATCTGAAGATATGTAATTCGTCAATTTAAGCACAGAAACTAAATCATAAACAAAAGCAAATTAAAGTCTTTTGCATTCAATATTTTCTAATGTGAATAGAATAAAGAAAGTTCAGACAAGTTTGGGGGTGCAGTGCCACTCCCACGCCCCCCACCCCCCATAACTCCGCCTATGTCTTCAGGTTTCCTGCATGGAGAAGTAGTTAACTGTCGAAAGCCAGAAACTGAATCCGGCACCTGAACCTTCAGGTGTGCCACACGCGAGAAGTGCGAATATAGCTAGGCTTATGTGGCTGTTAAGAAAGAGTGATAAATGCAGATATAATGTGCACTAGCTAACTTGCTGGTAGCTAGTGCTAGCAATATTCGCTTTCACTATTCAGAAGTAGAGCACATCACTTGTCTTAGAATATAGACTTTCACGGCTGGCGTCATTAGGATTGGTAGAGGGCCGTGGTCTGTGTACCACGCCACTGATGTCCACCGGAGTAGTGGACGAAACGTTTGGTTACATTACCAACAGATCACGGCCCTCTAGCCCGGAGAATACCAATCCTATCAACACTTGTCCCTCGAAATTACTCGTAGTCAACATGAGATGTGACTTAATTACATTAATTTTCCGTTCGTGAAAAATAAAATATCGGCACTTCTATATTAAATATAATTTTAAGTCAGAAAAGACTGTCAAGGAAATCGCCATTAACGATGTATAGCGTAAAATAGAACTTTGAAATAGGTACACAGTTTCTGCAATCAAAAAAGGGTGACTGAGCCACGACATAATCGTATAGGATGACCAGTTTCCTTTAATTTTCTTTGCTGATATTTATCCCGTTTATTTTTTACATTCCTTTATCGACAAACACAAGCACCTCCAGTTGTCCGAGATATTCTATGTCTATCAAAAACTGATTTAAATGATACTGTTCGTTTACAATATTAAATACTGTAAGTAACTGTTAAAATGAGAGATAATGGTTTTTCGCAGTTGAGTTAAACTCTATTTATCGTCCACCGCTGTGGAGTGACGGTTAGCATGTCTGACTGCGAAACGAGCGGGTCCGAGTTCAAATCCTAGTTGGGACAAGTTACATGGTTGCAGTTTTTCCGAGGTTTTTCCCTCAACCATTTGAAGCAGAATATCTGGGTAACTTTCGACGTTGGATCTCGGATTCATTTATATATCATGGTTTATTCCTATGTCATCACCATTACCATAATCCAGGTTAAGGTCATGGTGCAGCGAACTGTGTACGTACCAGAGCGCAATTGTCCGATGACAAAAGGCGATCTAAGTCTCCGGTTTCTCCTATGTAAGAAAAGAAACCTAATTGTCTCACAAAGTTTGAGTACTTAGCTAGTATTTTGATTCTTCATAATACATTCATTATTTTTATTTACTCTAAGTCCATTTGTATTATGATTGAGGGCGTGAAATTTATTGAATTCTGTGACATAACAGGAAAATTACATATTTTTAAGATTCGAATATTATGACGTGAGTTTGGGTAATTTCATTGAAGGATATGTCACTTTTTATGGCAGTACCTTAATGTTATTCAGAATAATGAAGACGTGGGAATTGTGCAGTGTAAGTTAAGTTATTTATTTATTTATTTATTTATTTATGTATTTATTTATTTATTTATTTATTTATTTATTTATTTATTTATTTATTTATTTATTTATTTATTTATTTATTTATTTATTTATTTATTTATTATGTATTTAAGCTCCAAATACCAGTGCAGATGTTGAACGATTGTTCTGATAATATTGTACCGCGTTCTCAGTTTTTTTAGTCAACTGTCCGAAGAAGATTTGAACTTCATAAGTGACATCAATAAGGCAACACTCATGAGGCAACAGCCAGGAGATAATGGAAAGGTGTTGCTAGTTCCTTTCCCCCTCCATTGCATAAACCACTGACTAGAAACGTAACGATTTTTAATTTGCAGTAGTTAAATTAATTTTGAACGTAGCGGTATAACATTATTTTAGTACGCCTACTTGGGATGCGAATACTTCCATTAATAACTGTAAAATAGAGGTGCCATTCTCATGTGCTGTGTCACGACAAGCAAATGAACCGCGAAACCATTAACAATGGGTGCTTTAGCAATAAGAAGATATGGTACTCATGCTCTTCATTTGGTGTCTTTGAAATTACCAGATTAATTTAAAAAATGAACCTTATGAGTTATTTTATTCTATAATTTTATGAACAACAATAATGTGTAAAGGCAAAGTCATGGAGGCCCACGGGATGGCTAGAGGTTAAGGCCTCCATTTGTACAGGGAAATCACTTTATTTTTACTTCAATTTTTATTGTACCTGAGTTTTTTAATGTACTTCACTCCCACCCCTTCTACTAATGAAGTTCAACCGTCCTCCACACAGATCCAAGACCCCATATACAGTCATAGTAGCCTTACGGTCATAGTAAACAGTACGTTACAAAAATATGTTCGCGTTTTCCAGTGACGAAAGAGCTTTCAATATTGAATCATTTTCGCACAGGTACTGTCGTCCATTTGCCTACGTCGTATCCCGGTTTCCCCCACTAGCTTTTATTCGCCAGCTAGTGGCTGGGCTGTCTTAGCTCTTTTCTGAGAACATTAATTTCTGTTAGGAATTGGACGTCTACGTAATGTTATACGACTGTTTAAAATAACTTAAGTAAAAGGGCCTCGTTAAGTAATTAACTGTCACATGATTTCCTCCCTTTCTACGACCCTAGGACATAACCACTTGGACGAACAGTAGATAGTATGTCTGAGTAATTTTATCTTTTCGGATCGGGCAGAAGTGAAGATTGAATTTACAGTACTTAAGGTACTCTTTTATAGAGTAGGTACAGAATTATTTCAACTTGAGTTACTAGTACGAAGGACGAAACTGGTAATTGGGATTAGGTACAATAGTCTATAATGCGATAATATGCGATAATGCGATAGAACTGAAGCCTGTATCGAAATGAACGGCCACTATTTTCAAAAATGTGTTTAAATATCCATATTATGATTGTTTTTCAATTTCACTTCATTCTTTATATTGTACGCTAATGGGCTGTAGAAGGTATAATATACACTGCACAATGAATAGCCTATGTCCGCATGGACAGCTAAGTTCGTGAGTTATTGTTAATACTGTACTGTATTTTGATTAAACAAAAACCTAATGTAAATGATCAAACTCAAAAGCGCGACATTTCCAAGTTTACGTAAATGGAGGAACTACTTTTATTCCCTCCTAAACCTAGTAAAGTGATTACGCCAGTATCATCGAACTCCAGTCGTGGAAGGGGGTAGCAAACGGCGTTGATCCAGAGGTATAGCCAGATTAATATTAAAAATGTTAGTAAAAATAAAATGATGTCCCTGTACAATGACAGTACGAATATAAGTTCCACGTGCCCGTCGCCTTTACACCATAGGTTCTCAAAGTGGGGTCCGCGGATCCCCGGGAGTCCTTCGAGCTCATTCTGGGGGTTCGCGAATATTCTGGATAGGGACATTTTCTTCTTCCTTCGGAAGAATTTTTACTTTTTTATGTTGCAATAATGTCAGAAGCGCATTGGCCTTTGTTGGTACAACTTATAAGTTCGTTCAATAAAATAAGTTATCGACAGCCTTGTTTATTAAATAGGACCGTTAAGATGAATTTTTTGTTCAGAGTTGCCATACGTACGACTATAGGCCTGACAAAATTATTTTGGAAGTTAAAATGTTGGTCTATAGTTAAAATAAAATTAACGGTTAACTCCTCCCTTTTTCTAGACAACTTTTCTTCATTCAGTATGTCATTGACAAATATGAAAGAAACATGTTTCAAAGGAATAAAATATGCTTTGAAAATCAATATGGTGATTATACTTGACATGCAAGTCACCCTGAGCTCATGTTTCATGTACGGTGTGGTTATATCAAACTAATACGAGTTCAGAGATCTGCTAACTTCATTGTATGTTCAAAAATGAAAGTATTTTATCAATGAAATAGTACCGCAGTAGGATTAAGAAGTCTAAACGCGCCGACGTTATAGCGGTATCGGGTTTGAATCGACTGCAGGTGGATTAATTTGATGTAATCATGAGCTGCCGCATTGATTGATATTAAATATCTGCCGTCGCACCCAGAGTTGCCATATGTCCCGATTTGGCGGGACATGTCTCGATTTCCATATAAAAATCCTGAATCCCGCTTCGATTTGAGACGGGACGCAAAAAGTCCCTCCTTTAGAAAATTAACATCACTTGTATAATTTTTGTCGTTACCTAGTAACTATTTTCTTCTAGACCTAAATATTTAAATTAAATTTAAATTAAATTTCTTAACAATGTAGGCTTGCAAATTGAAAAACAAAACGAATATTTTGGCAAGTGTAAGGTTTGTGGCAGCGAATTCAGTGGTGAATATAATATTTCTGAACATTTAAAAAGAGACGTTCATGAGAAATGCATGGCACAGAGAATGGAGAAAAGCTTGTTGAAAATGATAAAGCCCAGTGATAAATATGTACGAGTATATAAGCTCTGAAAATGTATACTGTATGTTAAATGATGGGTTTGAAGCAGTAATATGCAAAGTCACAAAATAAATATGAATTCATAGGCTATATCAAAAAGCAAAAGAGTACAATTTAGAAATTTCTATACACAAAACAAAAACCATGGCCTTTATTGGTAAAACTGCTATAAGAACTAAAATAGTTATCAATAACTTTGGAGTAGAACAAGTAAATGCTTTCACTTATCTTGGCTGTAATCTCTCCTATATTCATTCTCGAGATATAGATAACAGATTAGCCAAATTTCAACAGCTGCTAAGAACAATTAGAAATACACTGTTTAAGAAGGTCCGGCAAGACACAATTTTGAAATTCTACAAAAAAAAAATGACCATTCCAACTTTGCTATATGGACTCTAACAACTAGTCAACTGAAAAGAATAGAAGTAGCTGAGATGAGATTACTAAGACCACTAGCAGGCTACACTCTCTATGACCATAAATGTAATGAAGACATCCGACAAGAACTAAATATCGCAGCCATTACAGAGACAATCCACAAGTATCGGAGCAACTGGCATGAGCATGTCCTACGGATGCCAAATGATAGACTACCCAGGAGATTATTAAATTACAGATCCCTTGGATACAGAGATCGTGTACGCCCGAAGAAGCGATGGAGAGACCAGCTTTTCACCTGAGACGGAACAGGTCAAATGGCCTAACCCTGATAGCTATTGATGATGATGATGAGATATCAATGAATTTTATGTCATTGTAATCAATTAATTAACTTTAAGATTGAAATATTTTGTCACATTATGATGCCATTTTTTTGGAATTTGTTCCTTACAATTAGTAATAAACAGCTGGGGAAATCTATGAGACAGAACTACTAAGACATTAGGTTAATAATTTGGCATAACATATCATAGCACAAGCCATTCAGAAAGACGCGAGAGAAACATGATGTAACCTACAGCCGGATAAATATTGTTTTGTACTTGGAAACTTGTATCTTCAATGTTTTTTTATTGCAATTTCAATTTTGAGATTCATGCTATTTTCTTCAACTGAATATAAAGGATTTTTTTTGTACGGTCATGAAAATGTCAACTCTGCCAATATTCAAGTCACTCTTCCTTTAAGACAAAATGTAAATACTTTAATGGAAAAAGGCTGTACCTCCATGGTAGATCTAATATCTAGCAACCCTGGTCGCACCGGCTAAAGGTAGAGTTTCTGCTGGCTTTCAATATAATAGTGTTGTTTCCGACCAAGCGTCATCGTACATGCTTTACCGGGATGACAGTGTCGATGAAGAAATGGTAATTTGAATGTTAAATGTTATTGTTGATATGCTTATGAACCATTTTTTTGGGTGTTATGTGAAATATATTTGTGCGCATTATCTATATAAATAGTAAAATTATGAATGTACGACAATTTTATGCTGAAGTACGACATTTTTTATAAGTTGGTACGACGGTTGCATTTCTTTAAGTGGCAACCCTGTTTTTGTTTGGCAATAATGTCTCTAGCGCATTGGCCGTTGTTGGTACGTACAGTACAAACTATAAATTCATTCGATTGTTGTTGGTATCCTTCCTGTGTTACAAAAGTTATTGAACAGTGTGAGATGATTGGTTCAAACACAATAACAACAAACATTTTATGTGTTTTTATAATGGATCATACGCTTAAACATTATCATAATACGGATGAGGACGAACTCGTACATATTTTCCGGTTCCTAATTCTAACAATATGTGGATTCAAATTCCCTTTATCAGCATGGATACTCAACAATCTCACCCAAGAGGAGGAAGATGAGTTTGTTGAGTTATTATGTGATATTGTTTGGAATAAAAACGTTTCAGTGAATGTCACCTTTTTTATTTTTGGCTGAAAGATCATGCGGAACTGAACTCTCAGAACCTTGAAACATAATGCCGTTGCCCATGACTTGTGTCAGCAGGCATTTTCAACTCTTTTGTGTGAGAAAACGGTTAAAAGAAACCGAGTAAATGCAGCGACAAACTTGAGATAGAAGATATCTAACATCGATCCTAAATATGAAGACATTTTAAACATAAAGTTTCATCATTCTCGCTGAAGTAGACAACCTTTTAAAAATATACTTGATTTCTTTTTCAATGCAAGAAAATTATACATAAAATGTATTGAAAGTAGAGTATTGTTTTGCTTTACATGATTAATATCAGCTCTTCTGTGAAATATTAATGAAGGCCATTACTTTTTTCAGGACAATATTATATTATTTACGTCTTAATTCAAATATATCGTTAATATTTTCTCCATTTTGGAAAATATAAAAAATATTACTACTCATATTCACATAATATTAACCCCAAAATGTAACCTACCCAACATTCCATTGACAATTTTGAAGGGGTCCGCGAAAATACTGATCTATGGAGAGGGTTTTTTTTCTTTCTTGTACGGAGGAGGGACCCGAAGGCTTATACTAGCAGCGCTAATAAGTTTGAGAACCACTGCCCTAGGAAATACCCCCGGTGCTCATTCCTGTTAGTCTGAGTAAACACTAGGGCCACGGTGCGGCGAGAAGGATTAGATCAATGAAGAAAATACACGATTCCACCGCGACCTTCCGGCTTGCAGAGTTGCTTGATGTTACAATGCGCCCCCCAGTAATGTGTACTGATGCGGAGTTGTCTGATTTCCTCCTAAATACGTAGCTCCATTCCTTCCCAAAATAAGGAACATCTCTATTTCCTTCCATCTGAAAACAAATTCACGGATACCATAGAACAGTTCCCTTCCGATTTAAATTGTAAACACTGGTAATTGATAGTCATGTTCCCTCCGTGCAATGGGAATACAACTTTCCGTTCTACTTACAAAATGCAGACTGACGTAAGTTCAAATTAATGTTACAAATAAAATTTTTCTTGTACACGTCCATCTCTGTATACCGCCCTTCAATGTCTTTTGAAAACTGTATTTAAAATCATCAGCCTATTTATATTAAGTCATCATTACTCTTCTGACTTAAAACTTCCATTATTTCAGTCATGGTAGAAACTTCTCCATTGCAATTAACTTATTGATTTATTGCCCAATTTTGACTTCAAGCTATAGGTTACGCGAGATAGATGATGTTGTAATCTTGTGGTTAAGACGGTGTAGCTTACATCATCTTATACTCGTAGGTATTTTATAAAGCTCAAGAGCAACAAGAACGAAACATGACCTGTGTAAAAACTGCTTTCTTACTTTTAGTGGATGAGAATTCCAAATTAAATTTGAAATTTAATTCATGTGAAATTGCTATACCCAGTGCAATACGATCAATATTTCTGAATGCTAATGTGGTGTTGCATGTTTAGTTGGGACATGTTTATTGAAATTGGCCGAACGGAAACTGGGTTTTAGAACGAGATGAAAGAGAGCTGTTTATATTTCTAAATAAACTGTGGCTGGGAGTGAACTGGATTCTCATTATCTTTGGACCTTATTCAATAGGGAAGGAATGTGCCTGTGGAAGCTGACCACAAAAGGCAACTGACCCACACCTTACTGATGGATTTGTGACTATCTCATGCTGTACGCTCAGTCGGACGAATAGTTCTTCATACGGTGTTTGCTGTATGTGCGCAGTGCTATAATTGGGTCGGTGCGGGCTGGTACGCCGTACCGTCTAAAATAAAAACTCGCTGTTACCGTACCGGAAAAAATATAAACTCGAAAATATAATTATTAATTATGTTTAAATAATCTTTAATAGACTTTTAAATATAGGATGTTAGCTATTTGAAAAACATTTCGATTTTGATATCTGGCATGAAAGTAGCTGCTGGCATCTCTTATCCTTTGCTTAAACGCTTGTCCATTCATTGTTTTATCGAAAACCAGGGTCTGGCACTTCAGAAGTAGCTGTGATTGGTTAATTTCAAGCTTGCATACTATCGTCGTATATTTCTATAAGTAATTAACACTAACTTCATGGCATGGCGCCTCAAGAAATCTGCTACACTGATTCGCTAATTTCTAAACTTGCGTAGATGCCTTCGCATAACACTAATTTTATTATATGACGCCTCAAGAATTCTGCTGCACTGATTCGCCAATTTTAAAACTCGCTCAGAGGAGGGAAATATTGTTACTTTTCGTGCGTTCATGAATCTTGAGTCCAGTTACATACTACGAATTCTATTCCAATTTAACTAAAGAATGTGAATGAGCATTACTATAATGAACGATATCTGTACTAAGAAAAGGAATACTCTTCCAGTAAAAGAATTCTTAGGCTTTTCTTCCTAAAACGTGTTGGGCTACCAATGTTAGAGTTTAATTTTTTGCGTTATATGTAATTGTGGCTGCGATCCGGAAGGTCTGCAGAATCGACTGCTTGACGAAGAAGTAACCTTGGAAAGAAATGCGGTACGAGTCCATACAGAGTCTAATCTGACCAAGGAAATTTCAACAGTACCCCTAATTTTTTTTTCCAACTACAGCGCTGTATGTACGTTATGCCCTTTTATACTTTTGTACTTCAAGTTTAGAGAAATGTGTCACTCCTTTGTATAGGGTTAGTTGAAAGTCAGAAGACGTTCTAAATCAATGAAACTTTTGAAAGGAAGGTTGCATGACAATGAAAACACCATTTCAATAACAAAACTTAACAACGCGATATTTATTTTTAGTTGTTTCATTTCGGTTGTTCTGACAAAGTTTATTTCGAAACATAACAAACAAAATACCTTACAGTTCGTGTTATGTTATTGCGTTTTTCGCAAATGAATCTCTTTTTAAATCGATTATTTACACGACGCAATATCAACTACTAGGTTATCTAGCGTCGATGTACTTGATGATAGTGACATGATATTTTTGGAGATCAGCCCAAGGATTTGCTGTGGGATTACCTAACATTCGCCTTACACTTGGAGAAAATATCGGACACAAGCCATTCAATAAAGCTGAAGCGGTAATTGAACCTATGCCCGAGCGAAGAAAACTAACGCAAACGCACTATCGCCTGAGCTACGCCGGTGACAAATTTAATACTCGAATCACTACACTAATTTGTTATGTCAGTTGAATATTAATTCACTTTTACGTAACTGAAACCACTTTTTTATAAATGAGGTGGTGGTATTGCTTTCACGTAAACTTTATTTTTAACAGAGTTTAACTTATTTCGAAAGTGTCCATTGTAAATAATACGATATAGATTTACTGCGTATGTATGTATTGTACACTACCGGTCAGAAGTTTTCGATTACCTATCACAACTATGGATTTGTGGTTAAAACAGGGATTTCATTTTGAATATTCTATCATATTATCATAATGCTAGAGAGAGAAAATATTTATTTTGTTGGTCTATTTAGTTTTACGATGTGTTTTTACATTGAAATAAAGTATATACTTGTTTTCATAGCTGATCGAAAACTTTTGACTGGTAGTGTACCTATACAGGTGTCTCATTAAAAATTTTCCCCAGTCTAAATAACTGTTCCGTTCAGTTGAATTTAATGTAAAGAATTTAATGTAAACTTAAATTTAGATATTGAGAGGAAAGTTTAAAATGTTCATTATTAGGTGTTAATTATGCAGTTTTTAAAAACATGATTTATTTTTCAGCGTGGCTAATTCATTTCCGTATATTTCGATTGTATCATTTTCAGAAATTATGGGAGGCAGTAATTCTGGATTTCGCGATCAACATGAGGGCAGTCACTATTATAAATTTGTAGTAAGAAGTTGACGAAGTCACATTCCTCTGTCTTCGCTCGTATTTTTTTACTAAATTTATTTACTCTCAATTTTTGCCACAAAGAGGAGAACCGTACGGAATTTTGGACAATGGTTACTCTCAGTCCGTGAGATACATTAGAGTTAGACAATATCTGCCTGAAATTGCTCCCAAAATCATAATTTTGCCGCCATTTTCATTAAATCATTATACAGGGTGTAAGGGGTATAAGTGCCATTATTTTAACTGGTCTATTATTCATGTCATAAGGAAGAAAAAATGTCCTCACAATTCTTTTTCTAATTGCAATATGTAACTAATTATTAAAGTCTACAATATTAGGCGTTTGGCAGCGTTGCTGGATGGAGAGGAGGGGGTTTACAAGTATTATTCGACCGAGGCGAGTGGAGCCGCGATCGTAATGTGAACTATCGCAATGCGGTATTACGAACGGAGGAATAGTAGCGCCATGGCTCCTGGTTGCAGGACTCCACTGGCTTTGGTCGAGTAATACACGGTACAGCTCAAGCGGATACAGACATATCGGTAAAAAAAAATATAAAACAGATGCTCTGTTCTAATGCAGAGGCGGACCGTTGTTTACATAAAACGAACAGCAACTACGAACTTCTAATTTCATTAATAATACTTTATGGTAAATTTCCATTTTATTTAACAATATTGGTCCATTTCTTTATTGTCTAAAAATAATCAATAATTGTTTACTGCATGAACTTTTTTAATGCAACATTTTAATCTCTCCCGCTTCCATAAGGTAGTAGGCCTACCATTTTTAAAGAAATTTCTGTTTGTGCTATTTTTGATACGAGGTAAGAGACTCCTAGTTTGTAATAATCGTTGAGAAACCGCTACAAATTTCGCCGATTAGGTAATCTTCATTGCGGAAAACACTGACAGTACATCCTCTTGCCTCACTTGAATTACGACGACTTTCTCCATAAATTAATAACATATGATATCCTTAACACTGTGAATGACATTGCAAGTTGTTTATCGAATACCTGGTTCCTAACAGCTGTCATCCGCTCGGCAGTAGACCTATGGACAGGGAGCTTGAATTCAGCTAACATGTACGTACGTCTGTGCAGAGTACTGCCTGCTGAACACTTTGCCACGTCTCTCACGCCAGAATATTAACAAATTTAAGCATGAAATTTTATTTAATTTCACGAAAACGTAATAGAACACACAAGTATGTATTTAAATTAATATTAACTCTTTGCTAGATATACCTACTGATGTAATTGTTTTCGTAATTTTACTAACGATATAAGCAGTATAACGCGAATAAAATAAGGTAAGAAATACTTTTTTGTGGGAAAGGCATGAAGTTTTGACATTACGTTGTATGAACATTTTTTGATCCTGCAGACCGTCCCCGACGACTGTGAAAA
This sequence comes from Periplaneta americana, assembly GCF_040183065.1. Taxonomy (NCBI): domain Eukaryota; kingdom Metazoa; phylum Arthropoda; class Insecta; order Blattodea; family Blattidae; genus Periplaneta; species Periplaneta americana. Next base: position 94,247,257 of record NC_091124.1, on the reverse strand, counting down.
GGACGGCACTTATACCCCTTACACTCTGTACACATGAAATCATGCATATTGGCCATAGGTGCTTCATCCCAGATCATTATCTTTACTGAACGAATATGAAAAGCCGCTTAGCTGTTAATTTTCACACCTGATATAGAACTGTCATGTAAATTTATAGGTACGAGTAACTTGAATCGATTGTGTGCAGTGCTGTTGCAAGGCAGTGACATTGCTGTGATGCAGTCTATGCAACAAAAATTACACTTAACCCAAAATTTGTGCAATTATGAATCAAACTTTGGTAAACAAAGTTTTGTCCATTGACACTTGGGCTGTCAATAAAGTATACATTACTGACACTTTCATAATTTTTTGTACCGTACCAAATCCGTAATTTCAGTTATTATAGCGCGTTGTTCTTCAGTTACTTGGCTAATTATCCGTTTAACTGATCATCGTTAATTTGTGGAAGGTTTACTGGCACATCTGACTGAGAAGACATGAGCAATGGTTGGTAGTTTTAATGTATAAGAAATGTCTGTAAGAGCGAACTGATAAGCAATATTAGGTAGTTAAGTGAGACTGAAGATAATTTTCTGATAATGACTTCTTAAATTGGTCCAACAATTTCTTACATTAGAAGGGACAAATACATAGGCAAATATATATATATATATATATATATATATATATATTTTCCAATTCTCGCGTTTTGCTGCAAGTTACATCACTACCATTTAGGATGTCTGAATTCGTCAAAAGTCACATGTCGTTGAACATTTTTTGTCTGATTTTTTCGTTGATCTACCAGAACCCATCTTAGATATCGCTACAGAACTGTCGCGGATTGACTTTCATTGTTTATTTATTTATAGGTTTTCTTTCACATTCCATGTATGAAATGACACTTGCACAAAGATCATTTAGTAAAAAAAATCTGTGTTTACAATCACAGCAAACACAGAATTAAAAAATAACACATTTTCTTCTTACATAACTTCAATACGTTCTATAATCATGTAGCTTATACCAATTTCCAATGCCTTCACCACGATAATTCATAAAACAGACGACAACCTAACAATTCAGTTCCGCTTTAGTAGTCCATATATTAAAATAATTGGCATAATCTATTCACCGTTTACTTAAACTGAAATATCTCGAGACATAATGAAGCTACGATAACGTACATGGGCTTAAAACACTCGGAAAGTTAACCCTTTGCAGCACAAATTATTTTTTAAATGTTTTTCATATCATGGATCATAACAAAGCTTCGATCAATTTTTTTCAACATTTTAACTCTGCACACAATTTCAAAACACAGATTGCACCTCTATGTATACTCAAGAGGTCGTTTCTTGGTGGAATATCTGTGCCATAAAATTTAAAAAGAAAGAAAACTGTGGTTCTCCTGAACAACCACTATGCTGCAAAAGGTTAACCATTATCATTTGAGCCCTAATTTACTTTATTCGGGCAATTTTGACCTAAGTTATGCTGGAACATCACTCAAATATATGTGTTAATATTTAAATATAATATAGGAGTGCAATTTGAAATTTAAACGAGGGTGGGGGATCAGGGAGTGAAACGTAAAATGCAATTAATACTGGTTTTAAACTTCTAACTCAATATCTGAATTAAAGTGTGTTTCGCTTACATTAAATTTAATTGAAATAAATAGTTATTTAGACTGGGAAGTTTTGAAATGAATGTCTGGTATGTGTTGTCCCTATATATCAGAAGTTTACATTTCCTTTTGCACTGAAATCATTACACTGAATACATGTAAAAATACAAGGGAATAATAGAATACTTTTACATACTTGTGGAGTATGGAAAATGAGGAGAAATCCAGAAAAAAAAAATCAAACAATTGAGACTGCAGAATCTTCCGCAATGGAAAGGTGTTGCGGATTATTCTAGCATTTTGGATTAAACAGCAGGTTAACAGAGGTAAAAGTGTGCTGCTTTTATATTCGTCGACGTTTCCATAGCAATAAGCATATAGGGAAATCCACACGTGAGTTAGTTGCTGTTTTATTTCATTTTGGAATTTCATTTTTTGGAGAAATGTCTTGGAATTAATTTTTCTGATTTGAAAATTTACCCTGATGGCATCTTGAACATTCCGTCTAAAGTATACAGGGCTTTCATTTCAAAACTTCCCAGTTTAAATAACTAATTATTTAAATTTAATTCAATTTAAACAAAAAATTCATCAATTTAGATATTGAGAGGAAAGTCTGAAACCAGACTTAATTGCATTTTAGATTTCACCCCCAACCCCCACTTTGAAATTTCAATGGCACCCCTATATTTGTATACTTAAATATGAAAGGGCATTCAATTGTTTATACACCTCATTCATTTGTTTTCGCATCTTTTGTTTTCTATTGTCGCCTAGCAATCTGTAGGTATTTTTTTTTTTGCTATTATCAGTTGATTGTAGGATGAAAACACAGGGTCCACACCTGTGGAGTAACGGTTAGCGCGTCTGGCCGCTAAACCAGGTGGCCCGGGTTCGATTCCTGATCGGGACAAGTTACCTGGTTGAGGTTTTTTCTGGGATTTTCCCTCAACCCAACATGAGCAAATGCTGGGTAACTTTCGATGCTGGACCCCGGACTCATTTCACCAGCATTATCACCTTCATCTCATTCAGACGCTAAATAAGCTGAGATGTTGATAAAGCATCGTAAAATAACCTACTAAAATAAAAAAAATGAAAACACAGCTTATTTTTTGTGAATTCCTAAATTTAAACAATAAGAATGATTTATGTTCTCTCTTCAAAATAATTTAATACACAAACACAACTATTACATGAAATGCTCAATAAGTTTTTGTAGATTTATTCTCTTCAGCGCTCTAATCAACAATAACAACAATCCAGATTGCCAGGCGACGATAGAAAACAAAAGATGCGAAAAATGAATGAGGTGTATAAACAATTGAATACTCTGTCATAGTTAAATATAAAAATATAGGGGTGCTATTTGAAATTTCAAAGTGGCGGTGGCTGGGGGTGTGGGGTGAAATCTAAAATGAAATTAGGCCTGGTTTCAGACTTCCCCTCAATATCTAAATTGACCTGTTTTTTTGTTTAAATTTAATTCGGTTTAAATAATCAGCTATTTAGACTGGGAAATTATGAAATGAAAGCTCTGTATATTGAAATATATAGATGTAATGGCACAGAATTTACATGTTTGAGCATAGTCGCTGAATCGTTAGAAGAATAATCTTGCGTAGCCTATATCACCTTCACTACCTCTCCAATAAGAACCTAGAATTATTATTCATTTTTCAGATTTGCTTTTTACTGTAATTGTACAGCGATCTTACCGTAATCTCATAATTTTCTTGTTTCATTGTGTATGAACTATAGTTTAAATTATTGTGTCATAATTTGAATATCGTCCTTGATTATGCATGCATTTGAGTGTGTCGTAACAATTTAATTATTAGCGACCTGATTTTATGTCAGGTATATAAGTCATGCTCAAAAAAGGACAGAAAGAACGGTGGATATTGTCAGCACATTAATTTGATAGTGTTAGTTACAGAACGATAAAAAAACTGATTTTAATTATTCAGTGGTAAAAATCATATCTTTCTTTTTTAGATTATTCCAAATTAAATATGGCAAAAGTACGTATTCTTAGGTATAATTTTTTATTCAATATCATTTCTGAAATATGTTTTGTGAGTAAAATACATATGTCGCAGTTATATGATACTTTATAAGTTTATTGAAGATGTTATTGAGACATGTTCGGAGAATGCTTCTCCATCTTCAGAAGTTACATCGACGAAGTAGTTCAGATGTTCGAACTGTGTTCTTGCTTGGCTTAAATTAGACTGACCACTTCGTCGATGTAACTTATCACTGAAGATGGAGAAGCATTCTCCGAAATATATCTGAATAACATTATCAATAAACTTATAAAGTGTTCATATAACTGTGACATATTTCCTTTAATGTATTTTATCGACTTCATGAACACTGTGTTATTGACCAAATATGTGTATTTTATCATGTTTTGTGAATATTAAAATTTACTTGTTTTCACAAATACGTTACGTTTCCTGCCTTATATCAAACTGATTTCAAAATCTAAAAACTGAGTCAAAGAAATTAATTTTGTCGAAAGTATTCATTAAAAATGTGTGAAGTTCTTACGATGTTCTCGCTTTGCTTCACTCTACCGTTCATTTGGATGGAGTTACTAAACATTTTATGTTGGTTTCATCTATCAAATATTTATGACATCTTAATAACCAATGCAATAGTTAATAAATTTACAATTTTGAAAATTAATACTACCACTGATTAAAAGTGAAGTGCATTTCATTATATAATTGTAAGGGAAACAACTGGCAAGTAATTACTTCTTTCCTTTCTACAGCATAACATACATTTCTTGCCCAGTCACTCAATCCTAGAATAAAACATCATGGCCTGAGTATATTACGTCACTAGCAAATCTCATAACATAGTTTCTACATCTCATCCCGTTCATCACAGCAAGGTGATTAAGATGTCAGTATCATTTGGTAGTAAACCATACATATATGGTCTTATTTTGGAAGGTTGTTAAATTCATATTTCTTTTATTCACCAGCCACTGACACATTCGCGCAAAGAATCATACTAAGAGTAATGCCACACCAGGATGTCAGCTAATGCAGCAGAATTTTAGGAGTTATCATTTAAGTAATATCCTCTCTATATTATTTGTAGCCTTGTATTCGATTCCACTTGTAATACACAACCTACTTTGATTATTCACTTCACTATTAAAATCACAGCCTCCTCGTGTCGGAAACACAGCACATTTCTTTGCAGAATAACATCTATAACAAAACCACTCGTAGTTACTATTTCCATCTCCTAAAAATCTGCACCTCACTTTGTATAATTATTAGTAACACACAAAACTTTCATAGCGTGTCACGCATGTATTTGGAGGACAGGTTTCAGAGTGTCTTGTGTCGAACATAGCCAGCTGTGAAATGTGTGGCGTGTAATAATTATCTTCAGTAATGTGCCATCTAATACCATCTTGACGGAAATATACTTGAATGATATTAGCTTTATTACTCACTTCTTCGAGGTGTGTTGGGAACATCTTTCTTCCACTTAAGGTTGTTTTGAGATGTTTCCATAGATGATTACGATACTCCTTTTCTCGTGGATGTTTCATTTTATGAAGGATTAATCGTGATAGAGGTTGATGGTGAACGCAGGACATGCCTCATACATATTTAGATATGGGATCATTCATTGAGGGATTCTATTTTAAAGAGTATGGATTGATGTTGATACAAAGGATGTCGAGAAGCATCTACTTGTAGCAGCGTGCACCACTCACTCGCTCGTTACACTGCACTCAGTAGTAACCGAACTCCTTCCTTCGTTTCCTGGGCGGTGGGGGCGACGGGAAGAGCGGCAGAATGGGGAAGCAGGCGGCTATCCATCTCCGTAGTCAGATCTGGGTCTGATGCCTCGCCAGCAGCCTGTTGAGCTCTTGCAGCTCGTGCAGCTCGTAGTTGTTGTTGCCATTGGAGCCTCTCGGCTGCTTCGTCTTGCCCGCCGGCGGCTTGTTGGACCCTGTGTTGTCCTCCGAGATGATCAGTGCACAGTTGCTGTTGGTGTCGGAGTCTGTTCCGTCGTTGTTGATGAGGCTGAGGTGTCTCTGATGCTGCGCCGATACGTGGTGCAGCGGCGTCGTCTGCAGACTGTCCGGCGGCTGCAGCAGCAGTAGGGCGTTGCCGCGCTCCGTCGCGGCACCCCCGTGTCGAATCTGCGGCGGAGGCGGAGACGTCGTGTTGCTCACCACGGGAATCATTCCCCCGTTGCTCCCAGTTACGATGTTCCCGTTGTTATTTTCGTGGTGGTTCATGAGTAGAGGTTCCAGGTGCTGCGTCGTCGTCGGTGAAGTGATGGGCGATGGTCCGGCTTCGAATTCCGTGAGTAGCAACTGCGGTGGTCTCATTTCACCTTGCAGTACTTTTATCTTCTGGATCATCTCTCTAATTTCGTATCGTAGGATACCGAGGAAGCACAGTTTAAGGAATGCAATGACGCAGTAACCCAACACAAACAGGACGTCTGCACTCTGCCGCAACCAGAATAGAAGCCGACCTTCGCACCCGGTTGTGAACACGTGAGATTCACCATAGCCCGCATCGGCGTTGGTCACCGCACATGTGTCGGCCGGGGAAGAGGGCACCGGAAGTCTGTGAGTAGTGGTTGTTGTGTCGGTTGGAACTCTATTGGTATCGGCTTCCTCCTCCGGGGATATAACGTGGTTCAGCGGTTCGTTGTCCACGGATGAGGAAGCCGCTGACGAAGAAGGAGGCGATGGAAGGTTCGGATACGTTTTTAACGTGGACGTTCCTCCTAAGGAAGGTCTTCTTTCTGTGATGGCTTGATGATGGTGGTGGTGATGTTGATGATCCTGGACAGGTAATGTGGTAGAGACTGGGGGAAACCTGCAACAACTCTCGGGCACACCTTGAGTTCTGTTAACGACACCGCCCTCGAAATCCTGAGCGCCATCCACGCCACAGCATTTATAGTCCCTCTGCAGCGCGTTCCACAGGGCAGTGAAGTCTGCGTCTACTCCGTATTCAGCCGCCAGACGTTGCTTGAGTGTCGGTCGCAAGTCGGCGCATATCTTGTCGAATCGAAACACCCAGACGATGCCGACTATCGCGTCGCCGAAGAGGAGTACGAGGAGCAACAGCCAGTAGACGTTGAGCAATCGCTCGTTGAGGCGCAGCGCTCCCAAGCAGCCGACGAGCTGAAGAAGTCCGCTCTGCGTGGCCAGGGCGAGGTACGCGTACAGGAAGCTGGGCTGGTAGAGTGAGAGGCCTGGGACGAGGTACCGACGAGGGTCGGCCACAACGATTCTGCCGGCGACGATGGCGAACCCCAGAACGCTGACGAGTAACACTGCATTGCATGTGTAGATCCAGAGGCGGTAGTAACGCATAGCCCTTGTGTTGCAAGACGCTTTAATGGCCTGGACTGAGGAGTTGCCGACCGAGTGGTGGTGGACGGGTGGAGTGCTCATATGTCGCTGCTGGGTGGAAGTGTCTTTGGATGCTGATGACGGAGGTGGAGGAGGCTTGTAGTACTGGAGCGACGCGTGCTGCAGGAGCATCACAGTCATTGGCGATGCTTGAGGGGTCCGGCCGATAGTAGTCGAGTACTGCTGTGTTGCGTGGTATGTAGGCGGTGCTTGGTGTAGAGGATGATCTTGGCATAGGTGTTCACAATTTTACGGAACTAATCGTTTTCGCTAGGGGTTGTATTGTGTGAAGAGTTGTGTAAATAAGTTGTGGTTCTGTTAGAACCAGAATATATTATTTAAAAATAACTAGGTAACTTGTGTCTCCACAATGGCATTTCTGGAAACAGAAATACGACTTTTAACTGGTGGTACAGCTATTTGATTTCAGCGTTTATAATATGGGAGCTAATGCAGAGGGTATTTTAAGCGAAATTTGTTAAATATCTCATTTCAATTTAACAATTTTCTAGCACCATCGGGGTATATTATTGCCATTTACACTAACAGTTTGTCCTCTACCTTTACTGTAATTACCAGGCCTTTTCAACAATATTTACAGCCGTGTCGAAGTTTGTTTTTGGTGTAACACTTCTGCACACGATTTGGTATAGTATTTGAAATTCTAATGGACAAACAATTATTATTGCTCAGTGTTCTATCACAATGAGTCGCTTGTCCTTCGTCCTTATGGTTCACTATCACATGCATACTCGCATTTCTTGCGGCACGACATCTTTACAAGAAGTTTCAGAATAGGTATTCTTATTTATGAGTAATTCCTTCACTATATGTTTTCATGTTTATTCTGATTTTCTGTCACTTCAGCACGTTTTTATATCACTCTTGACTTAAATTATATATCGACGCACTCAAAACCCGTCGCGAATTCGCTGAGACAATGTCACTCGTAGCACTGCGGTTCTCGGATTGAATGTAAACAGTTCATTACACGTGATGACGTGGTATTAGTTGAGTCAGAATCTTTATGCTTGTTGTTTTGCGATGCCGTCCGATAGGACGGATTTGTAGAACCAGCTGCTAAAGAATAAATTGCTCTCATGTTTTAACTCTCAGCTACACCAAGCTAATGCTCCACACAAGCAAGTTAACAGATACTTAAAGTTCTTGGCCGGTGTTCAAAACGCTTGTGCTATATCATCAACCTTATTTCTTTACCAAATAACAAGAGTTTTATGTATTCTTCGTTAATTCTTGAACTGTATATACCATCAAACTAGGCACGATTAAGCTTAATATTTATTATGTCATTCTTGAAATTCTGTTTTATTTCTTCTTTTAGCTTCCATTAGTTTAGCACGTGATGCGGCAGACATCAATTCCGTAGCAACGCGAGCGCATGTAACGCCTTCACGCATTTCACACGAAATGCTTTGTCTTGTTATTTATCTTCAGACTGCATAAGGATGTAACTTCTGCACTTATCTTGATGTTCTCGAATGAAAGAAGCTGATGTCATTAAAACTTGTTTAGCAAGAAAGTGCTTTCCTCTTGGCATATAATATTAAACTTCATCGTCATTGTATATTTTAATGATTTGAAAACGGTCCCGTGAGTCATATGTTGCTATCTTCTCGAATTCATTTAATTCTTCTCACTTTGTCTTCTCCAGAGCGCGACGACGTTCAAAGACCTGAAACAAACAAAAACACATATTTATTATTTATTTATTACTTCATATAATGGATGTTTTACTTAAAAAATCAAACGGTTGTCGATTATTATATTTCAAAGTCATTAAGTTCATTGTAAGTTATTTCATAACATACATTCACATGTATTAATCATCTGGATTATTTGTTAAAATGTCGACATAAAATTTAATTTAACTTTGTTTCTGAAACTCCAGCCATTTTCACTGATTCGCTGCTGCGCCGCGGGAAAATGAAAATAGTGAAGATTGTCGTAGCTAAATTAGAAAAATAAAAGTGAAAAGAGTAGTAAAAAAAAAGTTCACAAGAGCCAACATTCAGCGAACGCGGCACATGTCAACATGCAGTAAATACAGTGTAGGTGTACGAGCGTCAGAAGAGATGCCTGACGTGTAGTTAGGGTTTCCAGATCAGTAAAGTTAGAATATCATAACAATCTTAAAAAAGTGTATATTTTGTCTTTATGAAAAAAAATACAACGTAGAGCCTACATTAAATACCTCGGCAAGATATGTAATAATATTGTATGTTTTCATATTTCCTAAATAACAAATTAATGAAACATGCATAAAACCATAATTGAAGGGCTCAGAACCATAGTGGGCCAAGCGCCATTTACTAAAACCGTAGAAAACAAGGGTTAAAATGAAGTTATTACCATAATTCAATGGAAACATACAGCAACTAAATGATATGTCAAACTTTTCATTAAACTATGATATTCACTTAACTTGCTTTTTCCGTTTTTAATAAATGGCGCTTGGCCCACTATGGATCTGAACCCTTCAATTATCACACTAATATTGCATTGTAATAATTTTCTGTCATTAAATTTTACATTGCTGTCATAAACTTCAAATAAAAGTACAAAAATGTGTTATATTTGTGAATAGTGTGAATTTGGTTTTGGTGTTTCTCATACTTTTTCGCACCATGCGCATTTTTACTATTCATCACATTATCACTCCTCTCTATGTTGACTCAAAAATAATACATATAAAATTGAAAATATTTTATTATATACATATATGTATATATACACATATATACAGGGTGATTCACGAGGATTTACCGTCACTTATGGAGCTTATTTCCGAAGACATTCTGAGCAAAAAATGTCATATAAGCATATGTCCTGATCGCAATATTTTCAAAGTTACATTAATTTGAAGTTGTTAGTAAAATACCTTCTTTCTTTAGTTTTACGAGTAAAAAGATATTACAAATGGAGAATAAACTATGCAGAACTATCATTTCTTTAATTGGCTAGTGTTCTGAAGCTGAAAATGTGTTGTTAATTGCTTTGTACAGATTTTATTTTTCAATTTTTAATCAAAAATGACATCATTCTTACGCTCTTAACACAAAAATTGTTACAAATCATACGACTTTAGGAACTTGATTCTTTGCAGTTTAATTATGCATCCTAATGTACAGTCTTAAAGAATTTACAAGAGTGGCGTGATTTGTAACAATCGTTGCGATAAATGCTTAAGAAAATGTAATTTTGTAGTTAAAAATCGCAAAAGAAAATCTGTACGAAGCAACTACGGAATTCACAACACATTTTTAGCTTCAGAATACTAATTAAAGAAATGATACTCCTGAATAATTGGGTCAAATTAATGTTTTGCTTGATACTAGGATACTAGGTTTCGAATTCGGTTTTGAGAAAATTTAGAATTCGTCCCATCACTAATTTTTACCGACTTTGTGTTTACCTCCCGAATCTGCAGCCCTGGTTTAAATACCAATATGAAATATGTACATTGGCAAAATAAGGACACAATCCAGCTCAGTGTTTTTTTCTATTTCTTCTTAGTTTTACTCTTGTCAGTGTTTGGCCATTATGCGCTTCAAGGTAATTTCAGTATCGCACACTAAGACAGATACATGATGTGACTTCCGTAGCGTGGGCTTAACATGGCACAGACAGTACAGGATATAACGCAGACAAGTGACAAACATCCACGCTTACGACAGGTTCCACATTCACCACTGTTGCTTTCATGGAAGGTTCAATGTCCTCTCACCACATAAATATGCTATTGCTTACTTAGTGTAGGCTAAAAATAAACGCCATCTTTCTTGATCAAAGTGAGTTTGTAAGCTTGTGGCATATCGCACTTTAAGAATGAAGTCTGCGGAAATTCTGTAACTCCCTTGAAATCGGTTATGAGTGACACGAAATATCGATGAAGCCCAGTCATGCATGAAAACCAAACAGACGATTGAAGAACTGCTAAAGAATTTTCATCCAAACAGACGACTGAAGAATTGCTAAAGAATTTTCGTCCAGATTAACCCAATATCTATTAAAGAAAGGAATTTTATACCTAAGATGGTAATTCGTACAATCTACTGGGTGTTCATTTGAAAGTGTGTCATGACGTCACTGTTGATCAGTCAGCGATTTGAAGCGAGTTTCAGCTTTTGTATCAGAGAAGTTGCCTATTAATCAAGGCGTTCAATCTGAACTTGAGAACGTGTACGGTATAACTTGAACGTCGTAGCAACAGATGGCGGTCTGTTCGGTCTGTGTGCTACCATAACCTCTTTCGAACTATGTTTTGCGCGGCCAAGTCGTACGCAGGGTATTTGTTATCATCGGTTGCGTACGGCAACATTCCACAATACACATCAAATGCTCCGTGTCCATGTTGACCGTCGAAGTTAATGTCAACAAATACGTAGGCTAAGTAATCGTCTTAACCCTCTCCCCATATCCCGACAGTCAGAAAAAAAATTACCTCAGTACACGTTTCGAAAAAAGTTCACATTCCTGCCACTACCGGCGTTACCGTACGTATCGGTAAGTACTCTTCTGAATGAACGCCGTACTTGCTAGGCAACTTCTCTAGCACATAGGTAATACACCTCTGCGGAAGTGTGGGAAGATTGAATTCTCTAGGCTCATCGACTAGCCACTTGACGGCATGCAGCGAGCCATGACACACTTTGAACTGAACAACCAGTATACTGCGCAGTTATACATACAGTGCATACGGCAGTGATATTTTTAAGTGCATTATTTTATGCATTACACAGCATTTGTTACAAAAACGTTGACCTCAAAGTAAAATTCTAAGTTCTCGCAACCTGCGTGATCCCAGTAATGTTGTAGGCTACGGAAGCCAAGTTTGCTCCCTGACAGAGCAACATGTGCTTCATGTGTGGAAAAGGTAGTTTCTACAGTTGAGACTGCAGGCAGGATAAGAAACACAGACATCAAAAGAAGCCGAATGCAGGATGCACATTAGTAAAAATCTATCCTATTAAATAAATACTCTCACCATTTTCATATGTTAATATTCGTACTGTTCCTATACGGCAGAGAGATCAGATGAAGTCTGGACGGGAGCGACGGGGTTTTCACTGTGCGCTGCTGACGCGACTCGCAGCTGAGAACGGGCAGTATAGACTTTCCGTAATTATTTTAAAAAGCGTCTTACTTGGCATCTCTTTATGAAATGTCCCATAACTAGCTGTAGTTCTGGTTGATTAATGCTGTTAATCTCGTGAAGGATATTACGTTTCAGTTCTTTGACGGTGCGTGGGTATTTCATCATGGAGGGGTACTTCATGAACAATATCAGGTTTCTCAGCACTCCAATAACGATTGTTTTGTAAACACACATAACCATGGAAATGGAACCATGCCTCGTCTAAGAAAAATATTAAATGTGGCTCTATTAGTCCGTTATGAAACTGTTGCACAAAGCCATAAGATATTCATACTTGTGAAAGCCGCGTAAGTGATATTCTAGGACATTGTTCCAATCGATGACCAATGACATCTAATATGTTTCTTCTGTGAGAATCTTATGCTGTCTGTTTTGTTTCTTAGGCTGAACACTTCCACTTGCCTGAAATTTATTATAAAGATTATGAGTTGTTGCACATGACAGAATTTTTACACTCTGAAATAGTATTTCAAAGCGCCTTCGTACTTGGCTGGCAGACTGGATTAACACATATGAATCATAAATAGAGGGTGATTCACGAGGATTTACCATCCTTTACGGAGCTTATTTCCGAAGATACTATGAGCAAAAATGCCATGTAACATTTGTCCTAATCTCAATATTTTCAGAGGTACACTAATTTGAAATTATTTGTAAAATACCACTATTCTTGTGTTTTAAGGGTAAAAGACTATTACAGGAAAACAATAAACTATTCAGGAGCATTATTTCTTTAATTAGGCAGTATTCTGAAGCTAAAAATGTGTTGTAAATTCCATAGTTGCTTCGTACAGATTTTTATTTCCGATTTTTAACTACAAAATTACATTTTCTTACGCATTTATCAAACAATTGTAACAAATCACGCCGCTCTTGTAAATTCTAAGACTGTACATTAGGATGCATAATTAAACTGTAAAGAATCGAATTCTTAAAAGTTGTATGATTTGTAACAATTTTTGTGATAATTGCGTAAGAATTATGTAATTTTTAGTCAAAAACTGAAAAACAAAATCTGTACAAAGCAATTAAAAACACAATATTAGCTTCAGAACACTAGCCAATTAAAAAAATGATACTTCTGAATAGTTCATTCTCTATTTGTAATATTTTTTTTTACCCCTAAAACTAAAGGAAAAAAGTATTTTACTAACAAATTCAAATTAGTGTAACTCTGAAAATATTGAAATTCGGACACATGTTTATATGGCATTTCTTGCTCAGAATGTCTTCAGAAATAAGCTCCGTAAGTGACGGTAAATCCTCGTGAATCACTCTGTATATAGCCTACATGTTATTCAGTAGAAAACGTTTGATTAATCGTTACACAGTTTCCACTTATTCACATTTTCACTTTAAATATACAAGAAAACACCTTACAATACCGTATATACCGTGTCACTCGACAGTCACTTGGGAGTGATTCACTAACCTTGACACGAGCCAGGACGAACATGTGGGAAACTTGTATGGTTGTATCCGTTCCCCGCCGCGAGTACGTCAGCAGCGCACAGTGAAAACCCCATCGCTCCTGTCCAGACCTCATCTGATCTCTTTCTACTTCTGTCAACATAGCCGTATTCGGGATCGGAGTCCGACTAATCTAGTAGTGTAACTCGGCCTGACAGACTACTTGCCTGTGACATCTGTACTTACGTCACCGAAAAGGGATTCAGAGTTGTTTCCGATCTCTGATAACGAATCTGAATGACATGTGCTTCAGGAGTCATGCGACAGCTGAACTGTGGCGCGAGGTGACAGACCAGTAGTGAGTGATCTCATAGTCAGAGTGCACGGCAACTCACAGCAGAAATTCCCATGAAAATCGAGCCTTTGGGGGGGGGGGTACAGTACGATCCATTCCAATGCCAAGTACAGTTAAGTGAAAATAAAAGCAGTCTGCAATAAACGAGGTTTCGTTATTTCCAAGAAAGGCATCAACTGTGTACTTAATAAGATTGGTAAAGCTCGAATGAATTTAATTTGTATCATCTCGTGGGGTGCGGCGACTAGTGACGGTGGGGTGGATTTGCTTGCTTTTTCCACTCTGGAATTAATCCCATCCGAGCATTGCCAGTCTTATTAGGTACACACAGTATGTCTTTCTTGGAAATAACGAAACCACGTTTTTTGCAGGCTCCTATGATTTTCATGTAACTGTACTTGGCATCGGAAAGGATTGTTATGTACTCCTCCCAAAAAAGGCTCGATTTTCTTGGGCATTACTACTGTGGCACACCGTGCACTCTGACTATGGAATCACTCACTACTGGTCTGTCACCTCTCGCCGCAATTCAGCTGTCGGTGTGATTCCTGACGCACATGACGTCATTCAAATTCGTTATCAGAGATCGGAAACAACCCTGTAATTGAATGACAGTAGTCTACTTGAATGTGTTGTAAGACTAGAACATGCTAAGAATCCCATTACGAACAACTAATATCATTCACCATTTACATCACTTTTAAATACCAATTTTCGTAACTAAAAAGTACATATTACAGTAGTCGCGAAGAAAGATTCGACTTCTCACGTCTCTAGTAAAACGCATGGAAGGTATAGGGCCAGGGCGCGACGTTGCAACTAACAGCATTCCCACTTTCCTCATCCCGATGGCAGGCGGACGGATGGGCAGGCAGATAAGTGCGGAAAGCGTGGCAACGTCGCGGTATCACGTCCACTTCCTTTGTGGCGACAGAAAAACGAGTGACGCGTCCAGTTGTCATTGGCTGACGAGCCTGGGAGCGGATGGGAGTTACAAAATATTCATTCGAGAGCTGTGTTAAGTTGCTTCTTTTCCTGCGGGAGCTTTAAAAATGGCTACAATGTGAGAAAAGATATTTTATTTGAATGTATCAAAAATTATAACTTCACAGTTTATTTATTTACTTACTTATTTATACTGGCGGAGTTAAAGCCTTACAATGTGTGTATATATATATATATATACACATTGTAAGGCTTTATATATATATATACATATATATATATATATATATATATATATATATATATATATATATATATATATTTCATGTAAGCGAGATGAATTTCGTATATTTACTTTTCCCTATAAGAAGTTATATAGTTTTATTTATATTTACCTGTACTTACTATATTAATAAAATAATATTTTTAAGCTACAATGACTAGACAAGTGATAAATTGTTCGTTTGCACGTCACATAAGCTCACTGACGTCAGGGAGGTGGAGTGGAGCTCCCTTACGTCATTGGCCTTGGCACTAGAAGGAGGTGGTGTGTTGAGCACCACGTTTCGACTAGCTCCAGTCTCCAGAAAAGTTAGTTTGGTAGGAGTTTGTGTGGTACTTGAAAGTTCAGGAAGTTATTAGGAGATGGAAAATTCCGCCTTCATCAGGCTTTTCCCGTCCGTAGTCTGTGGATCTACTAGGAGAGCAGTCATATCCCCCGATAATGATGTAACTTTATAATAGTGTAAAAAGTATTGGTTCGTCGAATTTTCTGACATAGAGTGCACGTTGGAATTCTCAGCCTGTGATCCTCTTCTTCCCAAGAAAAACGTTTGTAAGATGATTGGCGAGTTAAAGGAAGGAACTAAATTACAGTTTCAGTCATATCAACATTTACTAAATAACACCACGAGAAATGACTCGGGCTTGTACAAAAGATAAAGAATGCAGACTATGAAAACCTTGCTTGCAGACTCTCATTCAATCCTTAACAGATGGAAAAACTATTTTGGGCAACTACTAAATATACATAGGCCAAGTAGAAATGATCGGGACGAAATTCAAATACAAACTGCTGAGACAATTATACCGGAACCCACACATTCTGAAGCCGAAATTGCGATAGAAAATCTGAAAAAGTACAAGTTTCCAGGTATTGATCAAATTTCAGCAGAATTAATACAAGAGGGTGGAAGCGTATTATCTAGCGAAATTTATAAACTTGTACTTGCAATTTGGGAAAAGGAAATTGTACCAGAACAATGGAAGGAGTCCATAATCGTACCTATTTTTAAGAAGGGGGACAAGACTAACTTAGTAACTTTCGAGGAATATCACTTTTGTTGTCGTCGTACAAAATTTTGTCGAATATCCTTTTGAGAAGATTAACTCCATATGTAGATGAAATTATTGGGGATCATCAGTGTGGTTTCAGGCGTAATAGATCGACTATTGATCAGATTTTCTGTATTCGACAGATATTGGAGAAAAAAATGGGAATATAAGGGTACAGTACATCAGTTATTCATAGATTTCAAAAAGGCGTATGACTCGGTTAAGAGAGAAGTTTTATATAATATTCTTATTGAATTTGGTATTCCCAAGAAACTAGTTAAAATGTGTCTTAGTGAAACTTACAGCAGAGTTCGTATAGGCCATTTTCTATCTGATGCTTTTCCAATTCACTGCGGGCTAAAGCAGGGAGATGCACTATTACTTTTACTTTTTAACTTCGCTCTAGAATATGCTATTAGGTAAGTTATGGATAACACAGAGGGTTTAGAATTGAACGGGTTACATCAGCTTCTTGTCTATGCGGATGATGTGAATATGTTAGGAGAAAATCCTCAAACGATTATGGAAAACACGGAAATTCTACTTGAAGCAAGTAAAGAGATAGGGTTGGAAGTAAATCCCGAAGAGACTAAGTATATGATTATGTCTCGTGACCAGAATATTGAACAAAATGGAAATATACAAATCGGAGATTTATCCTTCGAAGAGGTGGAAAAATTCAAATATCTTGGAGCAACAGTAACAAATATAAATGACACTCGGGAGGAAATTAAACGCAGAATAAATATGGGAAATGCGTGTTATTATTCGGTTAAGAAGCTTTTGACATCTAGTCTGCTGTCAAAAAATCTGAAAGTTAGAATTTATAAAACAGTTATATTACCGGTTTTTCTGTATGGCTGTGAAACTTGGACTCTCAGTTTGAGAGAGGAACAGAGATTGAGGGTTTTTGAGAATAAGGTTCTTAGGAAAATATTTGGGGCTAAAAGGGATGAAGTTACAGGAGAATGGAGAAAGTTACACAACGCAGAGCTGCACGCATTGTATCCTTCACCTGACATAATTAGGAACATTAAATCTAGACATTTGAGATTGGCAGGGCATGTAGCACGTATGGGCGAATCCAGAAATGCATATAGAGTGTTAGTTGGGAGGCCAGAGGGGAAAAGACCTTTGGGGAGGCCGAGACGTAGATGGGAAGATAATATTAAAATGGATTTGAGGGAGGTCGGATATGATGATAGAGACTGGATTAATCTTGCTCAGGATAGGGACCAATGGCGGGCTTATGTGAGGGCGGCAATGAACCTCCGGGTTCCTTAAAAGCCAGTAAGTAAGTAAGACTATGAAAACTGTTTTTCAGACGTCGTGATAAACTCATCATTATAACATGTAAAGCAGCTGCTTGATGGTGATGAACTGACAACAATAATCATAACGATAACTATAGCGATGACTGCGACAACTAATAGGTTACTGGAAGAAAGATGTAATCATTTACTATGTAATTCTTACGTCATAAATTTGGCCACGCTATCCTATGGGTCTGTGATTTGTGCGTACCAATAACTTCTTGTGACTTAGAATATTTCACTGTATATAGAGACGTCAGAGACAAACGCAGGTGTTCCACTGTTATAAGAAATATCTCCGAATGGCTTTCAATAGACACCACAAATGCAGAAAATAATATAAAGTTATTGGCATGATGTAGGCCTATAACGTAATAATTGGAGAATGGAAATATATGATGGGCCAAGCGCCAAAACCAAGATTTGGAGGAAAACAATATTTTATTAATAGTGCAATCTACAATGTTTGAGCCGTGTTAAACTTTTTTTTCATGTTATTTCATTGTAGGCATACATTTTCAGTGATTTATTTTTTTAAGGCCAGTATAAATAACCTTGTGAAAAATTTTGGAAAACATACAATTTTATACGTGCTATGTGCAGGTACAATAATTACCTATTTAAAATGGGCCATGTGGATGTGAAGGAAACAGTTATACCATGCTGTGTGTCAAAACATTGTCATCTATTTTAAATACAAAATAGCACTAAGAACCAAAAATGCACACAATAAAATTCTCTGTCAGTAATGTTTAAGGTCTAATGCCCTTTCATGTTTTGCCTATTTATTATTGTAAAGAAACTCGTTAAGTCTTATGTAAGATTAGCGATAATTTTTTTTTTTCATCGAAATATACTGTTTCTGTCCGCCGAGTTAGCTCTGTGGTAGCGTGTCTGCCTCCAGACTAGCCGGCCCGGGTTCGATTCCCGGCGGGGTTAGAAATTTATCTTGTAAAATTTCTACCTCAGGACTAGGAGAGATGGCGGTGCACAACTTTTGATCACTAAATTGTGCACCAGTATGGCTGGGTTAAATCTTAAATCTCTCCACAGTGCATGTGAAGGGAAGGCATTTGTCACTGTTGATAGTGATTCGTCCCTCGGATGAGGACGTTAAGCTTGGCGGCCCCCTTGGTGCTATTGGTAGGCTACGTGCCGGCACTGGATTTTCCCTTCTCCCTTCCTCACTATCATTCTCACCCATTCCCTACACTACACTTACACTAGCACTTAACATACACTCACCCAAGTACACGACATAACTCTTCACAGATACACATCATGCATGACGTGGCCCGCCGATGTGATGTGCAATTTGAAAATGGGTCACAGTCCTGACATTTATCCGCAGTATGCGGAACCCGAATCACGCAAAGTGAAGTGGGTAGGCATCAGACACACAAATACTCTTTCTTACGGTGCACAAGATTATCATAGAAGTGTTTGTTGTCGTTACTAAGGAACGGAATCATTTGACGTAAGTCTTTTGTCTTGGGATCATTGAGCCTGTTGATACAGTTAAAAGTCGGAGTCTAATTGGTAGATTCTCGAACGTCATACCTTTCTTGAACACCTGAATAGATACCCAGTCTTCAATCTTATTTGAAGTGCTTTTGACCCTTACGATACTTGGCTCATCTCTCTTAATACAGATCCACTGAGTTTTGGAGATATGTAGGATTCCTATATTGATTCTGGCATCTGCTGCCGTCTTAAAGTAAAAAATATATATATATATATATATATATATATATATATATATATATTGTTGCATTGTTGTTACTAAGAAGGGCCGTTTGTCTCGAGATTCGACCATTACTCTGACTAGGTCCATGGGAACTTCATACTTCTTCTTGTGTTTCAATTTTTCAATAAGGACAAAATCCCTATCACAAATGTGCGGTTACAAGATATTTTTGAGTCACCTCATCTACTATCCCTTGAGTAATAAGATAAAACCACAGAAAGGTGAGTATTTATTTATTACATTACATCATTCATGGCGGATTAGATGTATTCCAGTTCAAAAAGAGGAGTAATGCGATTCTACTTCTGCGCGCTACATTATCACTCCAGATTATCAGCTGCGTTTGCGTGTGATCCAAGCTCTCATCACTTCCAAGAAACATGAAGCTGTTTTGTTTCCGTCTCGTCCTGTAACGCCTTCGTGCCATAACATCATGAAACCATTGTTGTGTATACACCAAAATTGTAGCGGAAGAACTGTTGTAAATAGTACATGGTCACTCATTTTGGATGAGCATACCTTCAAATAATGTACCCTATTTTTGTTTAAACAACACTAAACAGTCACCTAACAACACTACATACCAACAAACTAAAGCCGAATGGAGCTACATGACCGTTATATGTAAATGATTGGCAAATTCCAGACTCCATCACATAGCCCACTATATCTGAAAGTGAATGTGGTTGAATAATTTGAAGGGAAAAATTGTTCCGGGGTCGAGTATCAATCCCAGAACCCTTCGCTTAGCGCACGAATGCTCTACGGACTGAACTACCCGAGGAACTATACTCGACACCGTTACAATTCTTCCCTTTATATCCACACAACTCAAATGGGCTGACAAGACGCCAGAAACCCAACTGAGAGTGCACAATTCTGTGTGACTTAAATTGTGGCTTCTTGTTAACGTACCTACAGTAACGAGTATACCCGGCTACGGAACAATTTTTCGCTTGACATTATATTCAAGCCTGCTTCACAGGGAGCTTCTGCGTTAAAGCCAGATTTGTATAGTAGAGGTGGGGAAAAAATAACGTAACAGTTATTTTGGAACCGTTCCTTGTTTGGAACTGTTCCAAAAAGTAACAGCACCTTGGAACACTACGTTCCAAAATAACAGTGTTGCTCTGAGCTAGTACGAAATACTTGCGGTTACAAATACTCGTTTCACTTTGGAACTACATTATGACAACGCCTGTTCCACAGAACGGAACATGTTTGGTACTATTGAAAGCAGTGACGCCAACTTTCGAAAAACAGTGGGTGGGTTCAAACATTTGACGAGCCTTAAGTTAAATAAATCTCAAAACACGATAAATTATTGGGTGGGCTCGGATTCCACGAGCCCATATAAGCTGGCGCCACTGTTTGAAAGCAGAATTGGGAATCCTTTCGTCGTACTGAAAAAAAATGTTAGAAACTAAAGTAAAAGATAAATAGTAAAGATACGAAGATAGTCTTTAAAAAATGTACACATTATCTTGGAACTGATGTTAATTAAATATAGGATTCTATCAAATAACATAATGCCTGTATTATAGTAACTACATTGTGAATTTTATCAAGGGAGACGAAAATATATAGGTTATGTTTTATTTCCAAATATTTTACACTTTTAGTTTCATTACCAATTCTTGAAATTAAACTAAAATCTGTTGAAACATGACTGTATTATTGAAGTTTTTTTGTTTAAAAAAAAGTACAATGGTAAATTTTCATATTTCATTACAATGAGATTATTATTCTTCATGACGGTACATTATTAATATGAATTTTAGCACGTCCGAAATGATTATAACTTTTATTTACGCATTTTTGGATAAATTGAACACTACTGTGACCTTCAGCTAAGCAGAAGAGGAAGAATAGGTTAGGTTTTATTTACCACTGGGATCCATTTCGATTTCGTGACCAATTTACAAATAATTTAAAATTACATTACATTTCCTGCTCCGAAAAACCTGATCTACGAATTCAATTTAGTATTAGAAAAGATTTCATTTCCAGGAATTCACATCTCGACTCATTATGACATCGTACTGCATCACATGGCATACAGGGAAGTATGTGATCATTTAGCGTCCTTACATGTTCCTAAATACCACTGTTACATTACGTACTAGTAGTACGTGGTTCTTCCACTGTTACATTAAATACTCCTGTTACAAGAAATACTTGCTATTACAAAAAATAACTTGCTGTTACAAAAAATACTCGATGTTATAGAACTACATTATGAGTCATGACTATAAAATAACGTAACGGCCTGTTCCAAACCATCACTGTTACATTACATACTAGTAGTACTGTACCTGTTATACAAAATACTTGCTGTTACATGTTACAATATACTCGATGTTATGGAACACGGCCGACTTGATGCTCCCTTCAATTTCAAAGGTGAAGCGAAGCTAGCATCAAGTCGGCCATGTATGGAACTACATTATGACAACCGTTGCTGCAGTGTTATCAATTTAGCGACTTTGTCACTAGATCAGGCTACTTTTAACAATTTTCAGGGGCAAAATCAATACTTTTAATCCTGAACTGGCGTCGTGCATAAATATAACGTAACTGGTTTCGTGGTGTCAATACTGTCAGTATGACTTCTGGACTTTCTCATGGCCCTCGACTTATACTTTTGCCTTTTTTACCCAAATGTTTGCATAAACTACTTTGACTAAAGAGCTTTAACAAAAATAAATTGTGTCACACGCTTCACAGAATGACAGAACTGAATTTAGGGACTTGACTCTGGAGGAGTTTCGTTCATTCCTGGTGTGTTTTATTTTGGTACAGGTTCCACATTAAATTATATATATATATATATATATATATATATATATATATATATAAATAATGTAAAAATTAATTTCTGATCCTACAAAATGATCCTATGGTAACAACATGGAGTCAGGCCACAAAGGGAAAAACACTGGAGGAGGGATTCGATCCGGTGCTGTGGAGCGAACTTCGGCGTAGGCTATATAATATATGGTGGCACTGTTATTTTGGAACTGTTATTTGGAGCCTAGTATTTTCATGGAACTGTTACGAGAAAATAACAACTTTTCCCATCTCTATTGTATAGTGAATGTGGTTCTTAGACCATGCTCCATCTTTCGGGAAAAATTTCAACTACATGGAAGTGACGGTTCACATGACCTGTTTTATCATGTTGTGAGAGATGTTTCATATCACATACTATATATATATATATATATATATATATATATATATATATATATATATATGCCTGTTATTATTCGGTTTAGAAGCTTTTATCATCAAGTCTGCTATCAAAAAATCTGAAAGTTAGAATTTATAAAACAGTTATATTACCGGTTGTTCTTTATGGTTGTGAAACTTGGACTCTCAGTTTGAGAGAGGAACATAGGTTAAGGGTGTTTGAGAATAAGGTGCTTAGGAAAATATTTGGGGCTAAGAGGGATGAAGTTACAGGAGAATTGAGAAAGCTACACAACACAGAACTGCACGCATTGTATTCTTCACCTGACATAATTAGGAACTTTAAATCCAGATGTTTGAGATGGGCAGGGAATGTAGCGCGTATGGGCGAATCCAGAAATGCATATAAAGTGTTAGTTAGAGGCTGGAGGGAAAAAGACCTTTGGGGAGGCCGAGACGTACATAGGGAGATAATATTAAAATGGATTTGAGGGAGGTGCGATATGATGATAGATACTGGATTAATCTTGCTCAGGATAGGGACCAATGGCGGGCTTATGTGAGGACGGAAATGAACCTCCGGTTTCCATAAAAGCAAGTAAGTATATATATATATAATAAAATTGAGGAATTTGTCGCTTGACCCATTATATGAGCAGTTCAGAGCAAAAGTGGTGTACGTCAAAATTGGGTAATGAGGTTTAAAGTAAAAATTCTTGTAAAATAGAGCGCAAAGTAGCAATCGTGCTATCCACTGGCTACTAATAGTTTAAATAAATTGAATATTAATTGCTACTTTGCGCTGTATTTTACAGAATGTTTACTTTAACCCTCATTACCCACTTTTGACTTACACCACTTTTGCTGTGAGCGGCTCATATATTTCCACTCTTACTTACAAATGGCTTTTAAGGAACTCAGAGGTTCATTGTTGCCCTCACATAAGCCCCCCATCGGTCGCTATCCTGAGCAAGATTAATCTAGTCTCTATCATCATATCCCACCTCCCTCAAATCCATTTTAATACAGTATTATCCTCCCATCTACGTCTCGGCCTCCGGTCTTTTTCCCTCCGGTCTCCCAACTAACACTCTATATGCATTTCTGGATTCGCCCATACGTGCTTCAATGCCACTTTTCAATTGTTATTTCTGATTGCACATTTATAGTGCATTCTTCAGTGAATATATGGGCACTCATTAGTGATAAAGATCTCTGTAATACATAGGTTACTTTATGTACGATATTTACATCACGAAACATAGTTATCATGGTGTTCGAAGTCGCAAAGGTGTTTTTCTGGTTGTTGAAAAGAATGCAGCATATTAATATTTATTTGGAGAAATGCCAGCCAGTCAAGTCACACCAGACACTGAAAATTACAATAAGCTGCCAAGTTACACGCTCCATCACTACCGCTCGTGGTTCCAAACAAGTATTCTCTCGTATGACGTCTTTGAATACGTACTAAGAAACTTAAAATTGTGTCCTTTATTACGTAAGCGAGCGGACTAGTCATTAAAACTTTCATGTCACTCAGTTGTCTTTTAACATGTGATGTTTTTAAAGAACTATGCTCTTTTTTCCACTAATAGAATCGATCATATAATTATCTATACAACAAAAATATCATCATAAATCAATCCAAGATTGAGACATACTGCATGTCAGACCTGAATGCAGGTATTTGGTTACTTCTTGTTCATTCAGTAGACACTGCAAATTTTTCTGTCAGTAAAAGTAAATTTTCATTCAATTGAAAATTAGTAATAACTTTTAGTGCCAAGTAATCAATTACAAAATTTTACTGATATTTATTCAACTGACCCTTCGTTAGGAAATACTTGAAGTGTTTGCTACATATTTATGAGTTGAAATGTTATATCGTCGTTGTTCCTGCAATAACTCCTGTGTGACATTTATCGATTTTCAGACTTTTGCTCTATTAAATAACTTAAATAGTGATACAGCAAATAATAAAATCTCCTATATGTAATTATATTTATTTTTTTTTCGAAAATGTAAAAATTCACCATCTCCTATGTAGCATTGCCATAGAATGAATAAATATGTTTTTCGTCCTACCGCAAAATTTTATATTTTTCCCATAGGAGTTAATGCAGGAACGATATAAATGTTAACAATTAATATTATATTTGTGTAAAGTAGTAAATCGACTTTTGTTACACCCGGTATACACGCGTATGTTGCATACACTGATGATTTCGAATCGAGGTGTGCAGCAGATGCTGTTTTCTTCATGAAACGCTTACGATTATGTGCCAATATCAAATGAGGACGATCAGTTGACGAGACTCACTGTCACAAGGGAGGAGTCATTCGAGGTTCTCGGCGAAATTCGCTAACATAGACAATGTTATGTAATATTTGGTGATCATTAAGTAACATTCTGAGCTGTGATACCTTCACGATGAAAGTTTATCCTACGGTGGACACTAAACTCACTCCCCCCCCCCCTCCCGAAAGGCTGTTGTGCAGGATGGGGCAAACCCTCGTCAAGTTGGGCTTTAGTGACTGCCTGCTGTCTCCATATTTTGACGAGAAATGGTCGGAAAATGTTTCGAAGGAAGCCATACGATATCTTCATCATCTTCAGGGCCTTTTGACCTGCTCTGCTTCCTCTAAAATTTATCTCGTCAAATTTCCATTGACCTTCCTAGTGACCTTTTTTCTTTCGGATTATAATTCATGGCTGCTCTAGCAATACGTGTAACTGGCAATCTACCAAATTATCATTCCAATTCTTTTGATATTGTTTTATGATCGGTACAGTATTTTCAACGTTTAATCCAGATTTTATATCTTCACTTCTTTTCTTATCTAAGAGTGTATATCCAGCTACTTACCTACGTAACAATGCAGAACTGCCATTACAGTACGATTATTTAGTCCTGATAGTCGCTGGCAATGTGCGCCTAGGTCAGGCAAGTCCATATAGTTACGCCAAGGGGTGTTTGGGTTAGTCATTCGCTTGCCTTCAGAGCGATCGGATGTCATGCGTGAGATAGAGCTGTAAGTTTCCAGAACAGTTACGCTGTACTGGATTCCGTTTCTGACCGCTCGCCCTTATCTCTACTCCGGAGCTTTCCCCAGTACTCTTATTATTTCCCCTCTTTCGCGTCGTCGAGCTGTCAGGACTAAATAGCCGGTCTGTACTTTATTACTTGATTAGCGTCTTTTTCGGACTGTTATTATAATATTCAGTTCATTATTCACAAAATAATTAAATATACTTAATTTTTTTTCTATTTCGTCGCTTTTCTCGTTTGATATAATATACGAATAACCTGAAATCCCATAAGGGCAACAGTCTTCTACTGTAGTGTAGGTAAGCTCAAAAGTCTTTCATATAGGGAACCAGTCCAAGAGAGCTTAGTACTTGACATACACAATATTGTACATAGTTTACATAGTGTTCATAATTATCACAACGGTTCCTTCCAGTGTTTTCCATGCCTGCCTGTCCTTCACTGTCCTCGTCCACTGCGCTACCGTCTCTCTCCGGAGAGCATCCGACTATCTGCTCCTTGGACGTTTCCTGCACCCCTTTTCCAATGCGTCGGAAACTTGGCAACATGTGCATCAGGCATCAGTCTTCTTACGAGCGCGTGGTATATGCTATTTAAGCCTTGCTTTCGCGTATTGAAGAGCAGAAGTATTTACAATTTATGCTGAGTTTTCCTTTTTAAGTTCTGGCGTGAAATCAGCCAAGTGTGGATTTCTAAAATGGTCCTCGGAAACATATGAAACAGCAGATGGTATAGAACTAGAAAGAAATGAAATGATAGATGTACCGGTAGCTCCATTTTTTTTAGAGTTACCCAAGACCCTGATACTTTTAGCTTTGAAGCTTACACACCCAGCCTTCTGAACATATTAGTTTATACCTCTTTCAAGGTATCCTAGTTACCTTGAGTATCCTCAAAGTTACATTGCTCACTTTGTATTGATTACTTGGCAGGGAAAGAAACCAACGATCAAGATATTTATTTTGACACTTCGAATCGAGGAGGACTTTACTCTTTCTTCAGATTTTGTACTTTACATTTCAACAATTGCCTAATGCATTGTAAATACACTGATTTCAAACAGTGTTAATGAAGAAAACTATGTAAAATGTGGAAATCAAAAAAGTTGTTGAAGTTACTCTCAAAAACAGTGTTGTGTAGCTATGTTGGCTTTGTAAACTATGTAGCCTATGCCCACGTGCGATGGAATAAGCTAACTTGCTGATAAAATACTTCCAGACATTATGGACAAAGTTAAATAATAATATTGAAAGGCAAGGAATGATAGCTGCCAGTTAACAAGTGTATTTATTTTATTTTAGTAGGTTATTTTACGACGTTTTATCAACATCTTAGGTTATTTAGCGTCTGAATGAAATGAAGGTGATAATGCCGATGAAATGAGTCCGGGGTCCAGCACCGAAAATTACCCAGCATTTGCTCATATTGGGTTGAGGGAAAACCCCAGAAAAAACCTCAACCAGGTAACTTGCCTCGACCGGGATTAGAACCCGGGCCACCTAGTTTCGCAGCCAGACGGGCTGACCGTTACTCCACAGGTGTGGACGAGGAAGTTTATGGGTGATTTTTTTTTCATAATTTGAAAAAGAATAAAATATTCTGTAATAAAGTTTTACAAACTTTGATTAATAAAAATTTTTAGAAAGAAATTACTATTGAAATGAAACGTTCATAATTTGTTGTGCTTTTCATCATTCAAAGCGTCTCTAAGAGACAGATTAATAATACCTAATTTTTACAGCTTTTATAATAAGGACTTTGAATTAACTAAAGCAAAAATGATGTTTCCTGTGAGATTTAGTAAATGGTGTTTGCTGAGTCTTGTTAAAACGATCAATAAAATTACAAGTTGATCAAGATATAGAGAAGACAGAAAACATCCCAAAAGTTATTGCAAGCATCTTATTTAGGCATGAAGAGAAGAAATAAATTAGAAACAGTTATTAATACTTCCATGTTACATCCATTGTTGCACTTAAAAAGATATATTGTTTGACCTAATGTTGGAATCATCTGTTTACCTAACTCGGACAGAAATAATGGTTATCGGAAAGAAAAAAAAATCCTACATCTGTCATTTATTTTAATGTCAGAGATATTGTGAATTTTCGAAAATAAAAACACGTGAAATGTTGTAGACAATTTGTAGGACACTTTTTTTTTTTTTTTTTTTTTTGGAAGAACGATTATATATTTACAGCGTAAAATGCTGATAGAAATTGTGTCAATTACATGCTGTCATTTTCATACAACCTTCTGCTTTTATAGTACTAATTTATAAGATTGTAACGTTTGTTCCCCTGACTGCGTATTGTGACGTTTTTTGTATTTTAGACACGTGTTCTTGAAACTCAATCAAGGCCTGCACGTAACACAATTTTTGTCCTGCTCGATGTACCTTAAACTTTAGTAAAAATAAGATATTGGTCTTCAACCGGTTCATAATTTTGTGAATTGTTTATTTCAGACATGTAATATTCTTGTCTAAATGCGATGACAGTTCTATCTACAGTATGGGACTTAGTTCACCGGCCCTGGCACAAGGGGAACATCACAGGGAAAGTTGGGATTGGGAAAATAGTGGAACTGATAAGCGGTGATGATAAACTGAAGGTCTGACGATTCAGCTACCGCAGGGGTTAATACAGGGATATCATTTTATTTTTACTTCAATTTTTATTGTACCTGAGTTTTTGAATGTACTACACTCCCAGCCCTTCTACTAATGAAGTTCAACCGTCCTCCACACAGATCCAAGACCGCATATACAGTCATAGTAGCCTTACGGTCACAGCAAACAGTACGTTCCAAAAATATGTTCGCGTTTTCCAGTGACGAAAGAGCTTTCAATATTGTGCATCATTTTCCATTTGCCTACGTCGCATCCCGATTTCCCCCACCTGCTTCTATTCGCCTCTCTGTAAATGCTAGTGGTTGGGCTATCTTAGCTCTTTTCTGAGAACATTAATTTCTGTTAGGAATTGGACGTCTACGTAATATTATACCCATACAATTGTTTAAAATAATTTAAATAAAAGGGTCTCGTTAAGTAATTAACTGTCACGTGATTTCCTCCCTGCGACGTAACCACTTGGACGGACAGTAGATAGCATGTCTGAGTAATTTTATCTTTTCGGGTCGGGAAGAAGTGAAGATTGAATTTATAGTACGTAAGGTCTTTTTTATAGAGTAAGTAGAGAATTATTTCAACATGAGTTACTGATACGAAGTACGAACCTGGTAATTGGAATTACGTACAATAGTCTATAGTGCGATAATATGCACATTAGAACTGAAGCCTGTATCGAAATGAACGGCCACCATTTTAAAAAAATGTGTTTACATATCCATATTATGATTATTTTTCAATTTAACTTCATTCTCTGTGCTGTATATAGTATAATGTGCACTGTATAATGAATACGTCCGAATGGATAGCTCAGTTCGTGAGTAAAAACACTCATTGTTAATACTGTACTGTATTTTGATTAAATAAAAATCTAATGAAAATTATCAAACTCAAAATCGCGATATTTCCTAGTTTACGTAAATGGATGAACTATTTTTCTTCCCTCCTATACATAGTAAAGTGATTTGTTTGTATATTACGCCAGTATCATCGAAATCCAGTCGTGGAAGGGGGTAGCAAACTGTGTTTCCGGGTCTCAACCGTTAAATCAAAGGTATAGCCAGGTTAATATTAGAAATGTTAGTAAAAATAAAATTATGTCCCTGTATAAATACAGTGATTTGTTAATGTGTTTATAAAGTTTGTAATGTAGTTCGGAAGCTGGCGAATAGTGGCGTGGTTTGAAGTAGCTTTGGAGTAACAGTTGATGCATTCCTTTTGCATTCTTCACAAGGGCGGTGAGGTGAGTCCCTCAAAATACTTTGATAATTTTCATAATGTTATGAAGTTAGATCTGTCTCAGTTTAAAATGTTGCTATGTCACATTGAAGATACAAAATTCACTGCAGAGATTTCAGTCCGTTTTACTGTGTGCGTGGTCTATGTTAAAAGTTAATGAAGATACAAAATTCACTGCAGAGATTGCAGTCCGTTTTACTGTGTGCATCGGTCTATGTTGAAAGTTTATGGAGATACAAAATTCACTGCAGAGTTTTCAGTCCGTTTTACCGTGTGCGTCGCGTCGGTCTATGTTGAAAGTTTATGGAGATACAATATTCATTGCAGAGTTTTCAGTCGGTTTTACCGTGTGCGTCGCGTCGGTCTATGTTGAATGTTTGTGGAGATACAAAATTCATTGCAGAGTTTTCAGTCGGTTTTACCGTGTGCGTCGCGTCGGTCTTTGTTGAAAGTGTATGGAGATACAAAATTCATTGCAGAGTTTTCAGTCGGTTTTACCGTGTGCGTCGTGTCGGTCTATGTTACAAAATTCATTGCAGAGTTTTCAGTCGGTTTTACCGTGTGCGTCGCGTCGGTCTATGTTGAAAGTTTATGGAGATACAAAATTCATTGCAGAGTTTTCAGTCAGTTTTACCGTGTGCGTCGCGTCGGTCTATGTTGAAAGTTTATGGAGATACAAAATTCATTGCAGAGTTTTCAGTCGGTTTTACCGTGTGCGTCGCGTCGGTCTATGTTGAAAGTTTATGGAGATATAAAATTCATTGCAGAGTTTTCAGTCGGTTTTACCGTGTGCGTCGCGTCGGTCTATGTTGAAAGTTTATGGAGATACAAAATTCATTGCAGAGTTTTCAGTCAGTTTTACCGTGTGCGTCGCGTCGGTCTATGTTGAAAGTTTATGGAGATACAAAATTCATTGCAGAGTTTTCAGTCGGTTTTACCGTGTGCGTCGCGTCGGTCTATGTTGAAATTCATTGCAGAGTTTTCAGTCCGTTTTACCGTGTGCGTCGCGTCGGTCTATGTTGAAAGTTTATGGAGATACAAAATTCATTGCAGAGTTTTCAGTCCGTTTTACCGTGTGCGTCGCGTCGGTCTATGTTGAAAGTTTAAACAAGGATGTGTTCATTAAATACTGCATAGATTAAATTGTCTACTTATTGGTTTCCTCATCATTCAAAGAATAGTAGAGTGGTTTGTTGCCTCTGTAAGACGGCTTAAACTCAATAAAATGTCCCGTCCTAATCATAGTCAAATTTTTCGATGACCATGTTTCCCAGCGTTCTTCCACAGCTCACTCCACGGACGTCTAGAATGGAATTTCCTTTAATTGCTCTCTTATCTTCTAATTAACATAAAACACAACAATTAACAATGTTTAGTTAAACTGAAAATCGTGCAAAGTTCACGACCGAAACTGGAAATAAATTTCAGCTACAAATTCTTTATTATTTGAAAAAGTACAGATGCACTTTCGTATCATCTTACGTTTGTGTAATAAATTCTAAGGAGAACAATTAAAATAAAGATATTTATGAAACTTAAGGTTTGTCGGTTCCAGGTAGTTTTTACGTAGGGTTTACTGATTGGGATTTTTTTTTTTTTTTTTTTTTTTTTTTTTTTTTTTTTTTTTTTTTTTTGGCGTGTTTAAGAATGTCTTCAGGACTTCCTTGTCTAGATTTCTCCCAGGAGTATTGGCAGGTGCAAGAACATTATACAAATGCTGACAAAATTCTCTTTGGCTCCTGTCATAAATTTTAACAAAAGAAATTTAATTGCTATCTGTTTATTTTTGCTTTTTTGATATGGGAAGACATTTTTTTTTTTTTTTTTTTTGCTGTTCTAAATACGTAGTACTTTTTCTCGCATCTTACCTGAAGTGAGGAAGAGAAATTAAACGAAATTGAAAAGGGAAGCAATTAAAGTAGGGGTACAACACTACAAATAATTGACTGTTATTTGTCATTTTTTCATCTTATCTCTTTAGAGCATGCTTGACGAAATATAATTTTGTGCGAGATCGTGCGTATTTGCTTGCTTTCCGCACAAAACCAATACGCGGTAAGTGTGAAATACCACATTCAGTATTCCCAACCTAACACACATAACAATTTCCCTCTTCTTACCGCTTAAGCGCCATATTCATTTTACTGTTTTAGGCTTTTAACATATTATTTTTAGAGACGTTTAACATAGTAATAATTATAAATTGGAAACTTACCACTGCAATTTCACCTAAATTGCACTGTTAATTATTGTTTTTAAATATTTGCAAAAATTAAGTAAACTCTACAGCACCACAAAAGTTACTGCATTTGTAATGCAAGTAACATTAAGGAAGCCGTGAAAAAATCAACAAGATTGCAGATGCCGATGTTATTACTGCAATATGTTATATAAATAATATTGTTAAAATATTAAAATGAAAAATAAATCATTACATAACCTTACCGTTTGTTTTAAGTTCGTATTTATAGACTGGGGGAAAAAAAGGACAGACGTATATCACGGCCTGCTGGAATATAGTAAACACAGAAAACATTTTATAGCAACAATGTTGAAGATAGATATATTTGTTTTCCAAAGTTGCCATCATTGAACAGAAACCAAGATGGAGATTTCATTGCAACTAATTAGAAATTCCTCTTTCAGGTATGTAATAAACGATCTCAGCACAAAATAATGTACGATACACGAGCGGTATGTTTGTTTTCATGTTCTCGGAAATTAAAAAAGCTCAACTACGTTTCGCTTTTTCAATCTTTTCCTCGAACATGAAAACGTCAACATACCGCTCTTGTAACGCATATTACTATTGCTATCCGTAGTAAAATTGGCGTCACTATTGATCTAGTGCATATATTGCGTATAATTTGCTTGGATGGTTTGTCTTTCGGTATAAATGCAAAATTCAAGAAAAATACACGAAAATTTAGTAATTATCGTCCAAGCCACTTAGTTTCTTTAATTGGTTATTTTACGACGCTTTATCAACTGCTATGGTTATTTAGCGTCTGAATGAGATAAAGGCGATAATGCCAGCGAAATGAGTCCAGAGACGGAAGTTACCCACATTTGTGGGTTGAGGAAAAACCCCGGTAAAACCTCAACTAGGTAACTTATCCCAATCGGGATTTGAATCGGGGCCCGCTCGTTTCACTGTCAGGCATGCTAACCATTACTTCACAGCGGTGGACGAGCCGGAAAGTATTACGGAAAATCTTTGGGCCTACTTATGAGCAAGGGTTTTGGCGAATTAAAACAAATGCTGAGTTATATGAATTATATAAAGATAACAACATTGTTGTTGACATAAAACTCAGAAGGTTAGAGTGGCTGGGACACGTAGCCAGGATGAAGAACAATCGCACACCCAAAGCTCTACTAGATGCATTACCAGTAGGAAGAAGGAAAGTCGGACGACCTAAATTGAGATGGCTGGATGACGTTCAGGCTGACCTAACAAAAGTTGGAATTAGAAGATGGAGAACACGAGTATTAGACAGGAGTGATTGGTCGGATGTTCTGAGGGAGGCTAAGGCTAAACTATAAGGGCCGTAATGCCAATGATGATGATGATGATGATGATGGTGGACGAGCCACTAAGTAAAGTCTCTCTTTACCACAGTCGTTATCGCGTCGCTATCATTGACAGTAGTTGCTGTGAAAAGAAATTTTCGCATGGCACGTGCCTTAAAAATAGGGATGGAAATATTGCGTAGCTCATAGCTGTCACGTTTGCTTTATACAAGGTGTATCACAAGACATTATAATGTTCCATAAGTAATGCGCATGGCAATGAGTGATAAATGCGGCAACACTATGCGACCGTATTAACTTTAAATCCGAAGAGGGAAAGCAGAGCTCTTGTCAGTTGAGTTTCTTCCACTACTTACGGAAGCGATCAGAAACAAGGAAAAATGACAGTACAATCATTCTCGTAACACTAGACAACAATCCATCATTCTAATAAGAGATTAATATAACCCGACAATAATTATTAGAAAGTGTTTTTAAGAAACATAGCAAGTCCATCCTACCGGGCAGAAAAGGCAGGTCCGTGCAGGTCTGTCTGAAGGGCAGTTTCATATAATAGGCTATGTAAACATGATCAAAGATTTGTCATTACACTGCACTCCGACTATTACTAGAATTGTCATTTGGAGTGATAATACGACATCATAATAAACACTCTTCGGCTTGCCAGTATTTTTTTTACTTGATTATTTAACGGCGCTGCATCAACTACTGGATTATTTAACGTTGATGGCATTGGTGATAGCGAGATGGTGTTTGGCGAGTTGAAGTCGAGGATGAGATGATATATGTCGAGACGAGGCTGAGCATTCACCATAGATTACCTGACATTCGCCTAACGGGTGGGGAAAATCTCGGAAAAAATCAAACCAGGTTATCCGTCCAAGCGGGAATCGAATCTACACCCGAGCGTAACTTCGGATCAGGAGCCGACTGAGATACCCCGGCGGCTTGCCAGTAATCATTTTCAATTTTAATTTATGGTCTTATCACTTTATCCTTTATTATAACGACAGGAACATTGCTTTTTTTTTATTGAGTCATGCCTTGCGATACAACAGCTAATCCAATTCGAATTGTTGTCTTAATAGCTGTTTTTACGTTTCTTTTCTTAAGGCTTTGGCTTTTCATAATGAATATTTGCTCATTATCACTCAACTTATTTCTGAATTCGACCATTCAGACCTTCCAGTAGTGGCATCGACGCGTTTTGTAGCTTAATAAATGGTATACTCGTACATTAATTTCTCACTTGACATTTGTCCGTTAAAAACGTTAATTACAGTTCTCATTATTTCACAATCTTTTCTGTGGATATTAAGTCTAATTGTGGTTGATACATGTTCTCTTTTGATGCACTCAAAGCATTAATACACGTAAATCACACGTAGAAGTAAGAAAGCTTATAAGAACTGTACATCATCACCTAGCTTCTGCAAGAAATAAGATATCAGATTTGAAATCTCGCCCACGTAATGATTTTGTTCTAGTTCGTTTGCATATGAGGGAATCAAAAGCAAAGGAGTATAAGTGCAGTTAAGTTATTTGTAAGAAAATGTGGTTGAAAGTACATAAGATTTCGTAAATTCCGTAAAAAAAATTATTTCAATTTTAATGTGTGGTGTTTTTAAAAGATGTATCCCTCTGCCACTAAAATTTTAAATGTTTTAGCTTAACCTGGGTGCACTTAATTAATGTTCTTAGAAATGTCGCTTGTACTCCTTTGCTTCTTTCCCCCACATATTTTGTTAATGTGGTCGTACAGTATGGTAATTTGAACTTCCATCGTTGGAACAAAAAAAAAAAAGTGTGATTGGATCAAGATTTAAAGGCTTCTCGGTCTTTTACGCAAAAGTCAAAGTTTAACGCTTCTCATCGATGATAGCGACCCGATAATACTTAAATATGTGCGGAAGATGACATTTAAGATCTGTCGTTACCGGAGAACGAAATGAAGTCAATTAAGAATTACATTGTTTGTGCTGAAGCAGGATAAATTCAAAAGAGAAGTTACATGAGAAGTTACTTTAAGCTAGGCGTGAAGAACCCGTAAGTAGGGGGAATATGACGTCAGTCTCACTCCACTTCTATTGGGGATGATCGACTTCGCGTAGAGTTGTTTACATTCTATGCCCGTGTAAAGATCCATCAGTGGCGGCATGCAATTTTCAAAAAGGATTGTAATAAATTCATTGTTTTTATAATGCGTTATCTCGTTTCAAGGTTTAAAATTATGCTAGATTTCCTGTCGGTAGTTTCTTTGAGATTTCTTTGCACCTATCCTGTTTTAGATTTTCGAAAACTCTCCTCCTATCATCATAAATAAATTTATAGCATTTAAGTAATGAACCTTGAAAGTTACTATTAATTTCAATTCAAAATGAACACAACGAGTCACGTCCTTAATTTAACAGTATATAAATAAATAATCAATATACAGTTCGTAATAATGAACTTACCCGAAAGTTTGTGCATTCCATTATTCTTAATATGGGCTTTGTTGAAATGTGGTTTAATATTGAAATGACGAGTAGAAATAAATTGGATGGGGCACAGTAAACAAGCAATTCTTTCGTCTTCAACAACAAAATAATCATTCTCATTTCCTTTGGAAGTAGTATTTCTTCACGGGTTTAAATTTTGCCATGTTCCAGTTCTCTTTATACTGCAGTACGCGTATTGTGTATTTATTTATTTATGAATTTATTTATATGTGTTATTTATTTATTTATTTTTAATTAATTAATTTATTTATATATATAGGCTATATTTATTTAGTTGGCTGGAGTGCGTTACAATGTTGAATGACAGCATTGACATCCGGTCATATAGCTATCACTCACTTATCAACGTAGGCCTATAATTAAATTATTTATTATTATAAATTTTATTTATCGTCCTATTACTAATGAAACCAATTAAGACCAGTAATGCAAGTTTTGTAAAAACGGGAATTAAAACTTTATTAATGCACGAAAAATCATAATAAATTCTTCAAATAAAGTAATTGGTTTGTTTCCTGCATGCAACATTTCGGACTTATTTCATTTTAGTAGAATACAGAGCACGGAAAGATACGTCGGGGACTGTACTTAACTTATTTTACACAAAAAGTGGTCTTAATTGGCTTTACTAGTAATAGGACGATATATAGCCTACATAGGTAGACCATCTTACATTATATGCACACATACATTTTAAAATTTATTTAACATGTCTTTTAACTTATTTATTTCCCTCGTTCATTTTTCTCTTGCTTTCTAAAGGTATGTTCTAAGGATTTTATTATCTGTTCATTTGAAATTCTTGATAGCGTATTGTATACCTGCCGCCGCGAGAATGAATGTTGATGCAACCGAGCGTAACAAGAACGCTATGACCGCACTGGTAGAAAAGGTGGGTGGGGTAAGAAGGGGTAGTAAGACAGTCTCTCTGAAAGCTACAGTTCTGCAGGGCTGCTTTAAGCCATTATTGTTGACGCAGCAAGTTGAAGATGCACTGTGATTAATGATTATTATTATATGTGCTATGAAGTTCTTGGCACAAGTGTATTTTTTTCAATGCCTGGGGTTTCTTTCTGTAATCAGCCTAAGCATAGTAGCATTATTTAATATCTTTGTAATAAATCTTTGTGGTGCATGTGATGACAAGTGATAGAAAGTAGCGCAAAGAATGAGATATAGGTGAAGAACGACAAATACAGTTTAATCGAAAATGACAAATATGGACGAATTAATTATTTTGGGCCCTCAAAAGATTGTGACATAAGTGTAGACATTTATGACTAAAATAGGCAATTATAGACAAGTATCTGGGTTTGATTTTTTGTAAGAAAGATCTCTATAATATGAATTTAAATGGTTTTAGTGTCGTTTTAAAAAAATTCAAATTTTGCAGGACTGAATAATAAATTAAAAGTCACATACTTTCATCGTTAGAGTACTCCTATTTTACTTCTCTTTGTTTTCTGCGACATCCTTACTACTGCCTCTCAGCAATATCTAGGCCTACTAGGTATTGCAAGAGATGAGTACACTCTGGATACAGTATTATCTTATATCTTATTTGTATCTAAAGGGAAACATATTCTTGATTTCGTATGTTATGTAACCTTGGAGAATTTTTGACATCCTGCATGTTGTTTCGAATATTCTCTTGGTATGTGAAGTGCTTATTATTGTTTTGTTTTATATTCCAGTTTGTTCTAAAAGATAACGGAAGCTGCCGATTGTCGATTTCGAAGGGAAGAAAGAAAAACGTGTAATATTTACCAACAGAATAAGGGAAGTGGACGAAATGGCAGCTGCGAGAAGTGACAGAATGCAGCCACGCGAAAGATGTATGTACGAAGTAGAAGCACAAAAGGAGAAAGAACGTAATTTATTCTTGCAAAATAAATGTACCACGCAAGGGAAAAGTTACGCTCAAATAAGAAGAGAGATGAGCGAGGCCATCGAGCGAGAGAACAAGATGGTTGAAGAAATAGAGTTTACAGTACGTTCTCTTGACCGCTCCTCTTCACTCCTCAGCTACAAGTTTTATGTTATTCACGTAAATTACTACTGCCGATTGGAAAATGGAACTTTCCTTCCTTGCGAGCTGGGTCTTGTCGAATTCAGCCTCCTTGATGGCATTACAAAAACTTATCACACACTCATTAATCCAGGCGGAATTCCTATGGGCTATAATTATCAGGCGAAGAAGTATTCAGAAGATACACATTCTATTCCAGTTCCACCAGACGAATTTGGAGGCGAATCGAATCACCCGAAAATACTCGAGAAGGTCAAGCAATTTGTGATGGGAGAAAAGGGTCTTGTACCGCCATTATATACGGCTTTAAATACTATTGAACCTGTGAAGAACATACTTTGGAGATTTCAGAAATTTGTTGATCCTGGTCTTACGCCTGATGAGAATATGTTTGCAGTGTATTCGCTCCCAAAATTATTTTACGAGTTGTCCATTGCGTCCGCGAGTTCTTCAGGCGCAGGCGGATTCCGATATTACAGCTTGGCGGAGCGTGAATTGGAAAAAGACGTTCTGAGTTTCACTAAAGGAATATCTTGTAATTTCCACGAAAAGACGGATGCTCTGCCTTACTGCAGTTTGTCATGTGCGCGTCGCTGGATTTTTGTTATACTCAAACATTGTTGTAAGAATTTGGAGATAAAAATGCTACCTGATCGCCATTACGCCAGAAACAGTTCACAGTTCCAGAGACCTGATTTTAAGAGAAAGGAGGCATTCTTGAACAGCCCATGCGATTACCCATTTCTTGGTGATGAAGTTCATTGTGACAAGGAATTGAAAAGTACTGGAAATAAAGTACACAGCATGTTCACCCCAGATGTTAAATCTAAGACTCTTTCTACATCACAGGTTTCCAGTGGAGATACATTCACCTCTCATGCAGGAGAACAGTCTGCTAAATTATCCAGTACTTGTAAGGAGGAAAGAGAGCAGTCATCAATGATTGCAAGTACTTCCACAAATATCAGTAGTGCGAAAAATTCGACGAATGCTGACGCAAGAGGCACCGTACCGAAGGAAGAGCGCTTAACACCTCTAAGACGCCCAAAATCATTACCCGTTGCTCTGACTGTAATGTATGAATCAGATTCCAGTTTAATACAGCCAGAATTAACTCCAGAAGTCCCGTAAACCAGGAAAACATTGACTTGCAGAAAAAAAAAACAATGTGGTAGGTACATAAGGTGTTTTAAATTGCGAAAATATTTCTGAGTTAGTATAATCTGTAAGTAGAGATATTTGTCTGTATCTACATATTGCCTTCTTTTACTTTTGTTTCTACTCTGTTTTTATCGTAATGTGGTTTGTTGGTTGGTTTCGAATGTGCTGTTTTGTTTTTTAACTATTCACAGTCTAGCTCGCCAATATTTGGCGGTAATGCAGGTTTCACTCGCTTTTGCTGTCTAGACTCCGTTTCGACTTCATTGCCACATAAGGTGCAGTTAGCTGAAGGAAATATGCCATCCTTTTGGAAGTGTTTCGCAAGAGTCATGATCTGTGAGTAGTCTGAAGGCGGCAATTGATGATTTTCTTGGCGATTGCGGTGTGAGTTTGGGGTCTTTATATCATTTTTTTCCACTTCTTGTTCTCAGATGCTTGTTTCAGTCGGTTTTCATTTGCATGCCTAACTTTTGTGTATATTATTCTCCTGGCAGATTCATTTCATTATCCGCCAAGTCACAGTGTGAAGAAATCCATATAATTACTACTTTCTTATCCATATTCTGTATAAGGCTATCCTGGATAAATTTGCAGAAAACCCTTGTTCCATTGTCATCTGCTTTTACTCTTGCTTCTGTAGCTGATATGAAGTCTGATAAAATTATTAGGACTACTTTTTTTTTAATCCATCTCAAAGTTAATTTTGCATTTTTTGTATTGTAAGTATTTCACCGTAAAAATGTGTTTCGTAATGTTTAAATGCAAATTTTCTATTGTTTTTATACTTTTTTTTCCCCTAAATGAGATGCACCGTTAACCAGATATTCAAAGCGTTTGATTTCCACACTGAAGACACGTTTAAATGCCTGCGACTGCAAATAGAATTTGTGTTGGAAAATAACTAATTTAGCGCCCTACTCCCTTTTCACCTGCCACATTCCACCATAATTTCATCACCAGTAAAATGCGACTTGTAGATCCACCACTGTAGGGCACCCCAGGCAAAGTCGGAAGTTAATACATTCTTCGACTTATATGTAAAACTATACAGAGAATAGATATCGCGAACACTTTAAATAGTTAACAACCCTACTCTCTCAGCGAGTTGTTAAAAACATGACTAAATGACTAATAACTATGTCTGTTACAAGAAAATACCCTTATCAAGGCATCTTATCATGAGAGTCCGGCGTTTGTTTATCTAAAGCCTAAGCGGCTCGCAACAGTTGTTGTTGTTTAGTCAACTGTCCGAAGGCAGGTCTGAACCTCACAAGTGATACTAA
This sequence comes from Periplaneta americana, assembly GCF_040183065.1. Classification (NCBI taxonomy): domain Eukaryota; kingdom Metazoa; phylum Arthropoda; class Insecta; order Blattodea; family Blattidae; genus Periplaneta; species Periplaneta americana. Next base: position 94,207,333 of record NC_091124.1, on the reverse strand, counting down.
GAAGGCACCACTTATGAGGCAACTAGGCCAGGAGATAATGAAGTAGGCTGGCCAATTCCTTTCCCCTCCATTTCTTATATCGCCGACTAACTACATATTACACTAGTCAGACTTCAGACGCATATCAACAATGTATTGTTCTTCCTCTGACACATATTGTCAAGTGAGATGTACTGCCTGGTAATAGATGTAGGCCTACATATCAGCCAGAACCTTAATCAGAGGATCCCGCAACAGTGTAGGTTTTTAGTGAGTCTAACGGCGGCACCCAACCCTACTACAAAGTTCAGGTCTGCTGTTCAGCGAACATGCGAAAACAAAACAAAGCTGGTCGCTTTGAAATCAGTGCCCTAATAGGAGAATTTGGTAGTGAGCACTTCATTAAGAAAGAAGAACATGTATTTTATAAGAAATCAGGAGACATTTTTCATTTGTATTCTTGTATTCTCCTCGTTTTTCACCTTGCAGTCTCTCAATCGTCCCCGTCTTATCCTTGTCGTCTAGTTCTCTTTGCCGTAACCTTATTCTCCAGAATTGTGTCTACTTTTCGTTGTGATTTTTTGTTTCACACTTTTTTCGGCAGGACAGTGTGGCCGCTGATGGCGAATCTCTCATTCAAATAAGCATTTCTTGTCAAAAACACGTTCGATACACGTGAGCAAATTACTGAACCAAGGTGCAATCAAGGGCGAAGGTACGGACTCTCAGTCTCTGACAGCGTATTCCGAATCTCACCGGACCGGTGACATCAGTGACGTCACGCTGCAGCGAAATAGGAACAAAACTGCTGGAAGATTGGAATGGCAGCTGTAAAAGTTGTTGTATGTGCTATGCTAGCAAGATTTTGCCAAATTTCTATACTTTCATCTGGCTCAAAGGAAAGAGAGCATGAACAATTTATTTCTTGACTCAGTAATAATAACTGGTCCGTTGACATGTTCGTTCATAACCTATTAACATATTTTTTTACATTGTGCACATTACAAACAATACAGCAGAACAAACCGCCATGACACAACAGAGCACGATGTCATTCGATTCACTGATGGAGACTGATGGATACTGCCACCACCTCTGCAAGCTGATGGAACCGGTACCACACCGGTGGAGTCATCGTTGAAATTCGGAACAACGTGATGCCATCAGATTGCTCAGCGCTGAAATTCGGAACACGCTCTGAGACCACGGGGAAAGTTCTGAGGCATTTGTAAGCGCAATATTAGTTTTTAGGGGTAAGAAACAAAAGGGATGAAAGGGACCATTTAATTCTAACGAGAATATTGTTTTAAAGAAATATTAATAGATTGCGTTAATATTTTGAAATCTGAAAAGGTTAAGCAAGGCGTTTTTTGGAACAAGAACTTAACTACAAAATTTTGTATCTGACATACAGAGCATTAAACATTGTAGGTCCTGGCCGTTTCATGAAATTAGCAGTCTACTAAAACTATAAACTAGTGTCATAAAAATAATAGTGTGAAATAGTAGTTAGCAGTGTAGAGCCTATATTTAGGAGTATTATTTAGCAGTGTAGCAACAATGCTGTTTCATAAAACGTGAGTACTGCTAATTTAGACTCTTAATTAGTAGTCCATTATCAGTTAATAGAGATTTATAAAAGTAGGAGAATATATTTTTGAAAGTAATACAGTACCTGTATATTTGTTTTAAAATAATGTTGTAGATGTGGATTCCTCATCTAGAGTGAAAAAAAAAAATATATATATATATATTTGTAAGACGTCCAAGAATTTTCAGACCTAGAATACAGTATGACTTTACGGAAGAGACATATAAATATAGGGTGAATCAAAAGTCTGGAACCATATAAATATCTTCCATATGCTTGATTTTCGATTATTATAGGTGTTACCAGTATTTGTAAGACCAAATTCTGCACCAGTGACACATTCGATTCTAGCCCTCAGCTATCTCAAAAGCCGCCATTTTCAATGCAACTTTGAAATTTTAAATGGAAATGTGGTCATGTAGGTACTCACAATCATGTGAAATTTTCTGAGAAAAACAATGGTGCAATCCGCTTTGAGATATCTCTAATCGTTTTAAAGTTATTTAAAGATAACTATAATAATGACACAAACATTAGTTACTGCATCTACAGATATTTTGTAACATGGTACGGTACTAAGGAGGCTTTGGAAAAGGAGTTTTTATGCAATTCTAGTAATTAACTTTTCCTTCTTTACTGTTTGGTTAACCTGTGACAGTTTCAATACATTGTTGTGATTATTTGAAGCTTTCCTATAACAAATTTCTTGATTTTCGTGATGACATTATCGAAAAAGGAAGGAATTGATATCATTCATTCTGGTAGGTAAAGCCACAGAAATGTTGCAGCAGACTGGACGAACAGTTCCCTGGACATTGGATTGGTCGACGTGGCCAATAGAATGACCGGCTAGGTCTCCAGATTTAAAACCCTTGATTTTTTCTTTTGGGTTACATAAAGATCTTGGTAGGATGAATTGAAATTGAAAATTTTGATTAGATGTGTCGTGCTCCTGTTTCGAATACCTGTTCAATTACTGTTATGAGATAAAACGCCCTCTTTGTATGAGCATTACCACTTGGTTTGCATACAATAAAACTAGCCAGTTTTTCCAAATTTATATTATTATTATTATTATTATTATTATTATTATTATTATTATTATTATTTGATTTTAAATAGATGAACACTAAAACTCATTTCTGGCAAACAATACCTTCTAAAAAACTGCGCATTTTAATGCATCTCTTGAACAACAAAATTCATCATGTTAACAGTCATCAATCACGGCAAAATCTAATGTTTAGAATACCGCTAATGATTTTTACATTAAACAGAAATAAGAGAGAAAAATGTTCGAAGAGAAGAAAAATACGGGAGCCGGGAGATTGTTAAAAATTAAGGGCAAATACGGAAGATCTCGGGAAATACGGGAGGGTTGGCAGCCCTAGTTAAGTTTAACAACTGTTTTAATATAAGTGCCAATTATTCATCACTTATTGCACATTTTAAGTTACTGTTTGAAATGGCAGCCGGTGAAAGTATTTTCCATGTATAATAATTGTTATATGCTGGTTGTTTAAATGGTGAAAGAGAAGAAGAAATTATTACGTTAACTATCTGAACAGAAGTTTTTGGAGAGGTATATAATATATGAAGAGTCCACTGCAGGAATGATGGATGTCACTTTCTTGTCGAAAATGAACCAAGACTGTCAATGCATAGCTTAAGCCATATAGAAGGTACATACAGAGTTACGTGGCATTAACACTGATAGTCATTGTCCAGTAATGATCGGAAAATCACAGTTAAGCTTTGAGCGCTAAGCATTTCAAACTTTCAATTGCTTCTCCTGCAAAATGTATTCCAAATGACATCCATCTTTCGTGCAGTGGGCTCTTCATATAATAGTTGCAGCAAAAGTGTTACAAGAAATAGAAGACAGGTTATAATACCCAACTAATAGAGACCTACTTGTAACTCCAATTATTCATTGGTTTAAGATTTTATCCTTAGGCTCATTTCAGTTTAATATTTGGGAGAGTAGGCTTTTCAAAGGCAACTACAAGCTAGTGGTAAATGGAATAGGGCAGCGGTCATCAGAACACTGCACTCTCGGGCTAGCGTCTCTAACCCGCAGGTCTCTTACAGCACCAGCGTGCATCCGAGGCTACTGGCGGGTATGCTTCCTCCCTCACGAGGGTGCATATTGCCATGCATTGCTTACTCGTAACCCATTTCAGAGAATGGCGACGACCTCTGGAATAGGTTTGGGTGCAATAGACTGCACTAATGTTAAAATTTAATCGTCTGGGGGTAATATGGGTCAAATATTTCGCAATCAAAAAAGATATTTTTCAATAAATGTGCAAAGTAGTTCTATATGTGATGTCAATTTGTTAATAATTCTGAGTTGGCAAATAACGTAGATTTTAGAATGCAAGCAATTGAGATCAGAGTCATATAAAACAAAACGCTAACAAAAAGCGTGACCTTGGGCGCGTTCATAACAGTACAATATGATCGTGTCCTGTTAGATGCTACGGACCAACATGAAAAATATGATTTAACAAGAGTTTTCTTAACAAAACTCTAACGTCGATTAAGTAATATTTAAATAACTATTGAACAATAATTAAATGTTTGTTAGTAAAACACTTGCTATAGCACATTTAATGAAGGTTGATGAAACCGGTCGTAAGTACTGTATATGACTACAATCAAAGGTCAGGCAAGACGATGGAGTCTTTCTGACACTGAGTAAACCTTACATTTATCTGTGACGTTTATGTTGACAGGAGAGAGGCAAGCCGGTAGAAGACGAGGAATTTCCAGATATATGAAGACAATTGAAGGCTAATAAACTGTGTCTGTAGCAGGAAATGCTGTCACTAGATTGAAAGGACATGGAATATAATGTTGTATAGTTATTGCTTTCTATCCTTGAGAAAATTCGAATTTATTTTTCTATTCTACACAAACTTTTTCACTGTTATGAAAACAATGTTAGACATGACGAGCAGTGAGTCTCCTTGGTTATGAGATCAGCATGGTAAAGAGTCACAGCTTAAGATACTACAGACAAATCAAAATACAAGAGACAATGTTCTGTGACAGCGATGTAAATCTCCTGTTACATCCGGATCCCCTGGATTTTTAACTAACGGGTGTACGCCTGAAAACAGGTTGCGTTTAATACTTGGCCGTTAGAAAAATGACATGGACAAGTAGCAGCCCACTTAGTGGCGATTCATAGTGTCTGCTTTGAGTAATAAAGTCTCGCGACTTGTACCGGTACATTACAATATAGATTTAATTTAATAGTTAGAACTGTTAATCATTCTCTCTAATACAATTTCACATCTTTTGAAAAGATTTCCGGACACAAGCCAGATTTCGTATCGATAAAAGTGTCATTCAATTTATGAATGACTTGTCTAATAAGGTTTTAACTTTAACAATTTCGTTGCTTTCCAAGTTGATTTCTTGGATACATTTATTTACACCTGGCTGTTAAGCTATACAGTATTTCTTGACGAATATGTGGGAGACTATTCACGCGATTTATGCGTCTTCTTTGTTTATTTAAACGTGAACCGGTTTCTCTTGTTTTTTTATTCAATTCTGAAGTGTTGAATCAGAAGGTTGTTGAAAGCCAGAATATTCCTGCATAAATATGATGTCTACGATTTCTTCCTAATATACGTACAGGTAGCATAAATGAAGATTCGCTGTTCTGATGTGTACTGCATTGACACGAACTAAACTCAGCTGCATTTAATGGAAGTGAGCTGTATACTAATGGTCTAATCTTGCTGTCGCTACTGGGAACATAAAACGTCCCACGCTCGATGTAGAGGAAATGTACAAATTATTTCCTCGTCGGTATTTATAACAGTAAAGTCTTACTTCATTTATGTGAGCGGAATCTGTTTTCTGGCGAACGCTTGTGGAATTTGTTTTAGCTTTTGTGCTTTCGAGTGTAAATTTATCTGTGTGTTCTAGAAAATAGTGTTAATATATAATTTTGTTCTTTAGCGCTTAATTTATAATAAGTTCATTTGTAACTGTTTACTTGAATTAAACACGTAGAAATAGAAATGCAACAGGCCTATTATACTTGTCCCAGTCTGCTACAGTTCGGATATGTCGTTGTGAATTCTCACCTTAACTTTCTTATTCACTGAAATAGGTTCAGGATTGTGTTGGTACGTGTGTTTGTAATAATACAGAAAAAGTTACCTGGTTGAGGTTTTTTCCTAGGTTTTCCCTCAATCCAGTAACAGCAAATACTGGGTAAAACTTTCGGCACTGGATCTTGGACTCATTTCGTTAGCTTTAGCACCTTCATATCATTCAGACTCTAGATAACCATAACAATTGATAAAGCATCGTAAAATAAAACACTGAAAGTATTATTATTATTCTTACTATTATGTACATGTATAATTATTAATTGGTATTATTAGTCAAACATCAGAGCATCTGAGACTTGGATTCTAATTCGTCAAGTCCAGGTATGAATTTGTGTTGGATACAGAAGCTAGTTGCAGTATTTTTCTGGATACTCCGTTTCTTCTGCAATTTGTTTCGTGAGTTTCAAATATTTACAGTAATCATGAAAGAAACCAACAGAAAGCTATTACACTCCATAATTTTCGTGTCAGAAGAACTCCAAACGCAAATTTTCCACTGCATCAGTAACCATGAGAATTTCTGGAGTTGATCCTGACGAGTCTTGAAAGTATGATCTAATCCCCGACTGCCCTCGCCAGTCGGCCGCTTCCATAGGCCCAGTTTACTACTCGAAATAGAATGGTGTACACTAAGCCCCTCGCGCTATGAATTCCTCCTCGGACCGCCCCCGAATTCCCATATTCCTTTCCCGCGTAGGCATCATCTCAGTCACTCAACTCCAAATCCCACGGACCCTACGATCCCAAAGAAAAAGCCTACGGTACATAGCACCATTCTCAGCAACTAATGACTGTAATATTATTACAGTCTAAGTTCGGTGACGTCCCACGACCGGCTCTACATCGGAGAAAGTCCGAAATATGGGAAAGAAACGAAAATTATGAAGTGTAATTCTGATGACGAAATGAGTTCGAAGTCCAATGCCGAAAGTTACCCAGCAATTCTGCTTGAATTGGCTGAGAGAAAACTTTGGAAAACAATCTTTACCAGGTAACTTGTTCCAACCAGAATTTGAACCCAGATCAGATATTTCTCCACAGCGGTGCACTGAAAGTATAATACATGAGAAATGTTTCTTGGCTTGGGAAGACTACTTCTATTGATATTGAGGATGCAAACATGGTTTTTAAAGACTTCTGAAATAATTCACAGATAAACATACATTCAATACCAGAAGTTTCTGGTCGCACTTGTTACATTGTTAAAATATTCATATTATAAAACAGAACTTTTGGAATTTGAATATTCCTTCGCTTTAGGTGAGGAGAAGGAAACGAATGTCGGTAGGACTCTAATTGCTTAAGCACACTTCACTGATTGACAACTGAGAATTAAAGGCAAGGGATTTTGACATTATTTTCGAATATCGTTACATTGCGGTAAAAGGACTCCATTGACATATTGAGTGCCATTTTAGTAATTCTGTAAATTCACCTGAAATTCACAAAAATTGAGACGCTTATGCTGAAAATATCCTGTTTATAATACCATATATTACATATAGATTTATTAAAATTATTTCGAAGCAGTTATACTTCTTGGTCTTTATTTCGTGTTGATGAAAAAATTACATTTCTTGATGTGAGAATACAAAAGTTTCTACCTGTATTTTATATAATTTTTCAAGAGAGAGCATTGTAATTTGTATTTAAAAATATTTGCCATTTTTTAATTAAATTCTTCTGAAATTTTGTCATATGCTCTCATTAAGAGGGACCGTCTCTGATAGGATTTTCATAATCGAAGGTCTACTATATTCCCATAGCTGAAATGATCATTTTGCAGATAGAAACTTTTTACGCTGAAAAATGTTTTTCAAGTGAGGAGTTGTCAGAATCTATGAAGAGAAAATGACAAGAGTGGAAATTATATCTGAAGACTTATACATTATTATTAACAAATTTTAGAGGTGAATTAAAATTAAAATTAATACTTAGAACTGAGAATTGGTATTATAGCATCAAGTGAATTGAAGCACGGTCTATGACAACGCTGTAAGCGACAAATTTGTGAAAAATGAAATTTCAAAGTAAATATGGACTAACTTTGCCTTCTATTAGTTTTTCATTGTTTTTGTAAACCATTTAAAAATTCTACTTGCAATGTTATAGTCCATACTGAAGTTATTATTAACGATACATTAGAACTGAGATAAAATAATCTTCGAATTCAAAAATAAATAAAAACAAGGTATTTATATTATGACAGGAAGCCTTAATTGAAAGGGTGAGAATATAGTACTAAGCTATACAGACAAAATTGTACAGGAGAACTGTTGAAGGTTTAGAGTCCAATGTTATTAGGTGCGATATCATAATTTCTTCGGCATATATGGTACTTTGTCTACGTCATTCGTTGAGTAACTTTTCTCATATTTTAATAGTAGCTTTCTCATATGTGTAAGAAATGAACCCACACAAAAAAGCCATTTTTGTTAAAAGTGTGGCTTTGGACTATCTCATTCTCATCCCTTCAATTGTTAATACTTTAAAATTATTTTAAGAATGGTTAATAAAACTTAGGTATGCATGGCATCAGTGTCTTTACTGACAGAATTTTATAAACTGAATTGAAGAGTAACAAATAGAAAAAAAATAATTAGTAGTTTTTTTAATAATGGAAAGTTATTTACTGTTTTAATCAAACTCCCGTAATATTTTCTGTCTTCATGAGGCATCTACGAGTATTTTAACATAAATTTATATGTGGAACCTTCTTTTTACTACGTTTAGGACTATATTATAAACAATAATTGCATATTGAAAGAAAGGTGGAATATATTCGATCATTTATAGTTTTCAGGCACCTTGCATTTACTACCTGAAATTCAGTATCGTCAAAATTTAACTTGAATCCCACATTAAATATATTATGTTCTTTCCCGAACTTCAACTATTTAACTTGTGAAAATGGAAGCTTCTTGAAATCGAAATGTTTGCTGGTATTGTGAAAATCTTTAAAATCTTCAGGCACAAAGTCAATCACTTTATAAGGATGTTTTTATTTACACCCTGTAGCAGCCTAGCAAATTAAGTGGATGACCAGAATTCACACACGCTAATAATACAAGAGTGGCCTGCTGTAAAATACTTCATTGTTACAGTTTCAAGGTTTGGGTACTGATTAAAATTTCATAATAAATTTTTATTGCTAATGACATCATCCATGATAATGAACAGGAAATCTCATCAGCTGTTCTTCACCATAATATGTAACCTGACTGCATTAAAATAAAGACTTGTAATATAATACACGAACTAAGAGCATACTTAATATTCTGAAAATATTCATACCAGTAATGAATGCAAATTATTAACATTTCCGATATTGAAGAGTATACAGTTGTAAAAAAATCCAATTCTGATATGCAGTTAAAGTACTTCGTTCCAGTAGAGACGGCAAAAGGCAGGATTGTCTGCATAATGTAGATAGAAGTTTTTTTCCGAAATCGAAAGTTCTTTTGAAGTTACAACCTTTCCCACAGATTTCTACGTCATCATAATCATCCTCACAGATTGTAGTCTACCAAAGTTTTCTTTCCATCGTTTTTGAGACGTCCCAACTACCTTTTTCCTCTTGGATTATAATTCAGGATTGCTTTTGGTATTCTATTGTTTGATATTTGGTTTACATATTGGAGCCAATTGCTTTGACATTGATGTATATGATCCAGAACAGGTATCATTTGGAGTTCGTTCAAGATACATTCTTTTCTTTTCCTGTCCCTTTTCATATATTCTGCTGTACGGCGCATGAAGTTCATTTCACTGGCAGTAATGCGATTTTCACCACGTCTCCTAAGGGTCCAAGCCTCACTGCATTAACATAGAACAGATTTTATAACTGCGGAGGCGTGTAAGCCTTTGGACTAATGACGGTTTCATAATGCTGTTCATGATACCCATAGAGTTATTAAATTTAAGAATTTTGTTTCTTATATCTGATTCTGCCATAAATGATATTTTTGATCCAAGATAACTGAATTCATTTACTGTTACTAATATTTGATTATTAGTGATGCAAATTTTGCTTGGTATTGCTTCTTTTCCGTAAAAAGCCATAACTTTATATTTGCCTGTAGACATTTTCATTGAATACCTATATGTTAATGATTGCAAATTAAGTTCAGATCGTTGTAGGTCATCTTCTGTAGAGGCTAGAAGTATAACAAAGTCATCTGCAAAGATTAATGAATCTAAATGTAAATGTCGAGTTACAGCTATACACACCTGAATTCATTTCCCTCCAAGGTGATAAAGTATTTCCAATTTTTACTGCAATTGAAATTTCTTTTTATAGATCAAATATGTTTTGGATGATTTGATGTATATTATCATTTAAAGGTATACCGATTTCTGCGTAAGAAACTAAATTATTTATGAGGATAAAATTAATATAGCTGTAGGAGATAAATCTGAGTGTCAGATATAAGGTTTTCTGTATGACTCAATTTCAATAAAAAGTGTAAATAGAACCTTCTTATTTATTTATTTATTTATTTATTTATTTATTTATTTATTTATTTATTTATTTATTTAAATCCACCACCAACAGAAGCAGGCTTCCAATTACAGGTGGCTTGCACAGATATATACACAAAATACATAATAAGAAAAAAACAGAACAAACAACACAAACGAAGGAAAGAAAATACATAACAGTAATAGATGCTAGAATATAGTATTGCAGTTAATATAGTGCAAAATGTCAATATAATGATGCAAAATTATTTAAAAACTAGAGTACCGATAAAAACATTATAATACACTTCTTCATAATTTAAATATCTAAGGAAATACAGTTCTTTTTAATATTGTATGAAATTTGTCAACTGTTAAACTGAAATCTAATTGAGAATCACAGTTTAAAGACAGACACTAAACAAGGCATCATTGTGGACCCCACGGTACGTTTTGAAGTAGAATGTAATCAGTCAGCCGAGGTCCACCTTGAGAAGAAGTCGATCTATGAGCCTACAGTCAACTATTTCAAGCTGAAATATGCCTTAATTGACGTTGAGGTATTCGGCTTGCTCATAGGTGCTCGAGGGACTACACCAGCTTTTTTCGAAGAATTTCGACGGAAATTTGTTCTGCCAACATCTTTGAGGGATGACATTGTGATAATTGTGTTAAAAAATCCTGCCAAATCCTAATTAATCACATGGTGCCACATTAATAGCAATTATAATGTTTCACGCCCTTTTCTTTGTTTCCCTTTTTTAAAATTCAATATCTATGTTTACATATGTATAATATTTTTTTTAGGATATACTGAGTCCGTAAGGGTACCCTCAATATGGGACAGTTTAGTATTATTATTCATAACAAACAATGGAGAGTTATTGAAGAAAACAGTTCTAGGAATGGGAATAACAAAAGGTTGCCTATGACGTAATTCTGATATTTACATTGAACTGAAGGAATTTAAGAAAATCACAGTTATTCAATATACCGTTAACAGTCTTATAGAGTAAAATTTGACTATTTATTAATCGTCGAGATGTTAAAGTTTTATAATTAAATTCAAAAAGTAACTGATTATATGAAATTTTCTTGTCATAAGGCGACACGTGATGTTTTTTAAAATATGAATAACGTACAAATCTTTTCTGTATCCTTTCTATTTGCATCTGATGGGACTGGAACTGAGGTGACCATATTACAGACGCATACTCTAGTTTACTCCTAACCAGAGTTTTATATAGAGTATCAATAGTATTTATATTTTTTAATTCTTTTGTATTTCTGATTATAAATCCTAATTTTCTATATGCATCAATTACCACGTGATTTAAGTGCATCTTAAAACATAAGTTGTGTGTAAAATAAATACCCAAATCCTTAAATGATCCTATTCTAGTTAACTTCACACCATTAATTTCATACGAATTTTGAGTAACTGTCTTATTTTTAGAATACGTCATAAAGCAACATTTATTAAGATTTAACAGAAGAAAATTATCGATACTCCATCTATATACTCTGTCCAAATCATGCTGTAGATCAAAAACGTCTTGTTGTTTGTCAATTGCTTTATACAATTTAACATCATCAGCATATAGTAAACATATAGAGTGGACAATTTGTTTAGTAAGTCATTGATATAAAGTAAAAGAACAAAGGACCAAGATTGGATCCTTGGGGTACACCTGAAGTTACAGTGAATGGTTTTGATTTTACTTGATGGAATGAAACCTACTGCTGCCTGTTTGTAAGATATGATGTTATTAACTGTAAGTATGAAAAATGTAATCCAAAACTTGAAAGTTTATTAATTAAAATTTTATGGTCAATTTTATCAAACGCTTTGGAAAAGTAAAGGTATATCACGTCTAAATTTCTGCGATTATGTTATGTATTAAATGCCTTTTGTGTAAAATTTATTAGATTTGTTGTGGTAGACCTATGGGTGTAAAATCCATGCTGATTTATATCAATTGCACTATAAACATTTTGAAAAATTCGTGTATATAGAATCTGCTCAAATACCTTGGACGGGGCACAAACTATTGCAATGGGTCTATAATTTTGAATTTTACTATTATCACCAGATTTAAACACATGGCAAACCTTTGTTAATTTCCACATTTTCGGAAAATTTTTAGTTTTTAAAATTAGATTATGCAACAAACATAAAGGATACATAAGTACTTCGAAACAAGCTTTCAATAAATAAGGAGGCAAATCATCTGGGCCACAAGATTTTTTAGGCTTTAATTTTTTTATAGCAGTCAAATATTCTTGTCTAGTTACAGGGTTAGTTGTTAATGGATAATTAATATAATCCGGTATTACCGTACTTTCTTTTTGGGGGTTGTGTGAAATGTTCACAGAGTAAACCGAACTAAAGTAATCAGCAAACTCTTCCGAAATAGAAACATTACTACCAAAATGTAATTTTGCCTAGTCATTAACTGTGCTGTGATATTTTTGCTAGTTCTCCTATTTTTTATATAGTACCAAAATACTTTAGAGTCGTTTTAAAAGTTTTATCTATCTCAATAACATAACTATGATACGCATTATTTATCATAGTTTTAACTCTCTTTCTAATTTGTTTAAATTTTTCTTTATTATCTTACTCAGATAAATGCATCCTTCTCCTGAAATATTCTTTCAACTTGAGATTATTTATCATTTCTTTTGTAAACCAGGATGGATATTTCTTTTTAGCTGAAACTCTTTTCTTTGCAACTGTAGAATCCATTACAAAATATATTACTGAGTAAAAATAATCCGTAGCAACATCAATATCAGTAAACTGTGATAACAATTGCCAGTTAACATTGGAAAACAATTTATACAATTCTAGGAAGTGAGCTTTCTGGAAATTATACACGTGAGTATAACTCTGTGTAACAAACGATTATTGTCTCTTTAATGATATATTAACATTTAAGGCAGGGTGATAAGTATCAAAAAATATAAGGGGAGAATCATCTTGTAATACACAGGCAATTCTATTGAAATTAGTAAGAATCAAGTCAAGTGTTTTCCCATTAGAATTTGAAATATTATTTATAGATTGTAAGTCATGCACAGAAAGAAAATGTGACAAAGCTCTGTAACAAGGTCCAGCACATAAAAGATTATAATTTGTGCTTGTAATTAGAGGTAAATTGAAGTCCCCTGCGATTAATAAATGCTTATTTTGAAGATTTGTATTATTTTCGAAAACCCTATAAAAAGACATCATTTTCTAAATTTGGTAGTTGGTACGTATGTTAGTATTAGTACTACTACTTCCTAATAATAATAATAATAATAATAATAATAATAATAAGAAGAAGAAGAAGAAGAAGAATTCAGTCACTGGAATAATAAATGTTAACTTCATCATTTCGACCCTACGATTACTGGATTTAAAAAGCATTCAAGTTATTCATACAGTCACATTACTCGATAGACATCAAATGTCAGGTATTCTATGGCCAATCCACGGCCTCATCTCGCCACATACTATGTAACCAAGTAAAAAATAATGTTATCAACAGTTCAAATTCATGACATGCAATGAATTTATTCACTAAAATGCTGTTTTATGGTTGCAAAACATATCAATTAGCAAATTTTTGTTTCTATTGTAGAAATTCTCTTTTTCTCCCGTCCATTTTCTTGTTTTCTACATTTTTTTTTGTCTTTTATCACTAATTTAAGAAATAAATTTTAATCGCTGTCAAAAAATTTCGTGCTATTATCCTTGTCCCGCTTTTTGCAGTTATATTTAATCAATAACAATGCTCTTAAGCTTTTGTGGGCTGGATAGCCAATGCGCAAAGTAATCGAAAATTATAGTCAAAAATTTTGTTTCGATACCGCAAAAACAACATTTACAATTCCGCACAATTCATCTGGTAACTTCATACCAAATTTATTATAACCCATTCTGTACTGGTGAAGATGGCGCTGATGAATGTGTGTTCGTTGTTGGGTGTAGATGGCGCTGAACAGGGGCGTGGGTTCAATGTCTCCATAACCACAGTTGAAAGGAAGTGTTGCTGTTGGAAGGAAATGCTGACTGTGATAGGAAGTGAATTTAAAGTGAATGTCATTTATAAGGACGGTCACAAATCGTGGCGTGGAATGCATTGTTAAGGGCAATTTAAAATATAGAAAACAGCGTAAAATGAGTACGGGAAATACTTCGTGGAGATGCACGGAAAATAATTTTACAGACTAATGCAGAAGTTAGTGAAATAGTATATATAAGAAACTTGCATGATCGTGAAAATAAGAGCGCTACGGCTATTGAATCACATATTTTGCGGGAAAATTTTAAAAGAAAAGCGTGTGAAGAAATTACTTCACAACCCAGTAAAATAATATGAACAGAATTATCGAGGTTAGATACTTTTTAATATTCAGAGAATGGAGACAGTCAAACTTCGATTAGCATTGTTCAGAGCCAGGAGGAAATAGATGCCCACTCATCCTCGCAATGTAAATGAGGCATTAGAACAGTTAAACAGTTTAAATATTTTAACAAATTGAAGCGAAAGGTTCTGTTTTGTAGACATCGAAAATAAGGCAGTAATTTTTACTTGTGAACGAAATTTGCAGTTTCTGTGTAGTAATGCGCGTAATGTATTAGGGGATGGAACATTCTACGTTTCGCCAAAACACTTTCATCAGGTTTATAATGTACATATACTATATTGCGGTAATGAGGTACGTTCAAGTTGCTTTTTGTTTACTGTTATTAAAAAGTGTATCAGCTTACGAATGCATGTGTAGTGATGACTTTAATCCTGAAACCGGAATTTTAGATTTTGAAGTTGCTGCTCATAATGCAGTCAGAAAAGTGTTTCCTAACATAACCATTAAAGGCTGCAGTTTTCATTTAGGCAGACGTGCTATAGGAAGATACTCGACCTGGGACTTCGCTCTGAATATACCAATCCTAATTCCGAAGTAGGAAAGTTCCTGAAATATATGTTTGGTTTAAAATATGTACCTCCATGCACAGTAGGAGATGGGTTTGTTGAGTTGCATAGTATTGCTCCTAATCACAATCAGTTAACGAGATTGCTAGACTATGTATTTGAAAACTATGTAAGTGAAGATGCTAAATTCTCTCCTAAATTGTGGGCCAGAGTACCAACAGATGAAATCAGAACAACAAATAGGAAGGACTCGTTCCATCGTCATTTGAAACGACAACTTTACAAACCTCATCCCTTTATCCATGAATTTACACAACTGTTAAAGCAGAGTGAAACATATCTTTCTTTCAACACAGTGCGTTATAAAAAAAACCGTGACCAAAATAATCATCGTGTTGCAATTGAACTATGAAGGAAATATCAATGTGCAGAATTATCATTACTGTGGTACGTTAAAAAAATTCCAGTTCGGATCCAGCCCATCGTACTGTAGACAAACGGCATACCGGGACGATCATTGGACAGTGTGCTTTAAAAGTAAGTTGTACATGAATTAATTTTATTTAAGGATCTATTAATTTAGGGGCTTGAAATATTTTTCGCATTTGCAATCCGTCGTTTTGCGGGAAAGAAAGTATGGAATTTTGCGGATTAGCAGTACCTATTTGCGTAAAAGCAAGTTGCCACTTTTATGATCACTTTTTTTCGCAAGATCTCTTAAAATTGACACCTGTTCTGCAAGTTTATGTTGATATAAAAAGTGAAACCTGTTTGATTCTTTCTCAAAAAGTGTTCTATTGGATACACTCAGAATACTCTGCAATAATAAGTCGACATTAGTTAAATGGCTCTTAATTTGACACTGTGAAACGGGGAACGATTTAAAAGAGGACTTAAATTTAACGAATTAGCAAAGTGTGACTTCACTCAGTTTTTGTGAAATCGGACCTTATTCGTGTTTCTTATATAATATTTCTTTAATGTGCATTGTATACGAAGTTTATTACTCTTAAAAATTCGTTTCCCTCGTTTGTTTTTGAACTCCTGAACCACGAATCTCATGGTGACACCCCATCAACACAGACGATAATGCAGTGCAGTTCTTGTTTCCGTGTATCTATTATGACCCAAAGCAACTTAGAATGTTCGCGTTCCAGAATAGTGTCATTTATCAGAAGTTCATGTCTCAAAAGTTCTTTCTCTCGGAGAGTTGCAGTAAATAATTTCTGTGTAATGTGTCGCATTAATTCATCAAAAAGAAATGTAAAATTAATTGTAATCCAAAATCAAGTAAAAGTGTAAAGTTGAGATAGAACACAGAAAAGGCTTACTGCTAAGCAGGTATTTTATACGTGGAATTACCTTTGTCCCTTCTGTTTCCGTACGTCTGCCTGTACGTCATTAATACGTCAGTACCTTGGAAAAGCCATGTTGAAAATGATGTCCACATCGCACACAGTGCTCTTGTCACAAAGTAAATCTGCTGTTACAAGTTCCAAATGAAAAGGATTTCAAATGTTTCAAGTTCCTTGATCATGTCGTCCTCACCTACTATCTTTCCGTCAGAATCCAAGAGGGTTTATTAGGCCTAAATTCTACACAGAGAAGAGATGAAAAGCGTCGAAGAAGAAGAAGAAGAAGAAGAAGAAGAAGAAATAACGTGCGAGTAGGCTATATATGTAGATCTATTGTTATGACTATGAGGATCTATAAAATTAATATTCAATATCATACCATTGAGCGGAGTAGACCCGTGTTCCAATTTCGACCGCCGACTAGCATGAAGCTAGACCTATAGTCCCGTCGCTGTTCTTTCCGGCTGCCAATTACGTTGAAAGTCGGTTACATTTAAACGTGTGGGTCTTGTGATTCGCTGCTGATGACATTATGCACTTCCTAAGGCTAGATATAATCGCCCGGAATTTTGGTTCTTTCGTTGTGTTCGCAGAAAGCACACGAGGACGTTATTTGCCACTCAATTGTTTGCTCAATTACAGTGCGTTTGATTTATTATTATAGGAGCTACGATATGATAATGTTTAACGGTGCGGCAAATAGATTCCTCGTCTGGTAGCTCGGCAACGAAAGAACAAAAATGGCGAACGATACTATCTACCTAGACTTTATAGAGCCTTCACTTTCTAAGGCGTAAGCAAAGAGGAGTAGTCATGTCGGTAATAACAGCGACGCGGCTATTACTTGAAGTGACCGCACACAAATTGCAAATACAACCTAATAATCATGGCTACATAATTTGCGATCTTCTCTAAAGAAAACCTTTAAAGTGTAAGCTGTTTCTATTTCAGTTATAAAATATACCATCTTAATATAGTTTGCATTCTAAATAATTTTTAAATCTTAGTCTTTAATGTCTTAAGTACTGAATTTTTTGAAGACCTATTGCGATCAATATTTTATATACACTTTGTTTCTTCTTTACGCGCCAGAAGACCCCTGATGTTCCTGCGGAATTCTGCAGAAACATTAATTGAAATCATAGTGATACATAACTCCCTTTATAATGAGAGTCAGATATTGGTTGGTCTCTTTCTGAAACCAGTTATCATCATAGCCATTAATTTATTAATAAGTAAATTAATCATAGCTAAATAATACAAATAGCTGGGTCGGTGAAATAATAAATTATTTTTCTCTTAACAAAATTTTATTACCGTAATGTCTATTTTGCATGAAATAAGCCATGCACTCTTTATGTGATTTCATCACTAATTGAAATATGTAATGATTTGGAAACAATGGCTGACTAAACAGTGGAAAACTAAATCGTCTATTAGAAATAAAAAACTTACAATATATTAGATTAGACGGCCCGGGTTCGATATTTTTACGTAAAATTTCTAATCATTAAATTGTGCATCAATATGCCTGCGTTAAATGCCAAATCCGCAGTGCATATGAAGAGAACGCATATGCCACTGTTGATAGTGATTCGTCCGTCGGACGGGGATGTTAAGCCTGGTGGTTTCCATGATGCTATCGACAGGAGTAGGCTATGTGCCGACACCGGGTTTCCCCTTCTCACTTTCATGATTATCCTCACCCATTCCCTATACTTACACACCCTAGTACTGTATGCGGAAACTGAATCACGGAAATGAAGTGGATAGGCATTAGATAGTCTCAAATTGTACTTTCTGCTTTCACTACAAAACTGTATTATAACATTACAATAATGCTACACCTTAAAAAAAAAAGTAAAATCAGTAGTAAAACAAAAACAAATATATACAACCTATGCTTTTAGTATGTTTACTGTGACAAGAGACTAGCAACTTAACGTCAAGCAATCGAACTCAGCTGAGCTGTCAATCATCTGGTCACTGTAGAAAAGACGAACCATGGCTATGGTAAATACCATCTATGGCTCGCTTTGACATGCCTGGTCTAGGGAGAAGATCTGAGTTCCTTGATTTCTTACATCTGTATTATAGAAAGAAGGAAGAGGTATGTGTTAGCGGCGATGTTGCCATACTGCTGAAACTTCCAACTTAATTTTCTAATTAACCTTGCATTTAATCACAAAACGTAATATAGGTTTGCTATTCATTTACTGTAAGTGTACCTTATCGTCTCTTTCAATCTGAAGGGTTATTTCACTTCCACCCTGTATATACTGTACTTGAACAATATTATTCTTCCACATATCTCACGACTTCAGTCATTTTAACATTTTTATATTACAGTAGAATGATTGTTACAGGCAATTCAATTGTTTGAAGGGATATTGCATCATACCAACATTATAGCCTACATTATATCGAATAAGATTAATGGTGTATACTTGTCTCAGGTTTTTGAGAAACCTCTCTTCATTGCTGCATTTCCCATGTAATAAGAGGTAGCCTATGTTACGTGTTCTCATAGAGTAGCACAATGTTCTTGAACTAGTATTCGTTTTATAGATTAAATTTCCACATTACATAATTTCCAGTAAAATGTTTCTCCATTTGTTACTATAGTTACCAGGATTGGAGGATTTAACTTCTGTCACGTGAAAGTCGTTCATTAAACTGCACAACTCCACTGCGAACGTTAGTACGTATTAAAACTGCTTCTCTGCTGTGTATGCTATTGTAATGTAGTGACCAAAGTCATCCACTGATAGTTGCTGATATACTGTGAGTTGTTTATATGAACAGACTGTAGAATGCTAGTATAATATAGATCTCTGTATATGCCTGCTGCAGTCAACCTGAAAACAATGTTTTGGTATGCACGTCCTAACATTGGTTATAATTGACCCATAAAAGCACGCGTACGTCCTCGCCTTGCCGCGCGATACCACTGCCATACAGAGTGCAATTTTCCCAATCTAGTTGGACAAAAATCAAATTTCAACTTGTTAAGTTAAGCATAGGTGAATATGAATTCATATTCTTTAACATTTGAAGAATGCTGTGAGAAATAGCTTTTACTGTTTTATCAGCAGCAAGCTATATTTAAAAGTTTATGAACGAGTTCTTTCTAACATATTTCGTTCTGATTCAGTTGTAAACAGAGAGGCTTACTACATGGTTGAATAAGTGCCAATTGTTAGTGATTTATTGTGCTCTGAAACATGTAGTCTGTTCAGGTAGGTACGTTCTTACTAATGTAACTTCAATTTCAATTTTGTAAATTATTTTCTTCTTACAGTAGGATTTACATATTACCATTAAAAATATATTTTTTGAAGTTCTACCAATGTACCGGTATTATGAATCTTAGTACAGTCGGTCACCTCCGGTTACAACCATTTAAGACAGCATCATTTAGATGTTGAATAATTGTTTTAAAGTTTGCGTGTTCTTGCGCATTTATCAGTAATTAATTTTTTTTCAGTGGCGGAGCATATAGTAACGCAGCGGCAACTGTTTCACGTTTTGCTTAACAGCAAGAAAGAATAATGGAATAAGGAAGTTTTTAATCACTGTGTGTGAGTGTTTAGGCCTGCAAAATTATACATTGGGTACATTTTTATATAACCTTAACAAACTCACCTTCGATCGAAACGCAAATCTAGTAGTGGAACAAAATTAATAACTTCTCTGCATTTTAACATATTTTTATAATAGCCTACTTTGTAAAACTTTACAGGTAGCAGATATTTTTTATGTACAAACTCTGATTACGTTTGCGCAAGAAAAACTTCCCCTTTATAGCGGGTGTATTTAGACAAAATTAATAACTTCTCTCCTGTCTAACAGATTTTTATGAAACTTTATACAGAAGTTAGAGGCAGCATAATATATTTTTTTGTCTACGAAGTCTGATTATGTTTCTGTAACAGTAACTGTCTCTTCATAATAGTGAATTTAGACAAAAATTAATAACTTCTCTCCTATATAATATATTTGTATGAAACTTTGTACAACAATAAATTAGGCCTACAGGTAGCGTATAGATGTAATCAGAGTTTGTTTTTTTGCACAAAAAAGTATGCTACATTTAACTCGCGTACAAAGTTTCATAAAAATTTCTTAAGTAGGAGATAAGTTAATTTTGTTAAACGGGTAGTTCGTCTTATGGAACCGTAAATATAGTCTGTACACAAAAAATAAATGGTACCTGTAAGTTCCGTACAATATTTCATAAAAATCTGTTAGATAGAAGTAATTAATTTTGTCTAAAATCACCTTCTATAAAGGGGTAGTTCCTCTTACTCAAACGTAATCAGACTTTGTACACAGAAAATATGTGCTACCTATAAGATCTGCACAAAGTTTCACAAGAATCCGTTGAAATCCAGAGAACTTGTTAATATTGTCCATCTAGATTTGCCTTTTTTGCACACTGTGATGCCGTCCCCTTTAACTATTACACGCTGAGCTACAAGAATTTCAAATCTCACTGTTTTTCATCACACCCGATCTGCCGGCACGGTGCCCCAAACCAGGTGCGAGCAAAGACTTGCGGTATTCTATTGCAAAAATCTTCCGGCGACGGGAGTTCAGCCATTTCTCAGTCAGAGGCAGTAAGATGTCATCTTAATGGAGCAGTGGTGGAACGATTTTCATTGTACATTTGACCTGCGCTGAATCTCATGTTTGAGAAGAACCTTTGTAACATGGAAGTGTGGAAACGATGGTAGCTAGAATTTGTATAACTGTAGAGAAAAAAAAAACTTTGTCGTTTTTCTCCTTTCACAATTACGTAGGAATCGCTATGAACACACTGAACTGACAGATTTGAATCACACGCGTCACCCCTGAAATCTATAAATGTATGGTTACAAGTTGAAGTCTGTAAATAGAAAATTATATCTGGAAATGTCGGCGACACGTTTCTCAAGGAAATGTAAGTCGTACGAGTGGGAAGTAAGGAAGAATCGATTTGAGAACAAGTCATTGTAGCTGGCTCTCTAACTCATAGTTCTTTTTATACGAAATATCTCTCTTTTTCCGTCGTCTGCTATCTTCGTGACTCATTGTTCAGTTGAGAGCAACGTGACATCGAGACATGCCGAGAAGTTGTGTACGAAGGGACTTCTTTAAGTGTGTAGATTTGTGGTTCACTGTTTTATTTTACTACTATATTAATTCCATTAATACAATTCATTTTTGCTTTGTTTCTTCAATTTTTATTAGAGTATAAGATATTGTGGTAACTTCTTTTTCTTCTCCTTCTTCTTCTTCTTCTTCTTCTTTTTCTTCAATAGGTCTACAGCCCAGTGTGGGCTTTGATTCCTCAACATTCCGCCTCCATTCATCTCTTCTTTTCGCTTTCTCCCACCAACCAGATATAGCTTACGTAACCTCTTCAAATTATCCAAAATATCTTGGAACCATCTTTTCCTAGGTCTACCTCGTCTAGCCATACTCAGCATTCTTCCATCCAACATACGTTTTGGGAGTCTTGTATCGTCCATTCTGTGTACATGTCCCAACCATGGCAGCCTAGCTGACTTTATAAATCTGACAATATCTTCACCCTGTAATATCGTGTTTATCTCATTGTTATTACGAATTACCGCAGTTCTCGCCTAGGGTCCGCGCGTCGATAGTCTACCATCGGTAAACCAAACCGATAACAACTCTGTACATTCTATGTTATTTGAAATTTTATCTAGATGCACCGTTAGCACCAAACGGCTAGATGTTTGCTTTCCACTCATGGGACCCGTATTGAAATTTCCACACTGCCAGTGGTATTTATAGTGACTATAGACGGTGTTGGGAATGCTTGTACTCCCATCTCCTGTGGTATAATTAAGCCCACAACATTTTCTCGTATTATTATCATGCTCATAATTATCTTCATGGCCATGATCCCTATAGATCCATCTCCGTTTAAGCACTGCAGACAACATCGAAGACGGCGAAGAAACGTGTACTCGTAGTTTGGATGCATTTCTTGCCGATGGCGGCCCTTGAGGCCAAATTTAATGATCGAATGCATATCCTCACCGTCTTAGTTTTGAGGATCATTAATGGAGGAAACGTATGGTTATTCTTCACAAAATATTATTAGACTGTATGAGAAAATGCGGCGTGAATGCAGATTGTCGCAGAATGCATCCATTTGTACTGTTTTTTCGCCATTGCTTCAATCTTGCCACTTCTTCATAATATTATCTAATGTGAATAGCATTTTTAGCTCACAACATTGTCAGATGAGTTTTTTTTTTACTTTAACTATCAATATAGGAGCCAGCAGAAATTGATTTATCAAACATTATTTTGCTTGCGACGGTATCTCTTTTATCAGCCAGTCAGTCTCAACTTTGTAATGACTCTTTGTGCATGCATGTATTGTTCGAAACTAGCACGAGGTAAGTGTAAAATATAAAAGAAGGCAGTCAATAACTTCATAACTTGATTCTGAGGGGAGCAAGTAGATAGTTTTTTATTGCTATATAAAGTCCAACAGATAATGCTTGAACGACTGCTCTTCGAAGACGACTGACATGTGCAAGAATGCCTTGAATTCCCTATACGCACTCGCTTGGCACACGTCCGTCGATAAGGTATGTCCATTCCATGTCTTCCTTTCATAGCACTGAATGCTCATTCTAAAAATGTATCACAACATTTCATCTGACTGCTTCTGTGCGGCTTGAAAATTAACTTTGCTGGTATCACAGGGTTGACATTCTGTGATTCTGGTGGAAGAGTTATGACCGATATAATATATCTACTTGTCGTTTTCTTCTCCTTCATATTGACACTACCACCACCACCACCACCACCATAATCAGCAACAGCAGTACCATCATACCACCTCCACAACAACCAGCACGATCATTTGTGTCGCTAGAATCTATGCTGATGACTGCCTTGATAGCTCATTTGGCAAGCACTGTCTTACGATGACTGGTGACCCCGGTTCTAGTTCCGTTGATGTATTTGTGGTGGACAAAGCCGAGGTTCTTAAGGGGGTTTCTCAGGATTGTCACATTTCCTTCCATCTTCACTTCATTCCAATAGTCATTGTCATCATAGCATAATGTAGTATTGTGATTGGTGTATACATGGCACCAGTCTGGGAAGGTGTAGGTTTTCGGAAGGTGGAGGGCACTGTAGTTGGGCTCCATTGGAACAGTAAAGACGTGAAATATGAATCAACAGATGGCACCATATTGATCACTCACGGTGTCTACAGAAGACTGACCCTTTCGACTTCAGCATCTTTCCTACGAAAGAAGAGGTAAGGCACAAAAAATCTACTAGAGGCTGTAGTGCTTTAGGCTCCTTTTCGGTAAAAAAACAGGGAGACAATCTTTTATGGTCTTTACAAATACATTACTTCACGCGCCAGAGGGAAGAAACTTTTCTCCACACTGTTCTATAGAACCAGCTTGAATTTCACTAAGTAGCCTACTTTAATGTGCTCCTTCGGTAGCTCAGTACTAAAACGCAGACCTGAATTCACTTTCCGGCGCTGACTGGAGTGATATTTGTGTTGGAAAAGGGCGGAGAATAATGTATTTCTTGAGGTTCTTTCGTTTCGATATAAAAAAATTTCATTCCATCAACACTTCATTCCATATGACACTGAAGGAAACGGTCTCTAAAATGAAGATGGAAGGAGAACCTAGTAAATACTTCCCTGTTAATCAAGAACTTAAACAAGGAAATGTACTAACAACATTAATGTTTAATATTGCATTAGAAAAAGTGATGCGGAAGGTTGAGTTGCGAAACACTGGAGGAGAGTTATTTAAACAAAATGTCGCAACACCTTGCATTATGTTGACGACATGACTCAGTATCTCGGAGATGGCAAGAACTTGAAGAGGCAAATGAAATCAGATAGATGTATTATGCAGTGAGATAGATCTAAAATTATGTGGGCCAACTATCAAACATTTTTATATACTCTATAAATGCGATATGGCCTCCTCTTGTCACCCTACAGACATGAAGATATAGTCCAGTTTACTTCATATACGGTGCAATGTATCCATATCGATTGCAACATGGCGGCGATGATACGGACCCGAAGCTCTGGCAAATTTTTCCAATAGTAATTACTGGGTGCACAAACACAGAGTATATACCTCCACACGTAGAATTCTCATGGTGTTAAGTCAGGGGAACGCAGAGGCCAGAACAATAGATGATTGTCGTTCCCCGATAGACCAGTCCATCTGTTTGGCAATCGGGCGTTCAGAAATGTCCTAGCATCGTTGTGGAAGTGAGGCGGAGCGTCATCTTGTTGATAGATTAAATTTTGTGAGATGATGACCAACCAGATTTTCCCTTACTGAAGAGTCCATTGGTCGCGCAGTCTTGAGAAGTATGGTGAGTCATTATTGAGCTTCGAAAATAACACTGCCCAGTATAATAGACCTGTTGGAAACACGCAGAACGGACGCTCAGCGCCGGCCCTCTAGCGGCTGTAGGTGGAATTACGCCGTGCCGGAAGTTGTATATGAAACTTCGAGAGATATTGCCATTCATGGTACGCGCCTACAAGATATTCTCCATATCGGGGCAATCATTTAGGTACACGCGTTGTACATATTTCAGAACAAAATCATACCTGCCTGGAAGCACTTCAACCCATATTTATTTTTACGAACATATCTAAAATTCTTCTTAATGATATGTGATAAATATAGCAGGTTCTCACTATAAGACATTTTGCTTTGTTGTTGTATTTCATACAAAAATACTTTTCTTCCCACTCGTTGCAAAAAAAAAAAAAAAATAGGGAGGGGATTATAACGTCACAAATTAGCATCATCGCCTGCCTCTGCCCTAAAGTCTTGCCCATTTTTAGTTTATTACAAAAATGTAATTGATAAGAGGATATTACGTAGAACAGAATTCATAGTGTGGTGTGGATTGCCAAAACTTCACAAAGAAGGGACACCACTTACGCTTGTTTCAACATTGTGATAATTTCTTCCTATGGAAAGCAAGGTGGAATAAATTCGGAGGAATGATATGATTAACGAAAATTATAGCATTATCCTTTAAGCGTTATCGCATATCACATAACTCGATAATTTATCGCATGGTTGGCAACGCTAATACAACTTATTTAATTTGTTTGTTTTGTTTGTTTGTTTGTTTGTTTTTTTTTCCAAATTCCCATATAATAGAACTTCTAACATATTATAGAAAAGAATATTTCAGTCTCCATCTAAAATAACTTTTTTAAACCTTGTGTCACGCTAACCTTGGAAGAAAATTTAATAAAGAACGATTGAAGGAGCCGGAAACTGCATTCAGATATGCTGACCTACTTAATGTGGCTTTGACAGATTTGTCCAACAGTGAGCGTGTTGATGAAACCTGGAAGGACCTTAAAGATACCCTTATAAAAACTGCGGATGGAATATTAGTAAGAACAGATAGAGCTATGTACAGAAGTTGGTTTGATAAGGAGTGCACAAATAACAGCATTAAAAATGAGGCCTATAAGAGAAAACAACGCAGGAATTACACCCGAAAAGCCGTAGAAGACTATAGAATAGCCAGAAGAGTAGAAAAGAGACTGCACAGGAAGAAAAAGAGAGTAGGAGAGGGAAGAATTGGAAGAAATGGAATCATGATGTATAAAATAAGACCAGTATTAACATATGGCGCTGAGACTTGGACGTTATCAAAATCTGATGAGAGGCAACTTGGAATATTTAAGACAAGGATCCTGAGGCCATTGGTAGATGTATAACAGTAGTGTCAGAGTTGTAAGCTCCGAAACCGGTTGTGGTGCTAGAGACGTCCAGTCGGAGCGTGAACTTGCTTATGTCTGTGGAAGCACCGGAGCACGCAACGATTTATAGTGGAGTGCTCCGCTCCGTTTAGGCTGTGTCTGACAACGCTGATGTATAAAGATCAAAAGGCTGGAGTGGCCAGGACATGTACTTCGTGCCAATGACAAAATTATAAAGAGAATATTTAATACAGTGCCAGAAGGGACGAAAAAAGTTGGAAGACCTAAATTAAGATGGGAAGAAGGAGTGAGAGAGGATGTAAAGATAATTGGAATTAAGAACTGGAGGAGCTTGGCACTAAATAGGGAAGAATGGGGAAAACTTCTTCAGAAGGCCAAGACCCACGGGCTGTCGTGCCATTGATGGTGATGGTGGTGTCACACTAACTACTGCTTCACTACATTTACCCCATTTCACATTATATTATTATTATTATTATTATTATTATTATTATTATTATTATTATTATTATTATTAACTTAGATGTCCACATATTTCAAAACCAAAGTTCTTCATCATCCAACAAGCTTGCATCGAAGCACGTTGTTATAAAACGATCTTACCCCATATGGTTCACAATTGCACAGCTCTATTAATCTCTGATCTCCCATAGGAATAACGTTGCTCGACGATGTATTACGAATCATACGCACAAGCAGACTGGGCAGCATTATTTAACGGGCTTAATGCACGCGAGTAGATCTGGAAATTTAAGCAGATCTAAGGCATCTCTAATGTTGTACTAATAACTGTTATCATCATCATCATCATCATCATCATCATCATCATCATAAGGCAGTGTTCCTCAAACGTTTTGAAATTAAGTTTTGTTTTAAGAAATTAAATAACTTATACACATTTCGAAATAATAGGCTACTTTATACTCTACATTTATAAGATGCGCAACTAGATCTATAACATGATTTTCAAGTAGGACTTGTTGTACACAGCACGTACAACCAGAAGACCCGTGAATAGGATTGAAGAGAAAATTCTGTTAATATAGAGCATCTGCATGTGTATTGATTTCCAAAGTCAAGTCAGGTTGGTGCTGATAGTTTATTGCGTATTTTTTATAATAGGTCAATACACATTTTTTTAGTTATTTAACGATTCTGTATCAACTACTAGGTTATTTAGCGTCGATCAGATTGGTGATAGCGAAATGGTATTTGGCGAGATGAGGACGAGGATTCGCCATAGATTACGTGGCATTCACCTTACGGTTGGGAAAAACCTCGGAAAAGCCCAACCAGGTAATCAGCCCAAGCGGGGATCCAACCCGTGCCCGAACGCAACTTCAGACCGGCAGGCAAGCGTCTTAACCGACTGAGCCACGCCGGTGTCTTATACACATTTTATATCTGTACTTATGAGTATAATAATAATAATAATAATAATAATAATAATAATAATAATAGTGATAGTAGTAAAAGTAACGAAGTATTCATGTTTATGACAGTCATTTATTATATTTATTATGGTAGGCCTATACACATTTTATATCTGCACTTATGAGTATAATAATAATAATAATAATAATAATAATAATAATAATAATAATAGTAGTAAAATTAACGAAATATTCATGTTTATGATAGACATTTATTAACACAAATCATTTAGTACGTTTATTATAATATTTAAATGTTTCACATCTCTAGTTGTAAATAATATTGATATTTATAGCAACTACTGCATGTTGAAAAAAATAAACTCTTTAATTAACTGAATATAAATATGTTTATGCTCTCACAATCAGTCATCAATAATAAACTCACTTCGAAGGTAAATTTTTAATTCGGATCTAAATTAACACTGTATCTACGTACAATGTTCACGATGTTCTCAAATCAGACTATAAATACATTTTTTCGCATTTGTAACAGAAATGTTATATAATCTGCGACCAAGACACGAATAGCAATTTGTTTATTTTTCTTTAACGGATCTCTTCTTATCGTCATTTTCCTATTTAGTTGACTTTCGGCTTCACATGTTTGTGTTCCAACTTTTTCAGGAAATGGATCTGCGAAATTTTATTGAAATGTTTTAGAAATACTGGCAGAGTTATCACTTTCTGGTTGATAGGATAAAAAATGATTAAATCTCCGAGAATTTTAAATAAATAGAGTGTAGGCCTAGTCCTTTTTGGGATGTGACTTATTGAAACAAACTCGTGCCAGTAGGCCTGCTGATGTTGGGTCTGATGGACCTATATAAGACTTAATTAACTTTACTTCTTTCCTTGCAGCCAAGGCAATAGAACGAACGTACTGTGCATTATTTGAAGGGTTCAGAGACATAGTGGGTCAAGCGCCATTTATTAAGAACGGAGAAAGCAAGGGTTAAAGTTAAGTGAATACCATAGTTTAATGAAGATTGCCATATTATTTAGTTTTAATGTGTATACTTTATATTACTTGCTATATGTTTCCATTGAATTATGGTAATATCTTTATTTTAACTCTTGTTTTCTACGGTTTTAGTAAATGGCGCTTGGCCCACTATGATTCTGAATCCTTAATTTATTCTCTACATTTTTCTCATATTACGTATATAGTATGTACATATTTCTCACAGGATAACTACTAACATAAAGAGCTGGGGTGGATAAAAAAGGGTTGGAGATGTGTCAAGAAGTGCCTTATTCGTGTTGTTTATTCCATCTGTCGTAATGGACTCTAGTTATACTACCGGAATCACTCGATGTCGCATTGTGAGGAAGTGGGAGACAGAGCGTCCTGTCGACATCATATGCCTTAAAAAGGTAGTGAAAAATTGGATAAAGAATTACCAATAACTTTTTTTTTTAAGTTTGTTTCAATATGAATAATTTCGAGGGAAAAATTGTTCCGGGGCCGGATATCGAACCTGGGATCTTTGATTAAACGTACCAACGCTCTACCAACTGAGCTACCCGGGAACTCTACCAGACACTGATCCAATTTTTCCCTCTATATCCACAGACCTCAAAGTGGACTGACAACCGTCAAGCAACCAACATTGAGTGCACACTAACTCTGTGTGACTTAAATTGTGGTTTTCTGTTAACAGTGACGTGTATTATGCAAATCAAGCTTTCAGGTATAACTCCCTGTAAAGTTGATTTGAATAATTTCGAGGGAAAAATTGTTCCGGGGCCGGGTATCGAACCCGGGACCTTTGGTTAAACGTACCAACGCTCTACCAACATCAATTTAAGTCACACAGTTAGTGTGCACTCAATGTTGGTTCCTTGTCGGTTGTCAGCCCACTTTGAGGTCTGTGGATATAGAGGGAAAAATTGAATCTGTCTGGTAGAGTTCCCGGGTAGCTCAGTTGGTACAGCTTTGGTACGTTTAACCAAAGGTCCCGGGTTCGACATGCGGCCCAGGAACAATTTTTCCCTTGAAATTATTTAAATCAACTTTACAGGGAGTTATACCTGAAAGCTTGATTTCTTTCAACATATTTATTTTACATTCAGTTGGCGATACCGACTGCTATCTGCGCCATCTATTCGTACAAGTAATAACTAATGAAGACACACTTACAAGAACAAATTATCAGTCACTATCAATTAGTTGGGGTCAGGTATCTTTGAACGCTAGTTTGCAATTTTATTATCGTATGAAATAGGACGAAGTTTAGATTTCCGCTAGATTCTGGTTATGTCGAAGCGTACACGTGATGCTATCTGTCGAGTGTTGTGTAATCTACTTGCAAGTGAATACGTGGCGATTGTTTTATAATAAACAACTAGCGTTATTTGCATATATTATAACTGGATAATGTAAAGATAGTTATGACGTCTCTAGATAAGTCCATATAACAGAGGGGACTCAACTGAAAATGGAAGGGTTTTATTATTTGTGTGCGAAATGGAAGACTACATTGGCCTATGTATTAATTTAATTAGTTGGTATTGTTTTATCGTTTTATCATGGACACAATACAGTCAAGAGCAGCATAGAGTATCGCAAACGTAAGAAAGAACTTAAAGATAGTAAAAATTTAGGCTGTGCATTTTCACATAAACGGATAAAACAGAGATGTGTTCAGGATTCTGATTCTGTGAATCCCCTGTCATTTTTATCTTTGGTACCTCATGAAAGCGTAAGGATCTCTTTGATAAGATTTGAGTTCACGTACTAGTCACAAGTAGCGGGATTGCCTGGTCATTTGATTAATGCCAGAGAAAGACTCTTTAAAACAACATAGGTAGAAAATTTGGACCTTATGGGAGTTTACATTGGCCTAAATAATCACATTTCTACCGAAATTTGACTCATAGTTGCCTAAATTTGAAGACAGTTGAGGATGGTGATGATGGCGATAAATACATGATGATGATGATGATGATGATGATGAAGATGATGATGATGATGATGATGATGATGTTGTTGTATACTTAGTTGTATTGACTCAAAGAGTAACTACAAAATGAATTAACCGATGCAGTAAGGGTGATACCGATATTGATAGTTATAAAACTCCGAAGAAACTCTGCTGACGATACTTTTGTGATCAGAAAAATAATTATATGTATTGAGGAAGTAGGAAAATAGAGGACGGAAAGCTCACACTAATAGAAATATGAATGCACATATTAAAACTGTCTTAAAAAGTAGAAACGAACTTATAAATCTGAAACTTAAAACGTCATGACAAAGTGACTGAGAACTAATTATAATATCAATCGCAAGTCGCCATGCCCTGATCACATATAAAAGATCGATCAGCCTAATGCTCTTTCAAAACAACAACTTTTATCAATTTCACTATGCTGCCATCTAACGACTGCAAAAATAAGTCACGTTATAAACCTGATGGAATTGAATGGAGTAATAGCTTACACCAGTACTTCCATCTAGAGATCGTTACCAAAAAAATAATTTTCGATAGTGGAAATCGTAGTGGTTGCTCTCTTTTATATGTAACATGGGAATGGCCGACCTGATATATGTGATCAGGGCTCCAAGTCATGTTAAAAATCTGGACACTGGGAATTGCGAAGAGAGTGTACAACAACAAGACGTGTTGTCAATTGAACATAAAGAATCGTGTGAGTATAAAGACTAAATTCCATTAATTATTGAATAATTGAATAGTGTAAACGATTAAAGATAAAAAAGAATATTAAAATGACGTGGATTGATTTTAAAATATCCTAATTTTTGGATTGTGGAGGCTCTTCAGTTTTCTGAAACCACCCAAAATTGAGAATGTTCTACAAATCTGCGAGAAATAAATGTTACAGCAAGTTACTCATTAGAAACTAGCACCAAATACTTTCCTCAAGATTTAAAAAATATTAACAGACGAATATTTCAGGCTTATTGTCCCCTTTATTGTACTATAACACCTTAATTCCTCTGTGAATACCATTAAACGACTCTTTTTGGTTACAGGTTTCGTATGTATTGTAATTTTGTTCATATGGATAATCTTAATGTCACGTCAGTAGAAGTTCCCTCTTTATACGTCATGAAGAAAAGAAGAAAAGGTAGAACTCCATGCTTTCATGACCTTGGCACTAAAATGGACTGGTGTCAGTATCACACTCTGACCAGTTGTTATGGGGTATCCGGAAAATACCCGGTATTTAATATGACAGCATGCTGGGAAGATCTCGGGACCGTTCTGGACGTTTGACAATGAGAAATATCCCGCCACCACCCGGGAATTGAATCCGGTATCTTCCAGTCCATAGCCACGTATGGGTTTGGGACCAGAGAATTCCTGAAGATATTGTATGACAACAGACAATGTATACAATGACAGGATTGTATAAACAAAGAACAAAAACTTAAATTCACAGACCGTAATATAAGAATTAGGACTAGGAAAGACATAGAGATATGTATCTTGGAATCCACGAAGGTAAGCACAAAAGTCGCCTGGAATCTGAAAGCATAGCGGCCGTTAGCTTCGTCTGTTAAAACACCGTCTGCGCATGCCCGAGCATATACTTACAGTACAGTTTCTACCCACCGCGTGACGTCACTCATGCTTGCAGATCCCAAGCGGGAAGTGCACATATTCAACGAAGGATTAGCTGAAATAAAGCTGCATCTACACGGTTCAATTTTCCTTTCGTGTACGAATGTAATCTGGGAAAAATATTGAAATAATCAAGATTAAAACTCGCATTCAATTGCGATTCATGAAGATTTTGTGTCTACATGGTGCGCTGTTTTGAACATCATCTTCACTACGTATGTATATATGTTTTATATATATGTATGTATATATATATATATATATATATATATATATATATATATGAAATATCAACCTTGCATGCGTTGCTTGAATGTGTAAAGTTGAAAGAAAAGTTGAACTGTGTGGATGCACCTTAAGACATACAAAAATAGTAGAAGTATATGTCTTGTTCAAACATAAATTGATGGCTGTTTGCATACTTACAATACCAATAGCCGATTATAATTCTCGATTGATTAAAGCGATAAAAGGATAAATTCGTCGCGTGTATCATAGGATTCGAACTGAATCAACGATGCGTCATTTGCTCCACTTAACCTGAAAGATGATGAGGGGTTTGAGAAAACTAGAAGCAGTCCACAAAATTCCGCAGTACTAAATGAAGAAATCAGTGTTCAACCATTGGAATGTTCCTTTCATGAAAATAATCATCATCGTCTGCCTGTCAAGAAATAGGCCTAGCGGCCTGTTACGGTCTCCCGTCATCTTCGGAATGGTCGACCCACAGGATCTCCCTCCTCTGGGTATGTAGCGGAGCATCTGTTTTGGTACTGGATTGTTGCATTCTGTTCGCGTGTTGTAACCAATTTGGTCTAGTCACGGACATATTCAACTATAGCGATTATTCTGAGTTCATTAATTATTGCTTCAGTTCTTATGCGATATTCATTCATTCATTCATTCTGCCCAAGGGCAGATCTTTCACTACAAACTCAGCATTCCCCAGTTTTTTCTATTTTCTGCCTTCCTCTTTGTCTCCTCATATGATCCATATATCTTAATGTCGTCTATCATCTGATATCTTCTTCTGCCCCGAACTCTTCTCCCGTTCACCATTCCTTCCAGTGCACCCTTCAGAAGGCAGTTTCTTTTCAACCAGTGACCCAGCCAATTTCTTTTTCTCTTTCTGATCAGTTTCATTCTTTCTTCACCCACTCTTTCCAACACAGCTTCTTTTGTTATTCTGTCTCTCCCCTTCACACGCTCTATCCTTCTCCGTATACATATTTCAAATCACTTCTCTTCACTTCGTCGTAATGTCCATGTTTTGCCCCATACAATGATACACTCCACACAAAGCCCTTCAATAGTCTCTTCCTTAGTTCTTTCTCCAGAGGTCCGCAGAAGATGCTCCTTTTTCTATTAACAGCTTCCTTTGCCATTGTTATTCTCCTTTTAACTTCTTGGTAGGATCTCATCTTACTGCTTATAGTACACCCAATATATTTGAAGCTGTCCACTTACTCTACTGCCTCATTTAGAATTCGCAAGTTTACCTTCTTTACTTTTCTTCCTATGATCATGGTCTTCGTCTTGTTGGCATTTATCTTCATTCCATACTGTTCACAGCTGTCATTCCTTAGTATCATCTCCTCTTCTGCTAACAACGCCATATTATCAGAAAATCTTATACACTTTATTCTTCTTCCTCCTACTATCACTCCTCCTGTGTTCTGAATACAGTTCTTTCCTAAATCTTCCAAGTAGATATTGAACAGGATAGGTGATAAAGGGCATCATTGTTGTACTCCTCTTCCTATTTCATTTTCTTCTGACATTTCTTCTCCTATCCTGACTTTGACTCGTTGTTTCATATAAAGGTCACTGAAGAGTCTCCTCTCTTTCCAATCCACGCCAATTTTCTTTAGAGTCCCAATCAGTTTATTTCAATCCACTCTGTCAAACGCCTTTTCTAAGTCCACAAATACTATATACACTTCTTTATTCTTCTCTAGGTATCTTTCATCGATTGATTTTATGACATTTTCTTCTCAAAAATTTAATTTCAGCCTGGATTTCATTTCCTGATGAAAATAGTTGGAATTCCGAAATTCTGAGTAACAGAGGAATGTCATATTGAAATACTCTAAGATTCTAAATAAAATAATAAGGTAGAGGAATTTATAAACCAATTTAACAGTAGACTATATACCAAAATTAAATTTGAAGTTCTGGAAACCTGCGTAATCCCAGCAATGCTATACGGATGCCAAGTTTGGTCTCTGACAGAGCAACAGAAAAACCTGCTTCGTGTGTGCCAGCGGAAAATGGAAAGAAAAGTCCTACAGCTGAAACTGCAAGACAGGATAAGGAACACCGACATCCGAATAAGAAGCGGTATGCAGGATGCAGTGAGACTGGCGCAACGTCTCAAATGGAAATGGGGCGGACAGCAGGTGGGCGTATGCCTCGACCATGTGGGACCCACGCAATGGGAAAAGAAGCAGAAGACGTCCAAGGAGAAGGTGGTCGGACGTGTTCCGGAGAGAGACTGGAGCGCAGTGGACGAGAACAGCGAGGGACAGGCAGGCATGGAAAAGACTGGAAGAAATTACGAACACTATGTAAACTGTGTATAGTTGGTATTGTTTATATAGTTATTTTTGTGTGTGTCAATTTGGAGAGTTTGATTCTGTGTATAGTTGGTATTTTTCATGTATTTAGTTAGTATAATTTTTGTGTTCAATTGTAGGGTTTTGTGTGTTTTAGTTTGGATAGTTTGATTCAGTGTATAGTTGATATAGTTCGTATTTATTTAGTATAATTTTTGTGTTCAACTGTATCCTTTTTGTGCGTTTAGTCTAGGTAGTTTGTGTGTTTAGGCTGTACATTTATGTGTACAATTTGTATAGGTTTTTGTGTATTTAGTTTGTGCGTGAGTTAAGACTGTGTATGCGTTCAGTTTGCGTATTTTTTTTTTCGTTTTTTATCGTGTGTTTATTGTGGATAGTTGTGTTCAGATTATGATTTATGTGTTTAGTTCGCATAGTTTTTTGTGGATGTTTAGTTTGCATAATATGTCTTTAGTCTGTATAGTTTTCCGTGTTTAGTTGGTATAATTTGTTTATGTGTTTAGTTTGTAAGTGTATAGTGTAAGCTCTCTTGGACTGGCTCCCCAAGTGTAGTAGACCTTCAGCTCACCCTACACTCCTGTAGGAGACCGTTGCCCTTATGGGATTTCAGGCTTTTCGTATTTTGTATTCGTATATTTTAATCGTATAACAAAAAAGAAACATGGCAAAAACGACTCTACAATCGATATTTCAAAAGATTTAGGACAGGTCCAAACCCATAAATAGTTAAGGAGAAGAGTAATGGTGTCAGAAACAGAGACAGTCGTGACTGCCATTACGTGTCCCGGCTTTCTTTCCCATTCGTCCAAGTTTTCCCGTAAAATATAAAAGCATAAAAGCTTTTTAATGTATTCACTACTATCCACCCTGCTATAGCAACAGCCTGCAGCAGATTTCTTGCCCCGGTTTTGTTTTTTATATTTACGATACATCATAGCAGGTTTTATTGTTTTAGATGTGACGTAAGAGGGATACGTAAATTAATAATAATTGTGTTAGACTATGTATATACAGTGGGTGATGTCATTATTTATAATTACTGTGCCGGATCTAATTTGTTTGAGCTCAATCATCAAGACACGATTCCTTTTATTTTTAACGAACTGTTATTCCAAAGAAGTCCCGAGGTTCTTGGTTAAAGTAACCACCATTTAGGGCGGACTTGTGGCTACGGGCTTTGAGTTCAGGCTCGTCAGTAAGTTATGTGACCTTACTTGCAACACTCAGGAAGGATAACCCGCCTGTCAGCGTCGGATTCACGAATGTCACCCGGACCATCCGTCGGACTTGGACAACGTTCGAAATAAGTATAAATGGTTTAATTGTAAGAATCTATCCTGAAACCATGGATCGCCTGGTAGGAAAGCGGGTACGATATTTATGAATTCAAGGCGGTGAATTGGAAGGGATAAATAATTTTGTATATTATTAATGCTCTCTGTGTTGTTGAATATGAAATGTCTCCTATTGTTATCAGTAATCACTTGGAGTCAGTAATATTGTAGTTAAATGTATTATATGATTAGATTCATTACATCTTTGCAGACGATTTAGCTCTGGTGGCATCCTCAGAAGATCAATTACAACGTTCAGTTTTTAATTTTAACGAAACAGAAATTGAATTTGATATGAAAATCAATAAAGAAAAAGCTAAAATTATGGCCTTCTATGGAAAATACCCTGTGCCTAGCAAAATATGTTTAGATTAAAAAATATTAGAAAGAGTATTTTTTTTTTACATATTTCGGATACACATTATCTTTTTTCGATGAAGTAGACATTTATAAATTCTCCAAAACAATGGGAATAATTAACAACATTATGAAACCTTCCCTAGTACAAAGGCATACTAGAATTCTCCTATACAAGACCTTGGCGAGATCTGTACTTTGTTACGACAGTGAGGCATGGACATTGAGGAAGAAAGACGAAAACAGAATAACGGCTAATGAAATAAAATTTATGAGATATACAGCTGGATATACGAAATGGAATCAGAAACGCAATGAAGATGTAATGGAAGAATTACAACTAGAACCTGTAATTAATCACGCAAACATTATCGAAACAACTAGATTAATCGTCTGCATCGCATGCATAGAGACAGAATCCCAAAAGTCATGCTCCACTATCGTCCAAACGGGAAGAAATCTCTCGGTCGTCCAAAGAAGCGCTGGATTGACAATTAAACTGTGAGATCGTAACAGGCCATATGGTCTAATACTTGAAGGGAAGAAGAAGAAGTAGTAGTAGTATTATATGAAACGATCAGATGGGAAAAACGTATAACACAAATTATTTGTTTCAGTAGTGTGGTATGGTCAGGGTTGTAGAATTAAGTGTAAAGAATGGTTTCCTACGTAATACCTGAATTGCAGTAAAACGTATAAATATTTTGAAAACGTAAGATACCTATATAAAAATCCAAAAAGCCAAAAGACATGACACTTGAGATGGTTATTAAGTATAAAAAAGAAAAAAAAAATAACAAAATAACAAAGAGACTTTAAAAGACTAGCATATCCATTGGTGTTTTGTGTTCTTATTGTAACTTGGCAAACTGCCACGTTGACATCATATATCACTGTCGTGTCATATTCTATTTTTTTCTGGAACAATCAAAATAAAATTTTACTTCGCCTTTGATATTCATGCGCCGACTAATGATTGGCGACACCACACTTAACACAAGCACAACGTACGTGTAGGGATATGCTACTGGAGCTAAATGACAGCTGTGAACAGTATGGTATGAAGATAAATGCAAACAAGACAAAGACCATGGTCATAGGAATAAAAGTAAAGAAGGTAAACTTGCGAATTCTAAATGAGGCAGTACAGTAGAGCAGGTGGACAGCTTCAAATAGGCTACTTGGGATGTACTACAAGCAGTAACGTGAGCTGCTTCCAGGAAGTCAAAAGGAAGGATAACAATGGCAAAGGGAGCTTTTAATAGAAAAAGGAGCATCTTTTACGGACCTCTG
Organism: Periplaneta americana; assembly: GCF_040183065.1. NCBI lineage: Eukaryota > Metazoa > Arthropoda > Insecta > Blattodea > Blattidae > Periplaneta > Periplaneta americana. Next base: position 94,169,532 of record NC_091124.1, on the reverse strand, counting down.
GAAAAATAACTATAGAAGAGAATAGTTAAGTGCTTTGTGTAGTGTAGCATTGTATGAGGCAGAAACATGGACATTACGACGAAGTGAAGAGAAGCGACAAGAAGCACTTGAAATGTGAATATGGAGAAGAATGGAGCGTGTGAAATGGACAGACAGGATAAGAAACGAAGCTGTGTTGGAAAGAGTGGATGAAGAAAGAATAATGCTAAAACTAACCAGGAAGACAAAAAGAAATTGATTGGATCACTGGCTGAGAAGAAACTATCTACTGGAGGGGACAGGAGAGGAGTTCGGGACAAAAGATATCTGATGATAGACGAGATGAAGATATATGGATCATATGAGGAGATTAAAAGGAAGGCAGAAAATAGGAAAGATTGGTGAATACTGGGTTTGCAGTGAAAGACCTGCCCTTGGGCAGAACACAATGAATGAACATAAGTTTCTTCTGAACGACATGTTAGTTTCACACCAGGAGGAGCTTCATGCTTTTGTTGACTCTAAAACAATAATATTTATTCCAACTACAATATGTTCTTTGTTTTAGTCTTAGCTTCAGTTTATTTATTTTTATTTATTTATTTATTTCATCACTACTACAGGACATGTGTTCCAATTACAGTAGGATATATGATTATAACTATAACTAACATGCAACTAGAGGTTAACATATTATCATGAAATTATATATATATATATATATATATATATATATATATATATTTTGTTCTTTGTAACATAAGATACACATTTAAATATTTAAGCATAATAAAATATGAATCAGCTCTATTCTTAACAGTACTTACATCATTGACATCAAGTAATGCGTTACATAACTTTTTCTTGTATATATTGTATGATAACGAAAAATCCAAATCTTGTTTAATTGATAGATGAGTTTATGTTCGAAGCATTAATAAAAGTGAAGACATTTTATGACATTGTGTTTTTGATGTCTGTAAATAAAAGAGAGGTCGCTTTCTCAAATTTGATTTACCAGTATTGAAACTAATTTTATAAGCTGTATTTTTTTATTTTATTTTAGTAGGTTATTTTACGACGCTTTATCAACAGCTTAGGTTATTTAGCGTCTGAATGAGATGAAGGTGATAATGCCGGTGAAATGAGTCCGGGGTCCAGCACCGAAAGTTGCTCAGCATTTGCTCATCTTGGGTTGAGGGAAAACCCTGGAAAAAACCTCAACCAGGTAACTTGCCCCGACCGGGAATCGAACCCGGGCCACCTGGTTTCGCGGCCAGACGCGCTGACCGTTACTCCACAGGTTTGGACTTATAAGCTGTAGATCAGGTTTGTCTATTAAACCATTTATGGTTTTGAACAAAAACATTTGTTTTGCTGTTATCCTACGAGAGATGGTACATTAAATTCAAGAAGCATGGATTCATAAGATTGTAATATGTTGTAAAATGAATGTTTTTTCATATATAGCACTTTTACGATTTTATTCTCTACTGTCTCTAGAATGACCGGGTGCGAGTGATAGTGAGGGTTCCAAACTATAGATGCGTACTCTAATTTACTTCGTATTGAACTATTATATATTTTAAGACAGTTTCAACATATCTGAAATCTTTTGAGTTTCTGTCGATGAAACCTATCAGTTTGAAGGTTCTATTCGCAATTGAGGACCGTTTTGCAAAACTTGCTAACTGAAAAAAACTAAATTTTACAGGAGAGACAAAACACTACATTAAGCAAGTTTTGCTGTAATTCTCACTTATAGCAGAAAGGAAGTTTTGAAAAAACGATCACACTTTGACACACTACAATGAAGAGAAATTACCCAATTTTACTAAGACGCCTTGAACATCATGTAGAGGCCTGCCTTATGTTAACGAATCCATCAAAATCTCAATTTTGCAAATTTTTCAGTTAGCAAGTTTTGCAAAAACGGTCCTAAATTGTTTTTATATGTGTTAAAAAAGATAGGTCATTGAAGCGAGAGCTGTCTTGTTAAAGATTATTGCTTCCTCGAATAGTGGTCTATTGTTATTGTAATCACTAGTCATTGAGGCTTGAAATTCTAATTGTGACTTCTTGTTACGAATCATGACAATGGATTTCTTCTCTTCATAATGTGTACGAGGAAATCGGAATGATTGCAGTTGGAGTGGAATGCAAGAATTATGTGCCAAGTGTTTTAAACGTGATCTAACTATCAATGCTATAACAAGGGAGAGTTTAAAACCACACTGGAAATTGAAAGCCCCCTGAATCTCTGCCCTAGTTACTATTCAACCAGCTCCATGGTGAGTGTTCCCTCCTAATCACAAGTTTCAACATTAAATCACTCTCGTTGTAACTTCTAAACCTTCGATGGCTAAAAAAATAGGCCTAGATAATATTAGGCCATTTAGCCTAATACTTGAAGGGAAGAAGAAGAAGAAGAAGAAGAAGAAGGAGTTATTGAAACTATCGACAGTGCCGTCATAGACTCCATTTCCGTTATAACTGGTTGGAACAATAAATCAAGCAACTCCAAAAAATTAAATACATTCTCACAACCCATGTTGCAGTATTTCCATAGTTTTAGTGCTTTTGATATGCTAGTACCGTCAGAAACAGCTGAAACGCTTTGTGATGTAGTTAGGGAACTAATATATATTAGTCAGTTTACAATGCCTTTTGACATTTTCTGACAGCCAAATAATTTACAGTCACTGATAAATGTATCGCACTGCAAGATACCACTCCCCTCTATCTCTCAATAGATCTTCTCCTAATTGTCTTCTTTCCATAGCTTCCAGAATGACCTTTTTCCATGTTGTCATAGGTCTTCCTCTTTTTCTTCTTCTTGAAGGGGACCAATCATATGCCAACCTTGGTAATCTTTCCATCTTTCCGTATTCAGGGAACTGTATAATGTGAATATTTATTGTAAATTTCCAGACAATACCAGTTGTATCGGTTAAATTCGGTTAAAATTGCTTCTACGTGCAATTGCTTTACCGGAAATCATCCACCGAAATATATTCTCCCGAGTAACATTGCATCTTGCGCGGATATGTTGATGAAGTCTTTGCAGCATCCTGAATTGAAATGCAATGAGGTAGGTTGCTGCCACCGTAGATCTGAGAAACTGTCTTCTTGAATTGTTTCTCTCCTTGTACAGTGTTTTTCTAACACAAATTGCCAATTTAATAATAGTGCTTAATTCTGCTAAGAAATAAATGGCAGAAACAAGAGGCAACTGCTGCTAATGCAGTTCAATTGCGGATGGACTTTCGTCTGCCCGAGGACAATAAGAACCGCTTATTAAATGTAAACAAAATCAAACAATTTCTAAAAGTAGCGATACAACTTTCCAGCAAGTGTTCTGCATCGTGTGTACCAGGGTAGAAAAAGAATCGAGAAACTTTATGAACAAGTAGAGGAATTTATTTTAAAGAAACTTGATCCCTCGAGGACAACCATTATTAACAATATCGAAAAAATCTGGAAAGTTTTGTGAAAGAGGGTGTTAAATCACATTGTGGTACCATGCTAGCCGGTAACATAAGAAGTTGTCAGCAGTTGCTTTGAAGTCACTCATCATCCCAACTTTTTCAGCGTAACTTGAAAAGCGTTTCTGTAATAACTGCTCTTTGTTCATATTTTACAACAATCGAACTTCAAATCAACTTCGAACGTTCCAGCAAACTGGTTGACATACAAGGTATACAATCAGGATTAATTATTAGTGTGTATATAGTCACAACGAAAATGTTTAAAATGTGTATGAACATTTTCTTTAGTAAAAAAGTGTTAATAGACAGTGATATTTTGAATGTTAGAAGTTAAATTCAGTTACACGTGAAACGGGTAGTTTAAAATTTTATTGAGTTTAGAATTTTTTTAAGGTTAAAAAATGGACTTGAGAAAATATGTTAAAGTTTTAAAATGGATAAAATTCTGACTTTACTGCTACTTAAATAACGTATGAAACATATTAAATTTAAATTACTCATAATATTTTTAATGATTTATAGACATGCTATAAACATTTATATGCAATAATCTTTAGTAAATACAATTTATTTCTTTTCTACAATTACATAGATATGATAAAATCGTGAGCTCTATTTCACATACTGTAGATTGTATTTTCTATTAATACGAATACCAGAAGTAAATATCGGCAGTTGTTGTCTGAATGTTTTACAAATTGCACAGACATTTTTTTTTTAAGGAATCTGGAGAAGACAGTGTTTTGATAGTGAAATATACGAGGAACGTTAAGTTTAAAATGTAACGTAATTGAAGCAGTTTTGTATTATTTGATTATTAATGCATGAAAGAAAATTAGTTTTTACATCAGCTTTAAAGCTAGTCTTATACACCGAGTAAATTACGTATAATATAGAGTAACCTGGGGCAAAAGTCCGCATGGGGTAAGAGTCCTATTATCGCTTTCTCTGTCTTCGATTTGTTAAGTTGCCACTACTGTATGGTGGTTTTGAAGGTGTCATGGTTGCCGTTGTGCTGACGTAGTTTGCTTAATTTCGTGTGTAAATTGTCTGAACAATGAGGTAAGTTTCAATTTACATACTGTTGATGTTATATTTAACGTTTCTGGAAACGTGTTAACATTATAAGTAATAATGTATATACAAACTATTGTAAGGGATATGAAAAGAGTCAGTATAAGGTACATGTAGCGTTACTTGAAGGTTCTTAGTTGCCCGTGTGATGACAGCACAGATCAGAACATGAGTTTTCCAAGGATGGGGCAAGAGTCCTGATGCGGACTTTTGCCCCAACTGCCAAACGAAAATGCTTATTCTTGTTTGCATTATCGGTTTAAAAATTAATTAATTAATTAAATTATTTATTTATTTTCAGAGACTATAAAAGAAAATCAGATCGGAAACCAGTAACATCAGAAAAAATTGCTAGTGGCATGTCCAAAAGGAAAGTCGCCGAGCATTTTGGTATTGATGAGTCAACACTGCGGAAAAGACTCAAGAAAGGTACAGGTGTTTCAGCGCAAGGATGGTTCAAATGCATTCTAAATCAAGAACAGGAAATGGAACTTGCACAACATTGTAACTTGCTTAGTGACATGTTCTATGGACTGACACTATCATCTTTGCGCAGTCTAGCATTTAAATATGTTCAACTCAACAAAATAAATCACCCATTCAACAACGAGACTCAAATGGCAGGAGTTGACTGGGCAATCAATTTCTTAAAAAGGAAGAATTTATCTCTAAGGCTCCCACAGAAAACTAGCGTCGCTCGAATAATGGGCTTCAATCGCGTGCAATGTGACTTGTTTTTTAATAATCTCACAGAATTGCAAGGGAAATATAAATTCTCTCCTATCCAGATCTACAATATGGATGAAACTAGGATTACAACAGTACCCAACAAAGCCCCAAAAATTGTCACTACAAAAGGGAAACGAGCTGTGGGGAAAGTATCATCTGCAGAGAGGGGCCAACTGGTGACTGCAGTTTGTTGCATGAACGCTGCTGGGAACTACGTCCCCTCAGCATTAATTTTCCCCAGAAAGCGGGAAAAAGAAGAGCTAATGAATGGGAAACCGGGCTCTGTGATGTTTATATCAGACTCAGGCTATATCAACTGTGAACTCTTTGTTAAATGGCTACGTCACTTCCAGAATCATGTTGGAGCAACTACGAACAAACCTGTGCTACTGATTTTAGATAATTATACTTCACACATTAGAGAATGTCCAGTATTGCAGAGAGAACAGTATTCATCTTCTGAGTCTTCCACCACACAGCAGCCACAAGATGCAGCCGCTTGACAGGTGTTCTTTCAAGTCTCTTAAAGACTTTTATAGCACATATTGTGACCAGTGGATGATGAGTAACCCAGGCAGGGTCATAACTCAGTTTCAAGTCGCTCAGCTGTTTGGTAAAGCATATCTCAAAAACAGCACAGCGGAGAAGGCTGTCAAAGCGTTCGAAGTTTGTAGTATTGTGCCCATGGATCGCTTGAAATTAGGCGAGGAAAACTTCCTTCCTTCGGAGGTAACTGACCAGGGGTCCATTTCCCCTTCTGCATCACGCGATGACATTGGATCACATAACGAGCAGCAGCCACCACAACCGTCAACATCTGGAGTTAGCAAAGCCAGCAAAACAGATGTGCAAGAACGTGAGTGTTCACCCTGTGGATCATCAGAGAACCGTGAACGAACGCAGTATTCACCCTCGGAAGTAATTCCTGTTCCAAAGGTAGAATTCAAGAGAAAAAGAATGGGGAAAGGGAAGAAGTCTATTGTACTGACTTCGACGCCCCATAAGACTGCACTCGAAGTGGAGAGGAATAGTAAAGTTAATGTTGCCAATAGGAAATTGACTTTCAAGACCGGTACCAAAAATAAGAAAGAGAAAAGCAAGAAACCTGAGTCATCTGAAAAAACAATTTGTCCCGGGTGCGACATGGATTATGAGGATCCTCCCACAGAAGATTGGATAAAATGTGACTCGTGCGAAGAGTGGTGGCACGAAAATTGCACTTCCTATGAAGGAGGACGTTTTATCTGTGATTTGTGCTAGTGTTTAGTATTCAACTGTTTATTTTTTTAATGAAGAAACTTAAATCCTTTGTGCTTTAAATATTATAGCAGTGAACAGTATCATAAACTCAGCATCACCTTCATTTGGAGTAGACTACTGATTAGAAAGTGTATTTTTTCAATAATTCGTATTTTTGTTTGATTTAATTATAACAAAAATATCAAATTTATTAATTTAATTAACAATATCACTGATTTTTTAGTTCAGAAAATATAATTCCACTGAGTTATAACCATCGGGACAAATTATTATAATACTTTAAAGTAATTGAAAATAATTTTTAGATTCGGACTCTTGCCCCTTATGGACAGCACTTTTGCCCCGTGCATGGAGTAAAAGTCCTATTTTACCACAAACTAATTATAATTTAATAGCAAATATTAAATACATAGTATATGAATGTTACTTTGCCATGTTGTAACATAAACATATAGCATATGTCAGGACAAAAATAGGATGAAAAATTTAATTACTAAGTATATTGAGAGAAATCGACTTTTATCTGAAAAGTGCGGACTTTTGCCCCAGGTTACGCAGTTGTTCTCTGAATAATTTACAAATTACACAGACCTAAAAAATCTATTTTTTTTTTCTGTATAAGGAATCTGGAGAAGACAGTGTTTTCATAGTGAAATATACGAGGAACGTTAAGTTTAAAATGTAACGTAATTGAAGCAGTTTTCTATTATTTGATTAGTAATGCATGATAGAAAATTAGTTTTTACATCAGCTTTAAAGCTAGTGTTATACACCGAGTAAATTACGTATAATATACGTAAAATTCGCACCAATTAATTACTTTGTCAGCCCTGTGTGGTGTAAAGATATGACGATAAAATAATTTATCATAAAAATGTGCAATGTAAAATATAATAATAGTAATAATAATAATAATAATAATAATAATAATAATAATAAAAATAATGCTAATAATAATTATTATTATCATTATTATCATTATTATCATTATATTATTATTATTATTATTATTATTATTATTATTTACAAATGACAGGTTCATTGCCGCCCTCACATAAGCCCGCCATCGGTACCTATCCTGTGCAAGATTAATCTAGTCTTCATCATATCCCACCTCCCTCAAATCCAATTTAATATTATCCTCCCATCTACGTCTCGGCCTCCCCAAAGGTCTTTTTGCCCCCGGCCTACCAACTAACACTCTATAAGCATTTCTGGATTCGCCCATATGTGATACATGCCCTGCCCATCTCACACGTCTGGATTTAATGTTCCTAATTATGACGGGTGAAGAATACAATGCATGCAGTTCTATGCTCTGTAACTTTCTCCATTCTCCTGTATCTTCATCACTTTTAGCCCCAAATATTTTCCTAAGAACCTTATTCTCAAACACCCTTAATCTCTGTTCTTCTCTCAAAGTGAGAGTCCAAGTTTCACAATCATACAGAACAACCGATAATATAACTGTTTTATAAATTCTATCTTTCAGATTTTTTGACAGCAGACTAGATGACAAACGCTTCTCAACCAAATAATAGCACGCATTTCCCATATTTATTCTGTGTTTAATTTCCTCCCGAATGTCATTTATATTTGTTACTGTTGCTCCAAAATTGTTTAATTTTTCCACCTCTTCGAAGGATATATCTCCGATATGTATATCTCCATTTCGTTCAATATTCTGGTCACGAGACATAATCATATACTTCGTCCTTTCAGGGTTTACTTCCAAACCTATCGCTTTACTTGTTTGAAGTAAAATTTCATTGTTTTCCCTAATCGTTTGCGGATTTTCTCCTAACACATTCACGTCATCCGCATAAACAAGAAGCTAATGTAACCCGTTCAATTACAAACCCCCCCCCCTGTTATCTTGAACTAATAATAATAATAATAATAATAATAATAATAATAATAATAATGACAATAATAATAATAAGTTTAATCGGATGTCGTTCTCTGCGGTCTAGCGTTTACCATGCTGGCTGTTGAAGCTGAGGTTCGCAGATTCAAGTCCGGATTTAAAGAACGATAAAATATTTATCTGACTTCCTCCCAGACGGAAATGAAACTGGCAGACCCGTATCGTAATGTACGGCACATAGAAGAATCTTATCCCTGGTAGATGGCTTCAGGAAAAATTCCTCGGAAATTTCTCTCTCCACGTTGGATCTCTATGATGAATAATCTCTGCAGTTGAAAGCGTCGTTAAAAATACTATTGCTACCGCCACTGCCACCGCCACTGCTGCTACCACCATTGGCGTTACTTCAATCGGGATTGCAAGTGCGGAGTATGAAAACAATCAACGAGTACCTTCTTGCAGCAGCTGCATAGAATTAGAGACTTAAGTTACTTTAAATATTCACAAAGGGAATTTTTGAAATCGACTCTGAATTACTTATCCTTGAGAGTACAACACAAAGGAAAGGCAACAGATTCGCTGCAGAAGAGGAGTTCCTTTGTGCATTGTGCATGGCATCTACTGGTTTCGTTTCAGTGCCGTCCGTCATTCGAGGTTAGGTCTTCCTTCAGTTTAAAACTTAATCGCAAACGCAGCGCTGAAATCGAGTTACAGGAGAAGTTTTCATAACACAGGGAATGTCTTGTCTTATAAATGCATAAGTAAGAGAAGCTGCTAGTGTCTGTATAAAAAATGATATGGTTTATTTAACGACGCTCGCAATGCAGAGGTTATATCAGCGTCGCCACTGTGCCGGAATTTTGTCCCTCAGGAGTTCTTTTACATGTCAGTAAATCTACTGACATGAGCCTGTCGCATTTAAACACACTGAAATGCCATAGACCTGGGCGGAGATCGAACCCTCAACCTCGAGCATAGAAGGTCAGCGCTATACCAACTATGCTACCGAGGCCGACTAGTATCTGGATCAGTGCAAGAATGCGATATTTTAAATGATCATATAATTAACATAAGGTGTTTCAGACCACCCGTATCAGCCTTTTTTCTCGAAAAATATGTGATACTGGTTGTTCATGAAAAAAATTTTTACAACTAAAACCTATGTAAAGAATCGATTGGTGGCAGTACTATTTCCCGTAACAAACCGGAAGTAGGGGTACTTGTCGTAAACTTCGAAATTTCAAATGAGAATATGAGTCATTGAAGGTATGGACATTGTGCCACTGTCATACATCTATGACGCAGTGCATGAGGGTAGGCCACTAGAGAGAACCCAAGAGGTGGAACTTAAACTGAGAGGATTCGATCCGACATCGGGATGAGAATCCGGTGTGGCTTAGTGGATAGAGCATCTGCACGTAGAGCTGAAAACCCGGGTTCAAATCCCAGTGGCGGAAGGAATTTTTCTCTGTTCCACTCTTCCATCATCATATGATGACGCAGAATTTCTGCACTGAAATATCATATGTACTTCGGTACATCGTAACAGCTTATTTCAAGTTAAATAAAATCTTGGAAAATATAAAATAAACTACAACCTGATTTTTATTAAATGTTCAGAAAACTCAGAGAATAAGATACGCTTATTTTATACTAAATTGAAAATATTAGGAGATATTTCAATATTTCGCGCATTTCAATATTGAATATTCTAGAGAGCGTAAACTATAATGATGCTTATGTACGTTATAAAAACAAAATTTGAAAACGTTTAAAACTCTAAAGGAAAAATAAAAATACGATATGCTTATTTTACGTCAAACAAACTAAATTAGAAATGTTGTTTTTAAACTTTTCGATTTAATTTTAATTAGGCCTAAATATTCAGTGAACAGACAACAAGAAAAGCTTATTTTAAGTTGCATAAATGCAATTAATAATTAAAAAAACTCTGTTTGTCGTACTACAAGCATTTCCTTCTGCCCTCCCACTTAAATTTTAGGTAGCCTAGTAACCGGTAAACTTACATACGAGTACAAGAACTCAAATTTGTGTGTGTGATGTTTACATTTCTCGTCTCATTCATCTCTCGCATTACGCGAGCCTCATCTCTCCAGCAGGCAATAACCTTTACCGGGTTGTTAGAGTGCATCAAATTTTAAAATTCCTTTGCAGGAGAGATCAAATTTCTGCACATTGAAAAGCCAAAACTAAAATTCTTTCAATCATTTATTATCATAATACACTGCTCTCTTAAATTTTTGAGCATATCCGGAATTAGTTGAATAGTTTTCCCAAAACACGCTTTGAAATTCATACAATGTGTCATATAAAACTATTTTTATCTCGAAAAAAAAAATAAAAACGAGCAAAACTGCGAAAGTTGTCTTATGTTCATAATCATCATTATATTGTAAGCGTATCATCTCATCTTTATCGGTAAGTTATCGTATAATTTTACCTCAATCATTATCAAAGTTTTACTTAAACTGATATTCATTGCCATTGTCTAATGTTTTTCTTCTTATTCATTCCTACCATAGTTAAGCCCATCATCATTGTCATTATCTCATCTGGTTTTATTCTTACTTTTATTGCATTTTATTTCCATTATTATTCGCGTTTTACGTATTGTTGTAGGATATTCTTCGCCAACGTCTGAAACGTTTTTCGTAACCATTGTTAGCACATGTTCATAATTTTATTATCTTCACATCATCATAATCATTATCGTCTGCATATCATTTTATCATCATATTCATCTCTTCGCCGTCATCCTTCAGAGTTTGACTCTTGGGCCCATTCTTCCCTGACTGTTGAGGATCTTGTGTTTTTTTACACAGTTCTAAATACAACATTCATTATGGTTTGAAAACTTTCGAAACATACATACTGCATCTAATGATATAATGAAACAATGTATTAACTTCACGTAGCGCTCCGAAGCTCATGACTCATTGCTACTCCATTGGCTGGCATAGTAATACCGTTGCACAATGCAGCGTATTTGATCACAAGCAAAGTGGTGAACTTTCGCGGATCCGTAATTAAGAACGGAATGCTGGGAATGCAGGATTTGGTAAACAGTTTGCATATTAAATACTGAGAGTAGTGGCGCGAATTTTTCATGCTGTAGGCAGAGTACACCATCAATGTCCAAGGTCAAGTAACCTTCAGATAGGATCAGGCTTTTTACATTGTTAGTAAACGTGTTTGTTATCTATCCTCGTTTTCATTCAAGTATTTAGGTTTTTTACTTTCCATTTGACTTACATCCGAGACAACAATTTGGCAGGATTCCCCTGAAATGGATCCAGCACAAGATATTCACCTGAGACAACACAGAATATTACATTGAAAGTAACGTCCATCCGTGCTCAAGGCGAGATTCGCATCCACTTGTTAAAGTTTTTAATGCTGTGGGATAAAATAAATTATTATAATGACATAACGGTTACCTTTGGGACTAACTTCAAATAGAAAATGCATTGTTTGGTATCATATCATATCATATCATATCATATCATATCATATCATATCATATCATATCATATCATATCATATATCATATCATATCATATCATATTATATATCGTATCATATCATATCATATCATATCATATCATATCATATCATATCATATCATATCATATCATATCATATCATATTATATATCATATCATATTATATATCATATCATATCATATCATATTATATATCATATCATATTATATATCATATCATATCATATCATATCATATCATATCATATCATATAACACGTCGCGTCGGCATCGGCATTGCATATAGGGAGTTGGCGTAGTAGTTCACACAGATTTTTCCCACAGTCACAAATTTTCTTGGAAGGACGAGCGATTGCGTACCTAATTTTATTGTCTCTCCTACCATTTCATTCATTCACCTTAACTTGAATTCATGAGTGTTATGATCTGGTGAATTGAAGAAAAACTTTGGCAACCAATAGGCAAAAATAGCGAAATGTTGTGAGAATAGGATAATAATCACAAATTAGAATCTATAGGCTAAGAATATTAAACGCTTTCCGACACTCTGGAAACAAATTTAAAAATTTAAATGTCATGTTGAAAATTCAGGTAAGTTCAATTTGTAATATAAATAGTTTTGTACAATTTTCAGTCTATCACTTATCTAATTGTGAAAGCAGAAATAAATTCTGTTACATCAAATTTAATATTATATCATGTATCACGAATATTTTCGACTTTTCATATAAGTCATCTTCAGTGATATAGTTAGCTGACAAATACAATTGAACATAAGTGAAAGTAGTACAGTGATAAAACATATACAGTACGTAAGTAATTTAAACCATGCTTGCTAATTTTAAAGCAAAGAGTGGTTATGAGTCATAGCATCATACGTAGTGTTGGATTAAAACAATCAGATAAAATAAACAATGAAATGAGTAAGGCTACAATAGGAATAATTATTTGTTGTATCAAATATAGCAATTTGTATGCCAGTGTTTAAAAGTAATTGTATTTGTCAGCTAACTATATCACCTGAAGATGACTTATATGAAAAGTCGAAAATATTCGTGACACGTAATATATTTTAATTGATGTAACAGAATTTATTTCTGCTTTCACACTTAGATAAGTGATATACTGAAAATTGCACAAAACTATATATTACTCTGGAAACAGTTCACCGTATCCCAATATGAGTCTTCGGATTTCACAACACTTTATCTCTGTAACTATAAAGCTACAGCAGTGCAGTAAGTGCCAATAGACAGGTTCTCGATATGTGAACCTCTGGTCACACGGCAGACATTAGGCGTTTATTGCAATTCCTACCACATATTGCGCAGTATACCACCATCTATCGTCTGCATGCTGCTGTGATGCGACGCCGTACCTCCTGCAGGTTATTGGCGGCCAAAGGTGGAACGTAAATATTGTTCTTTACGTACTCCCACAGGAAGAAATCACAGGCGGTTAGGTTAGGTTAGGTGAGTACGGAGGTCGCTTCGTCAGGTTTTGGTCTTCTGTAGCGCAACGGACATTCCAGCGTTAAGGGAGATGCTCGTTGAAATACTCACGCAGAAAGTGGTGCACCAACTTGCAGAAAAATGAACTCGTATTCCTCTTCCTGCAGTCACAACAGAAGAATGAGCTGAGAAATTCAGGACACAAAAAGCTCTCTGAGGTTTCGAGAGTACTATTTTCTAACAGTGGCCTTTTTCAATAATAGCCAGCATGCGCATATAGCAGTCGTATACAATAAAATAGGAGACATTATCTATTGAAATAATGGCTTACAAAGTATAATAAAATGAGCGAAATGAAAAACAAACAGTTAAACCAGTAGAAAAAATATAAAAAACGAAAAATATTTATATATCTTAAAGATACCAAAATTAAATCCTCAGAATAAAATCCTGCTAGAAAGGTTTGCTTACATACTTTCCGAAATAAGAACATATTCAAATCGGAGCAGTCATTTTGGGAAACGTATTTTTAAGAAACTTTGGTTTATATTACAAGAGTCATTTGCGCTATGTGGATTTCCATGGCTGACTCAGATGATTATTATGTTGGCGATGTTCAGACTTCGAGACTTGGGACCCGATACAATAAGTTTACTGTGCATGAACTACAGGTTGTTGACTCGCTGCAAGTAGTGAAAGGTAGAGATGTGTTGAGGTAAAAACGTTGCTATGTAGAGTACAGTACGGTAGTATGGGGAAACACACACATATGTACATTCTGGAAGTAAATATACATTACACAATGACAATGTCAAAAGAATGTGAAAAGCATTTATTCTCTGTCTTTTATAAGCATTTGTGTTTAATTATACACATTGCTAATGGTGGAAATAAACATGTAGCAATTTTAATTTCTTCATTTATCCTATCGGTCGTATTTAGGAAGTGCAGTTACAGTACCGAATTGCAATGTACTACAAGACATATTTTCAGTGTCTCAAACGTAAAACTTTTTCGGTTATCTGCCAAAAACAGTTTGTACTGTGAAAAGCTGCGCTCTACGTCGCATGACGTGATAGGAGCAAAACGAAAAAACCTAACATCATTGCAGTCTCTAAGAGACAGTCCTTTATTCTCGGGTGACTTTATGTCCACTAATTTGCTGTTTACATTACACAATGTTCCATATCCGTTATTTTTACATAAAATTGATTTCCACTTCTGTTTTACACGTGTATTTGGTGTCTCATTAATTCTTTGTGTCATTTCCTCAACTAATTTGAGGGCTTCCGGCATCTCTTGCTCTGACTTTTCTAATCGTGTAATAATTTCAGGCGCAATTTGAAAATGGGTTTGTATAAAAACCAAATTATTCGTCAGAATCTTCAAATCCGGAGCGTTTTCCTTTGGGTATTTGTTGCATTCATTCTACAGCACCCCCATCCACTGTACGGTTTGTCACTATACTCAGTACGCCGTATGAGGATTTCCCACTGAACTGCCCTATCGGGTCCGAAGTCTCGAAGCTTGGTGATGATAGATGATAATTACAATAACCATAATAAGTGGTATGGCAATCATTTATAAAATAATAATTCGAAACTGCTCAGATCGAGGAATACAGCTGATATTCATAAGATGTGTGCTGAATTTTAAAGATCATAAAATATTCCAGAAGTTTTGGACTGTGATTGTAAAAGTTCTCCAACTGAAGCATTTTCCAACGTACATAAGTTTAATTTATCACCTTAAGAACAAACGCAAGCTTTGTCTGAGGCGAGTAGAAGTGTTAAAAAAAGTTTGGACGTTCCTCGTTCAGTTGACATTAATTACTTAGAGAGCTTTTGTGATATAACCACTTTCACCTCCCCCTTGGAGTTTCTGCGTCCGTTTCGACTTACCCCTACTCATCTCCAATGAAACGGATGCATTATGATTTTTTTTTAAACAGGGGAAGAGAGCTAAACTGGAGAATAAGTAAAGAGAGCGCGTGAGCAAGGGAAGGAAAAGATTCGCAAATTATCCTTTCTTTTTATTCCTTTTCTCCTCTCTGTGAAGTTTTTTTGTTCCTTTTCTTTTTTAGAATATTATTGTAGTTCATCCATCCTTATTCCGAATATATAAACAATAAACCTTTATTAAGGGGATATAAGGACCAAGGAGCAATTTAGTGACTTAAATGCAGTACAGGGGTGACCAGTCCCTTGGCGATCTTAAATTTTGTCGACAAAAGAAAAACGATTAAATCAACTTATTCCAAAATGTAGTCACATGTGAAATGTTTATTGAATGAGAAACTTATGCCTTGGTTTATTTAATTGTAAATAAGATAGTTTGAAACAAAGATAAATATTGGCCCACCCTATCATCTTCATCATTATCAAAATAAAATTGGATTAAATCAAAAGCATATTCCTCCCCATATTTGAAACAAAAATAAATATTGGCCCACCCTATCATCTTCATCATTATCAAAATAAAATTGGATTAAATCAAAAGCATATTCCTCCCCATATTTGAAACAAAAATAAATATTGGCCCACCCTATCATCTTCATCATTATCAAAATAAAATTGGATTAAATCAAAAGCATATTCCTCCCCATATTTGAAACAAAAATAAATATTGGCCCACCCTATCATCTTCATCATTATCAAAATAAAATTGGATTAAATCAAAAGCATATTCCTCCCCAAATTTGAAACAAAATTAAATATTGGCCCACCCTATCATCTTCATCATTATCAAAATAAAATTCGATTAAATCAAAAGCATGTTCCTCCCCATATTATAAGAAGGCTTAGGATCCGAGACAACTTAAGAATGAAGTGAAGTTACAATGCAACGGAGTACAGATGGAGTGAGGTGGTGCGTTGAGTTTTGTTTACCTGTGCTTTAGTGTCGATCCAGTTCGTGATCAGAGGTACAGTATTCTTCCATCTCTGCCTACGAAACGAACTCATGTCATCACAGTGTATTTTCATTTCATAGTGAACAGTTTTTTCGAAGTAGGTACAAGTATGTACAGTTGTGGCAAGAAAGACCGAACCGACCCTTGTACTTGATTTCAGAGCCTTGTTTACTTCAGAGCACGATAGACTGGTAATTAAGACTTTCGTGGTTCGAATCCTGCCTGGGAAAGAAACTTTTTTTTGTTCCTTATTCAATTTTATTCTCAATACTTTTCGATTTCTGCTAAAATTCATGTTCTGGGAATAATAAGTTAATTAAGTAGTAAAATATCGCTGCAATCGAAAAGTATTGGGAATAAATTTGAATAAGGAACAAAAAAAGTTTCCATGCCAGGCAGGATTCGAACCACGAAAGTCTTAGTTACCAGTCTCTCGTGCTCTAGAGTGAACAAGGCTCTGAAATCAGCTACAAGGGTCGGTCCGGTTTTTTTTTTGCCACTACTGTACATTGTTGTTCATAGTAACGATAACGCCTTCAACGTCGCCGAGGGACATGAAACCTTGTGAGATATATGACCTACTTCAATTTCCACCATAGGCGGAGTGCTCCCTCAAACTTGGCCGAACTCTTTTTTTTATTATTATTATTAACGTTAGAAAATATTGAATTCAAAAAAAAATTTCTTGTCTTTGTTTATGATTAAGTTTCTGTGCTTAAATTGACGAATTAATATCTTCAGACAATGTGTCTGGACTGTAATATTTATTTTAAATTTCTGAATGTATAAGAATTTCTATACATCATATTTTGAGGAATGAAAGCACTATAATGTTTTTTTTTTCTGTAACAGCCTGTATTGATGTGTTAGAACTCTGCAGGTATTCCAGCAGCCATTTGGAGAAATATGAATAACATACTGCACAACAATGCAGAAAAAAGAAAAGTGATCCCGGTATAATGTGTAAACTTAAAGACAAGATTAAATAAAATAATTACAGTTTACATTTCATATATCTTGTTTTTTTTAAGTAACAGATGAAGTAAATTTAAAATTTGTGCACCGCTGTGGAGTAATGGTTAGTACGTCTGGCCATGAAACGAGCGGGCCCAAGTTCAAATCCTGGTTGGGACAAGTTACTTGATTGGGGTTTTCCCTCAACCAATTGAAGCAGAATTGCTGGGTAATTTTCGGTGTTGGACCTCGGACTCATTTCGCCATCATTCAGAGCAGAAGTGGTGTAAGTCAAAAGTGGGTAATGAGGGTTAAAGTAAACATTCTGTAAAATACAGCGCAAAGTAGCAATTAATATTTAATTTATTTAAACTATTAGTAGTCAGTGGATAGCAAGGAGGACATATTAATTGCTACTTTGCGCTGTATTTTACAGAATTTTTACTTTAAACCTCATTACCCAACTTTGACTTACATCACTTTTGCTCTGAACGGCTCAATTCACATATCATCATCCATACAATAGCCCAGGTTAAGTTCACGGTGCCTACCCAATAATTCACAGAATAGGAGTGGTAAGCACAATAAGCCTCGGGTCCCTGCTCCGTACAAGAGAAAAAAAGTAAAATTTTCTGTATATTTTGTTACAATTTTATTTGAACATTTAAACAAGGAAACAAAATGGTTAAATAATACAATTCTTTAAATGAAATAATGGTTTATAGTATTAATAATGTTATTCAGCATCCATCTTGTGAAACTGATTATATCAATAACGAAAATGTTTTAAGTAGTTTAGTAAGTATGAGTTTGCACAAAAAGAACAGAGATTTTGTGATGCGTCTCAAATGTCTTCAAAAGTAGACATAATCTATTTCAATCACAGTATTTAATAGAAATAAACCAAATCTTTATGTTCACTTTGCTTAACATTTTTACAATAACATATATTAAGAGATGCTTAATCGCATACAATGATTGACGTTGGAGTTACTTATGGAAGGTGGAGGCAGATTCTATTATTCCACATTCAACGACCATATCACGAAATATCAAGGTTGGAGCAAACGAAATTCGTGCTGAAGTTATTCCACAATTAAAATAATCGATGGAAATGTCGCCATTTCGTTTTAAAAATTAATAACCTAGTTTATCCTTACCTAGAATTTCCTCCTTGGTTTCTTTAACGTACTCGGTCTTGGCCCTTCAAGGCTGTAGCGCCATGGATTTACTTTTTATCGGTATTTACTTTTGTTCTGTGGCATTACGAATACAACACTGTTACAAAATATTGCAAGTTAACTGTTTTGTGCAACTAGAGGATGAAGAGTAACTTATTTTTTAAATCTTTTTTGTGCTACTTATACTTTATATTTTTATTCTTATAAACAACATAGTTTGTTAAAATTGTATTTCATTTTATTGATTTATTATTATTATTATTATTATTATTATTATTATGCAAATATTTTATTGTTTAACATTTCCATAGCGCATACTGTAAACACTTGATCGAAGACAGTTTTTAGTTCATGATACCCTTCAAGCGATCGAGACCACCGGTCGTCCGTGATGTTTCATCTTGTATTTTGCTTTCTGTGGAGTCAGGACACGCGGCAGCTAGCCTGTTGCGTATAGTACGGAGCGAGCGAGAAAGTGTATTAATTTAAGTAAAGTTAATAGAAGATTTTAACTTCAATTAAAGCTGATGATATCCCATTCAATAAAATAAATTATATCATTAATAACAAAATAAAAACCGATCGGCGTATATCACGAATCTCTGTTGGTCGTTCTTAATGAAATGCAGAGCTCAAATGCAGGTAACACTAGTTCCTTAGTAAATAACGATCGTCGCTTATTCATTTGCAGGTTTAATATGTAACACTAGAAAATTGTCAACACGTTTACGTTTTGGTATATGGACAATCTAGCGGAAACCTCTTGAACTTCACGTTCACTAAAAATGTTAGATTTTTCTCGTCATTTGTACCTCGAACAAAAATATTTACGTTCATATGCCCGCTCTTGTGATACATTCACTTTTCATTCTGAACTTAAGCGTCGCTAACATATCTAATTAATTTGCCTCTACTACAGTCCAACAATAAATCTATTGTCTAATGGCGGCTGAAAGAAGTGAAGCTTCGGCGGGTCGCGTTGCGTCGGCAATTAGATGTTGACGCTTGGGTGAATGATGTAAGCCAAGTGCTCGCCATTACATAAAATACTTTACATACATAATAATAGGTTGTGTGTGATTTAACAAATCCATTTTTACTCGTTTGAAATGAAATGTCCTCTTAATGATTTAAAAAATAAATTTATAATCGGGTCCCCATACTACCCTTCAGGGCCTTCCCAACAGTTTGCGTGTCAGATCACAAAGAGAGATTATTGGATTAACTCCGTTGTTCTCTTCAGTGAGTTCTCTCAGATGTGGGGTCAAGTGTACACATTCCTCCATAAATGATGTTTCTAAAACAATTTGATAGAAAACTCCAAGATTGTGCACTGATAAAATGTTATCATTACTAGCTAAACATTTCAGTTTTTCAAAGAATGTAACAAGCTGTACAGGGTGTAAGGGATATGTGCCATTATTTTAACTGATGATTGTTCATGTAATAAGGAAGAAAAAGTCCTCAATATTTTTTTTCTAATCGCAGTATTTAACTAATTATTAAAGTTTACAATATTAGGCGTTTGGCAACGTTGCTGGATGGGGAGGAAAGAGTTTACAAGTACACAATACAGCTCAAGCGGATACAGACATACCGATACAAAACGAATGCACTGTTCTAATGCAAGGGCGGACTGTTGTTTACATAAAGCGAGCACCAAATACAAACTTTCATCTCATTAATAGAACTTGATGGTAAATTTCCATTTTACTTAACAATATTGGCAATATTGATCCATTTTTTTATTGTTCGTCTAAAAAATAAACAATAATGGTTTACTGAACAAACTCACACGAACTCTTTTTTTTAAATCCAACATTTTAATGTTTCCCGCTTCCATAAAGCAGTACCATTTTTAAAGAAATTTCTGTTCGTGTGATTTTCGAAACGAGGTAAGAGACTCCTAGTTTCTAATAATCGTTGAGAAACTCCTACAAACGTTTGCCGATTAGGTCATTGCGGAAAACATTGACGGTACATCATCTTGCCTCACTTGAATTACGACGACTTTCTCCATAAATGAATAACATATGATATTCCTAAACTGTGAATGACATTGTAAGTTGTTTATCGAATACCTGCTACCGAATTGTCATCTGCTCGGCAGTAAACGTATGTACGGGGAGCTTGAACTCAGCTGACATGTATAGTACGTACGTCTGTGCAGAGTACTTCCTGATGAACACGTTGTTACGTCTTTCACGCCAGAATATTAACAAATTTAAGCATGCAATTTTATTTAATTTCACGAAAACGTAATAGAACACACAATACCCTACCCAGTGACATCAGAGACTGTTGGAATTTAGTAGCGTTCAAAAGCAAGCTTATTAAGCATTTTCTTACTGCGTAGAGCAGGTTTAATTTTTACTTAATCAATAAAAGAAATGCTTCTCTCTTCTTAACTTTTACAATAAACTGTCTAGCTTTTATTAATCAGTTAATATTTTAGTACTTTGATTTTTATTGTATTTGTAAATTAATATTAATTGTAATTATAATTGTAATTGTATTCTTAATATTGTAGTTGTAATCCCCTGGTAGAGGGGAAGAGAAGGCCTGATGGCCTAATCTCTACCAGGTTAAATAAATAAATGAATGAATGAATGAATGAATAAATAAAATATATGTATTTAAACTAATATTAACTCTTTGCTAGATATACCTACTGATGTAATTGTTTTCGTAACTTTACTAATGGTATAAGCAGTATAACGCGAATAAAATAAAAGAAGAAATATTTTCTTTTTGGGAAAACTATCAACTTTTGACCCTATGTTGTATGGAGATTTTTTGATCCTGCAGACCGTCCCCGACGACTGTGAAAAGGACGGCACTTATACTCCTTAGACTCTGTATATTGCATGTAGTCTTCTAACACGTTAGCTAAATTGTATAGAATCACATTAAAAGTACATAACGAAAAGCTTCACGGTCAGAAGAATAAACTTCCTCGTTCATTATTTCATCGTCCAACCGTTTTACGTCTCTCTTGTACTGGAGTGCTGCAAGGAGAAGTTCTTGCCAGATTTTCGTAATATTCAATCGAGTTTCGCAAACTAGATAGAGATTTCTGTAATTGAACTACAAGACCTAAATTAGTATTGAGTGATTGCACTATGACACTCACGATATGAAAACACTCAAGAATGCGCCCCAAAAATATTAATTAATATTACTCCGAGATCTTTTAGCTTACCGATGAGTGACCCAACTTCATGTCGAGCGTTTAGGTTCTCTATATGATCTTTTGTTATAGATTTTAATGCCTCCAGTGTGCCCTTTTGAAGGGCTTGACATAGTTAATGACGCGGAGACCATCGTGTTTTAAAAAACTCTGCAGTGTTACACGTGTTTTATTCATTAAAAACTCTCATCGACAGCCTGATGCGACGAAAAAGTGTTATATTCCCTGAACTTCCCTTCATCAGTGCACGAGTCTACTCCGTTGTAGTCATCGAGTTTGGGGAATGAACGGCACACGGTAGATAAATCGCTAGTGGGTTAAATTCTCCATTGCGTGCTTGAAGATGAGAATACGCATCCACATATCGATGGCCCAGAACCAGGCTGTTCCAAGTCCATTTTACTATATTCTTTTTCAGGAGAGCTATTTTAAGCTCCTGACATTCAAAGCTTCATGAAAAAATTTGGAATAGCTTCATAGCAACCTCATGGAGGGGAATATTTACAATTTTGTGCGATTCATATATGCAGAAAAGAACTGGAACACAATGAAATACAGAGTTCTTTGTTATGAAAAGTTGGACTTAGAACATTCTGGGTCTCAGCCATCGATATGTCATTGTCATATGACTGACCGCGACAGTCCTAAATAACAGCATCTAGATTTCTGAGAACATTCAAGACAGCCCCCACATTTTTCCCCTTATTTCTTTTGAAGCTCATGAGTCGCTTGCTAGGTATTTTTCCTGACTTATAAAGCTGATAATAAATGCTCATTTTTAATCCGTGTGTACAATATCCGCAGTTGACTCAACGATAAATCGAAAATATTTAGAGTTCATTACTGGGCGAACTATTTCCTGAAGTAGTTTTGTCAGCCATTAATTGTAGAAACACTTTAAATATTGTTTTGGACTGATGGGATGCATGTCCACTTCCTTTAACTTTGTATTGTCTAATATATATTTTTGAAAATGGGTGAAATTGTGCTGTACTGTACATTCTTGTGCCCACAAATTTTTTATCTGATCCACAAAAGAACATATCTGTCCCTACTAAGTATTTGTTTGTAGTTGCGATTCATCAAAGAACGTCTCTAAAATATAAAATTTCACTGTCTATTTCTTTAGAGGTAGCCACCGGCGTGGCTCAGGCGATATCGCGTTTGCCTACTGATCGGGGCTGCACTCTGGCGAAGCAATAAATGTATAAGTCCTAAATTTCTTTATATTAATATTTACAAACTCTTGTACATTGGAAGATTTAAATCAATAGTGAGTTATATGTAATTATTTTGAAGCAAAGTAAATAATTTCAATAACTTCAAAACAGCATTATTATTATTATTATTATTATTATGGTTATTATTATTATTATTATTATTATTATTAGTATTATTATTAACTTTTATAGAAACAAGAGTGTTATTTGGGAGACCGGAGGGAAAAAGACCTTTGGGGAGGCCGAGATGTAGATGGGAGGATAATATTAAAATGGGTTTGAGGGAGGTGGGATATGATGATAGAGACTGGATTAATCTTGCACAGGACAGGGACCGATGGCAGGCTTATGTGAGGGCGGCAATGAACCTGCGGGTTCCTTAAAAGCCATTTGTAAGTATAGAAACAAAACTACAAAATTGAATTCGAGGCGAACTACACAGTACCGCATGATGATTTATGGAGCAATGGTGAAATGTCGCTGGATGAAGCGGGAATAACTCGCGGAAACCTACCATTAAGCACTGTCTTTGCCCAACACAAATTCCACTCGAATCCACCAGGATTCGAACTCGGATTATCAATGTAAAGTACCGACACTGGAATGCAATGCCCTCGATATCTTGCCGTGGTAAGGCAAAGCACGGAATTCATGACAGATAAGCCGTTTCCTCGTAACTTCTTGTGTGGAGGCGTTTTGTGGAGGATACAATCCTAGAGTCTACAGCCGATATTACTGACGCCAGTGTTCCTAGCGTGTGTCCTTGAGTACAATGCAGTCTGCGAGCATCTGTTAATAGTGTAGCTGAGAATGGTACCACCTCCTATACACGTCACGTCAGCAAACTGCCAACCACAGTTACCAGTCTTGCTGCCCAGACTGTGGCAAAAGTAAGATACTAGCACTTAAGTCTCCCTACGCTAGCGTTCCTGCAGTGTGTCATTGATTACATTGTCCAGTCAGTGAGTTTCTGTAGTCTCTGCAGCTGAGAACGGTACCTCCTCCTAAATACACACCACTTCAACGATCTGCCAATCACAGTTGTGAACTTTATCGCCCATACCCTGCTACAAATATGAGACACTCGCACTTAAGGTTCTCATTACTTATTTCACATGCCAAAAATGGTGCCGCGACCTACAGTGAATAACAAAAATATTCGGACATCCGTCAACTAACAATTCAATGACATATATTTACATATAAATATATAAAAATAAGCTTTTCTTATTTTTCCCCTAAAAGTACCCCATTTCATATAAACATTTTCAACACAACAATTCCAATTAAGTTAATGTTCTTCTAATTATTAAAACATAAAAGAAAACATTTGATTTCTAATACTAACAAAAATATTCGGACACTTTTTGAAAACAAAGAATACTATTCCAGCTCCTTATTATTAGTACATTGTAGGACCACCCTTCTGTTTAATAACCTCTTTCAGTCGGCGTGGCATGCTGTGTACTAATTTTTTTGTTATGTCTATAGGAATTTTCACCCATTCTTCTTAAAGTCTTGCTTTTAGCTCTTCTTTAGAAGAAATAGGCCTTGATCGAACCATCCTGTCAAGTTCGTCCCATAAATGTTCAATAGGGTTCAAATCCGGCGATTGTGGAGGAGGATGAAGCACTTTAGGGCATTTGTAGAGTAGAAATTCTTGTACAATATAGGAGTTATGGTTGGGATCGTTGTTCTGGTAAAACATAAACTCCTTTTCAATTCCAAGCTTTTCTGCACTTTTCACTAAATTATGTTGCAGGAGGTGTAAATAGTCTTCCTTCTTCATGAGATCCTCGATGGACACCAATTCACCAACCCCAGAAGCTGATATGCACCCCCATATCATCACATTTCCTCTACAGTGTTTAACAGTAGCTCGCAAATTCTTGGTTTTCATTTCCTCCTTAGGCTTTCTCCAAACCATTTGTCTACTATCGCTGCCAAAAACATTGAATTTGCTCTCATCAGAAAAGAAAGCTTTTTCCCACCAATCTTGGCCTTTATTTTCATATTCCTTAGCAAACTGAAGTCGTTTACGTCTGTTCCTTTCACAAACATAAGGCTGTTTTCGTGCTATTCTTCCGTTGTAGCCCCGTTTATGTATTACCTCTTAATTGTTTGGGCATGCACTTTTTTACCCGTAGCCGATTCAATTTCAGAAGCTAACTTCGGGGCACTTAACGAGGGTTCTTTTTAATCTGTCTGATAATAAGAGATTCTTCTCTGTCTGTGAGGACTTTTCGGCGACCTGTTTGCTTTCTCAGCTCTGTTCTGTCCTCGTTTTTATATCTGAGAATTATGACAGACACTGTACTTCTCTTTACCTGTAATGTTTCGAATGGTTTTTCCTTTTTCGTGATGGAATATCACTAACTGCCTCTGATTAAATGTTGTTTGCTTACCCTTACGCCCCATTTTGTGTTCCGTCTTGCTGAAACGACAGCACAAGTAAGACTAAGTACGCTCGCATATTACTAAAACTCGGTACTTCCACCTACTGTGTAATGTGATCAACAGGGGTGTACAGAATAGGACCAAGAGGAATGTCCGAATATTTCTGTTGCGCAGTCAATTGTATATTTGTTTATTTTTATATAAATACATTGTAAATTTTTATACTGAACAACAATGTAATTTTATTATCTCAACAATAACTCTTCACCTTATACAATTTAATTCCACTCCCGTCAACAATGGGATTTGCTCTCCACACAGTAACACAATATTCGTTAGTGCACTCCACAGACGACAATGACAATTTATTTGGAATATTGAGAACAACAATGAACTGAATTTTAACTAATATTCACAAAGCACTATTTACAACACAGAACTGTCAGTTCTCAGTTCACAGCTCGTTTGTCTTGGCTAGTTCTTCTAGCTCAGTCACTCGCGTTCACAGAATCTCGAACCCCAGACCTTCAGAGTCGATCCGCTGAACTTCGAACTCAGGTCCCCCAACTGCGGTCCACTGCACTCGAACTCCGGGCTTCAGGCTCCACAGTTACGGACACAACTCAAGTCGCGCTCTGGTCTCGAAGCTGGCTTACTGTTCACTGACTGTAACAACACTGGCTTACTGACTGAATGACTGTTCCAAGTTCACTCGCGTGCGTAATTTATACTCACACCATAGTTGCAAGAAATACGAGTTCTCGATATTTCGACGCGCGTCCAGATAGCACTCCAGAGAAAGCACTCGAACAATCCGGACCCCTCTCCTCTCTGCCGCGGTCGCTCTTTTCCCTATCTTCTCTCCGCCATAGCACGTGCCCCAGGACGCAGATGCGCGCGCAACCCGCCCAAAACACGGCCGACTTAGCCCTTCCTCCGTCGGTCGTGAGATCGAACCTCACGTGGCCGTTACAATATTAACATACCATTTCATTAGCAAGCTCTTTTTATGTTCATGTTATGCAAATTGGTTTATTTGACGTAACCGCAAGCGTAATTTCTGCGTTTTTGCAAACACGTTTAGTAACATACACATAAACATTTGGAATATTAAGAGTCCGAATAATTCTGTTATTCACCGTATAATCCTGACCTCTCTCCATGATAATAATATCTCGGTTTTCAAAGCATGGCTATCCTAATCAAGAAATGGATCTTTATCATTTAAACGAGTCTATAAAGCTACAAGGACACTGTTGGTCGAACAACTAAGGCTTTCTGTAAACATTCCGACTATTTTGAAGTAAAATTAGCGATGAAAAAGAATTTACTCTATCATAGTAGTTTCCTACTATTTTCCGACATCTCTCCATTACCCTAGATAATTCACTTCACTGTTACAGAATTAGGAGAAAACTGCTGCGCAATATGCTCTTCCCACTACCCTTATCCTCCTGAGTCCTGAATAATTTGTTGTTTTATTTTTAAAGTTCAATATAATTGTACACTTAAAAAAATGGTACAAGATATGAGGAAAAATGCTGAAAAAATTCTGCAGGTTACAGTTAGGGCACAAACGCAGGTATATTATACTACACTTCGCATCTCTACACATACATCTTATATCATAATCATGTGTGACGTATGGTATAGTATAGTATACTCTCAGGACTCAGGAGGTTAAGCATGAGATTCCTTCAGCAAACGTCCATTCTACATTTGATACTAACGCCTGAACCTTCGGTTATAGCGTAATGAAATAGTATGAACTTAAGAAACTGCTTGATGTTAGCAAGATGATATGGCACGGGCCTAAATGGGACATTGATTAAGTGGAGATTACCGAGCGAGGTGCCTCATGCGTTCCGCATAGAACTCGCATTCGGGAGATTCGTGGTTCGATTCCCGGACCGACCAACCTGACTGTGGTTTTTCCGTGGTTTTCCACAGTTACTTATGCATAAATTTTCATTGTCGCGGTCCATTTCTCTTCCTCTCCCGTGTAAAAAAAATTAGATTTCATATCATTCATCTTCTTCATATCATTCCATAGACCACCTGCTTATAGCGGGGGTTCCCAGCCTTCCGCAATATCTCTGCCAGGATTCATTCCTTAAGAACACTTTCAAGGGCGTTTCGACACCTTGGAAGAGCCGTTGGAATAGATCTTGTGCTGCTTGATCACCTTGCCGGTATGAATCTGGGGGGAGGGATAGAGGGCACCATTGAATGACGGGTGAGAGAGTCACATGCGGTCGGTGGGTTGGTACACCTCATCCTCATTCATCCCATAAATTTCGGGGTGTATAGGCCTCAGTTTGGCGGACGTGCAAAGGATCGTTCCTAATCCGCCCCTAGCCACCGTTAAGTGGAGATTACAAGTTAAACCTAATTATTCAGACAAAGAAAACCTTTCTCACAGCAGCTCGCCTTTGCTACTATGTTTGTATTAAAGCGATCCAACCACACATACAAAGTGGAAACTGTATAATGCTCTGTAGCGGTATTTGTGATTACCTTAATTATGAATAATCAGCTTCATTCATCACAGCGATTGCTTACAATTGGCTCAAAAATTTCATTGGAATATTCTGGTGTGGCATGACTACGGGATCCTGCTACTTGACAGGTTTATGTTGGTTCGTAGCTATCACATAAATGAAGACGAAACGAGTCAAAGAGCTTGGTTCTTTGCGGTGATGGTGCTGCTGCTGCTTCTGATGACGATGATAATGATGATGATGATGATGATATGTTGAGTATTATACTGATATTGAATTAATTAATTGTCCTACTTTGCTTTGAGTTCTGTGTGAAAAAAGGCTGTGCAGTTTATCACAAAACGAGATAAATAGGTAGTGTAGAATATCAGTATTTCAATCGGGAAGTGCAGACGAACAATAACCACCACACGCTGAGCCGAAGACAGTGTTGTGGGATGTCAGGAGCAGACAACCATGACTTGTCAAGTCAGAATCCAAGCTCTACAGTGGATAATTAACGAAGGATCGTCTTCTGTTGAGGCAGACGATAGTCTTGACATTAAATTTTAGTTCACAAGGCAAACATCAAGACCACAAAACTCCGTAGCTGGTATTGATATTAGTATTCTCGGGCCATGAACTGTTGAAACATAACAGGACGTGTGAAGTGGACGATGGTTCGAAGGACTACCATGCCGTACGAATAGTACGCGTACTTACTTACAAATGTCTTTTAAGGAGCCCGGAGTTTCATTGCCGCTTTCACATAAGCTCGCCATCGGTCCCTATCCTGTGCAACATTAATCCAGTCTCTATCTTCATATCCCACCTCTCTCAAATCCATTTTAATATTATCTTCCCATCTACGTCTCGGCCTCCCTAAAGGTCTTTTTTTCCTCAGGCCTCCCAACTAACACTCTATTTGAATTTCTGGATTCGCCCATGCGTGCTACATGCCCTGCCCATCTCAAACGTCTGGATTTAATTTTCCTAATTATGTCTGGTGAAAAATACAATGCGTGCAGTTCTGTGTTGTGTAACTTTCTCCATTCTCCTGTAACTTCATCCCTCTTACCCCCAAATATTTTCCTAAGCACCTTATTCTCAAAGAACGTTAATCTTTGTTCCTCTTTCAAAGTGAGAGTCCAGGTTTCACAACTATACAGAATAATCAGTAATAGGCATATAACTTTTCTTTTTAATATAAATTCTAAGTTTCAGAGTTTTTGACAGCAAACTAGATGACAAAATTTCTCAACCGAATAATAACAGGCATTTCCCATATTTATTCAGCGTTTAATTTCCTCCCGAGCGTCATTCATATTTGTTACTGTTGCTCTAAGATATTTGAATTTTTCCACCTCTTCGAAGAATAAATCGCCAATTTTTATATTTCCATTTCGTACAATATTCTGGTCACGAGACATAATCATATACTTTGTCTTTTCGGGGTTCATTTCCAAACCTACCGCTTTACTTGCCTCAAGTAAAATTTCCGTGTTTTCCCTAATCGTTTGTGGATTTTCTCCTAACATATTTACGTCATCCGCATAGATAAGAAGCTGATGTAACCCGTTCAATTCCAAACCCTCTCTGTTATCCTGAACTTTCCTCATGGCATATTCTATAGCGAAGTTAAAAAGTATAGGTGATAGTGCATCTCGTTGCTTTAGCCCTCAGTGAATTGGAAAAGCATCAGATAGAAACTGCCCTATACGGACTGTGCTGTACGTTTCACTGAGACACATTTTAATTAATCGAACTAGTTTCTTGGGAATACTAAAGTCAATAAGGATATTATATAAAACTTCTCTCTTAACCGAGTCATATGCCTTCTTGAAATCTATGAAAAACTGATGTATTGTACGCTTATACTTCCATTTTTCTCCAATATCTGTCGAATACAAAAAATCTGATCGATAGTCGATCTATTACGCCTAAAACACCTACTAGCAGAAGATACTAAAATACTAATACCCTGCAATAACAAATTTAATAATCCGAGTCATCGTTGCCAGGCTCCAATCATAAAATATTCCTCCATAAATTAGGTCATGATTACACAAGTAATACAGTTTGGAAAAATATGGTATAACTTGCTCTAAACAGTGACATTACTTTACTCCGATTTGCGATGATGTTTCTCGATTGGTATCATTGACAATCACGGATGTCACACTCTGGTACTTTCTTCTTGTTCTGCCGTACTTTGTTTCAATTTCTTCTGGTGTAATTGGACTAATGAGTTTTGGCGTCGATGTCCATTATTAGCGCTTCTGTAAGATCACCAACGTGACTAGCTCTCTTTTTGCCGAAAGCATTTCCTGAAATTACTTTTCTTTCCAGATCTGACCGTGATCACAGATTTTAATTGTGTTGAGGCAAAAATGGCAGGCGTAGAACTACTCGTATATGGATTTCAAAGCCACTTCATCAATTGCACATAGAGTCTAATGTTGATTCGGTATCCTTTGGTGCTGTGCTATGAAGATGTTTGTGCAGATTTTCGTCCGCAGTGATAGGATGCATTGTCGATGATGATCATGGAAGGCTTTTCTAGAAGTTGCACGAGGTTTTCAAAGTATTTTTAAAAATATCTTTGCATTCATGTTAGTTAACAGAAGCTCCAGGCATTTTCCGATGAGTAATGAACGAGTCTTCTTGGCATGAAACCGTTTCTGCTAAGAATTATTTCACTTTTTTTTTATTTCGAGAAGAAAAAACAACATCGCAAGCTTATTTACCATCATTGTCCAACGCAGAAATTATTCATTAATGCTAGCATGTCGTGTCTCATCAATATACTGTACAGGGTGTTAAAAATCATTCAACATTTTGAGAGGTTGTAGTATTAATCGAAACAAGAAAAATGTCTAATAAAGACGAGTCTTAAAATTAATATCTTCCGAGATATGAGTACTTCATCAACAGCATGGGGATGCTCAATGTGATTTGCATTAAAGAAAGAGCTTTCACTATACTTTCACTAAAAGGTCTAATACAGTATAAATGATTCCAAAATTAAATGTTTTACAGGACAAGGGCATTTAAAGTGATATTATAGCAACAGCATATCTTCTAATGTCAGTGCTTTGCTTGTTTCCATTTGAGTATATAATATCATATAGGAAATGCAGTAAACAAAAGGGTAGTCAGCTTCCTTGATCTCGAGGTAGCGTGCTGGACTCCTGATTAAGATTCCCTGGGTTCGATTCCCGGTCGTGAAGTCAGGGGGATTTAATTCGGACCTTTTCACGGGGACTGGTTTTCTGTCCATTGTCCCAGTGTGTGTGATGTCTCGCAGTGGCCCAAGGGTATCCTGACTAGAGATGAACAACGATCGAGAAAGCGAGACTAACAGCGCCCGCAAAGCCGAAAACCCGCACGACAATGTTGCATTACGTCGCGTCCTTGACGTAAAGAATGGTTATGAGTAAACTCGTGGAATTGCCACGAGAATCGTAAGGTTTACTAAGCACGCAGTATAGACTGTATGAAAAGGGGACGTGCAAAGGATTGAGTATGCCTCTGATGTAAACACTGAGCAGTATACTGCGGTTACAATAAAACCTGTATCCTGAATTCAAGAAATATATTGAATGATCACTGAAGTAGGAAACGTCTAAACATGTAAATACACAATTATTTTGTAGTGAGATATATTAGCTCTTAAAATTTAATGTAATATACTCACGTCATCCTTGAATATGTGCATTGCAGTGAAGAGTTACATACATTTTGAGCGACTGCAAAGTAATCTCCTCCGATGGTCACTCAAACAGTTTTTATTTTGGGAAAATGTACGTTCAACAACACACGATGTAATAGGTGCATATTTAAAGAACTGAAAGAGTTACTACTTTTTAGTACACCAACTTCAGATGTCTTGTCGTGCCCTGATAGTACATCATTCATTTTATGAAGTTGTGAATAGGCAGAATTTTTAGCAATAATGTTTCTCAACTGACATTTCACTTTTTCTGTAATTAGTAAATTGTTATTTTGGATAACGGTTTGTGATACTTTATACACTATATTAAGGGCTTCTGAAATTTGTAGATTAGACGATTCTAACAGGGCGATGCTTTTGGACACGATTTTAAAATTAGAATCAATGAACAGAATATCTTCCAATAGCTGTTCAGAAAGCAATGATTTTACAGCTACAACAGCGGAACTGTCTGTGCTATCCAATGCATCAATTACCTCCATTATTTTGCCGTAATATTTTGCATAATAATTAACAGCATTCAACCATGTTTTCCAACGGGTCAAGACTGGCTGCGGGGGCAAGGATATTCCAGGGGCAATTGTTTGGAACAGCAACACTCTCATTGTAGTATGTTTGGTTGAATTCTTGTCTGCACTGAACAAATGTTAAGCTTTGACTATTCCAACCACAGTAATGCAAAAACAAGTTCTTACATAGGTATACATTAGCTGTAGCTGCTTTATATATTTGGACCGGTCACAACTCTTAACATGAACTGCTTATACTACGAGACCGGGCGGTCGCTCACCTCTTCTATACTACCGTACATAGGCAACCTGATTGCATGCTGAGTGTGGCAATTCAACGAAGTCTAGTTATGAGTGTTCTAAGACTAGATATTGATGACTCCCGAAGTCAAGCAGCCTTGAATACCCCACAGTTGTTTATACCTGACTGAACTTTTATCTACTTTGGAAACTGTTATATACAGTATGTATAAACAATCAAGTAGCCTATTTGAAACATCTCTACCTCTCAGTGTATAATAACCCGTTCCCCAGTCTTTATTTAATTACTAGGCCCTTATTAAAAGGCTAGGAATTGTCTTTTCATATCTTTAAGATCAAGTGTGCAATCTCAAGTAAAAAGAAATTAATGTTATGTTTTATGTTTCTTAGAAATGCAAATTTATTTGAGAATTGTTTTTTTTTCTATTTATATAACCATATAATAGAACCAGAACATTTTGATAACTAAGATACTGTTTTGTTTTGTCATTTTGTCTCATTTAAACATTTATAATGTTATTTATTTCAAAGATGTATATTATTCAAAGTTACGAAATCTTTCCACGTCAACCAAATGCTATTTCGAGAATGATGAGCGAGACTCGAAGCGCACAAGAATGACGAGTCGAGACTCGGAGGACAAATGCAACGAATACAGCGAGCGAGAGCGGCAGTTAGTTTTGTTCATCTCTAACTTTGACCCAGTAAACGGGGCAGTCCTACAGTGTGTGCATGTGTTCAGTAGAGTTGCGGGTCTAGGCACAATAAGCCTCAGGTGCCGAAATTAGTAAAAAAAAACAAGGGTAACAAGATATGATTAACTAATTAGATGTAAGGCAGAAGGATACGTTACAGTGAATGGCAATCACATTGAGCATTCCTATGATGTTGAAGGACAAGTACTTATATCTCAAAACATAATCCATTTAGGACCTATGTTTATTAGACTTTTTTTCTTATTGTCATGAATAGTACAGTCACGGAAGAAAAAACTGGCCGATGAGCATCAAAATTTGTAATGTTACTTATGCCAGTTTTGTTGTGATTATCACAGTACAGAATGTATAAGAGGGATACTGCTTACTTCTCCTCAAATTTGCTGGGTTAGGAGAGAAAGGCTTTCGGACTGTTTTCTGTACAGAGTGTCTAATAGGGACACTGTTGACTTCCCCTCGTAGCTGTTGCGCTACGAGAGATTGGCTTTCGGAATAGTTTTGTTTTAATTCTACAGTACTCTGTATCCTATTTAGGGCTCGAGTTAGCTATAGTGCCGCCTCTAGGCAGTGCTAGAATTTGCCGTCCCCATCTCCCACAGTTTATGGTTAGCTATTACACAGGTGACGTTTAGTTAAATTTATTTTAAATTAAATGTTCAATTCAGAAAATAATAAATTACTGGAATCAAAATACATGCTTCTTACTTGTGAATTATAAAGATTTCCTCCGGATTTTCTTCTCAGAGAAAGCAATGATGTATTATCAAATTCGATCTGAAGAAGCATATGAGACTCGATGCAAAGAAACATAATATTCAAACTTATTTATTGTTGAAACAAAATTGATTTTTGAAAGGCAGGATGTGGTTTATTTTTAAGCATTGTTTTTGTTGGTGGTATAATTATTACGAGTATTTCTTACTTCGATAGTAGTATAAAGTAAATTGAAAAATAAACTCCAACTCTTTGCGGAATAAATCTTTCAAATCGAATTATATAGTGAGCATGCTGGAAAGTGATAAATAGTATTATTGACGATATAGGCTATTATATTGTGAATGTAACTGAGTGTTGTGGTTACTGTTCATAGCGATAAACCGCTAATAAACACACCTGCAATTTGATTTTCAAAAATGCATTCTTGTTCATACAAGCAGTTAAATTTAAGCTGTTTCATAGTATAATAACGTGATCCCGGCATTACAGCAGCTATTACACCTATGTAACTATGCAGCTGCACACTTTCCTTTCACTCTTGCCACGACCGCGACAATGCGATAACAAAACAATATCTGAATTCCACAAGGTATTCAAGAAGCAACTTCAGAAAAGATTTACCAACAAGTGTTTTAAAAATAAATTTCACTGTAAAATGAAAATGAAAAAGGAAGAGAAAGAAAGAGAGAAAATACCGCCCCTTCGAAATTGCCGCCCTAGGCATCTGTCTAGATTGCCTAGACCTAAATCCGACACTGAGCCTATGTGTATAATTGCAACGTTTGTTGTGTTTTAGTCGACATACAGACAATTCTTTGCCATTGCGGGTATGAGGACTGTGTTAATGTTATTTTCATCCCCTGTGTTCGTCTCTCTTCACTCTACATGCATACAATTTTTATGGTTTATGACTACTGTATATTTCGTGTTCTTTCTATAGTCCTAGGCCCGTGACCCTTTCCAGCCCTACTAATAAATTTTGTCTATAAATAGCCACTACCACTTCGAAAATCATTAGTAGCCTATTTCAGTTCGATAGGTATGGACGTCAAAGCCAAAGTAATTGCACTGATCGAGTAAGGCGGATTTAGCGCGGCACAGCTGAAGAACACTATGGAGTTGCGACTAGAACAGCGTCCATGTGGTGGGCGCAGTATCAAGAGCGAGGATACGTAACTCGTAAACCTGTAACGGAAGATCCAAGGCATCAACACCACAACAAGATCTTATGTTAATAGAACGTTCGAGGCGTTTTCATTTCATACTTCTAAAATGCTTGTGGCCGGCACAGAATTTCCTGCTTCCAACAGAACGGTTATGTAAAAGGCTCAATAGTGTCAATATTGTGCCGAGAAGAACAGCGGTGAAGGAAGTTCTGACTGAAGACCATCGAATTGATCGTGTCGCATTTTTTCAAATCCATTACAACTATCATAGAAAGAGGTCATCTTTTCGGACGACGTGTTTATAAACTACAGCACAGGTCCAGTGCAAGTATATCGACCTAAACAATCCAAGAGATTTGACCCTGAATATGTAGTCCAAAGACAACGCAGTGTATGTTTGTCCATGTCGGTGTGGTATGTATTTCTGGTTATGGTGGCGGTGCGCTATGCAAGATTCATGAGCATATGAATGGGCATCAGTAGCCTACACCAATATAGTCTACTGGAAAATGTGATGCTACCTAGGGTTCGTGTGTTTTGCCCGAAAAAAAATTCCAACATGACTTGTCTTCGGTACACACATGCGTCGCAGTGCAGCGGTGATTCAACATTCACAGGGACGATGTCGAGAGGTTCCATGGGTGCCAAAAAGTCCTGACTTAAATTACATAGAAAATGTGTTTACGGAAGTGTAACTCGGTGTTAATGTGTAACTACAGAGTCGGTGTCCTGGAAATGCAGACGAATTGTGAGATCTCGTTGCAGATGTTTGGGATGATGTTGCATTGTCAGATAAATACAGTAGGCCTATATCCAAAGCCTTGTTATTTCTGTAAGTAGAAGAATGGATGCAGTGATCAATGCCTATGGTTTATGGACAGGTTATTAAGTCCAGAAGAAAACTGTTGTATATCACTGAAGCTACCTAGGTAGAAGAACATTTTAATATTTGATAAAAAGAACATTCAGTATTAATTATTTTACTTCAGGAATGTATATTTATCTATTCTTTTTGTTTTAGAATAAAAATAAACACTGTAGGTTTAAAAATAGAATAACTAAATAAGTTCTAGTAAACCATTTATATAATCAAACGATTTCCTAAATTGCGGAATAATTATTTCTAACTAACAAATCTATTTATGTTTCTCTTCCCTCATTATTATTAATTGTTTACCGAAATTGATTTATATGTATTTATTTATTTATTTCATATTATCTGAATGTTCAATTATATAATTTGTATTGGATTACCTTAATCAATTTATATTTCTTCTATTTTATCTGACTGTTCACTTCTATATCATCTTAGCACAAAGTTCGTATGTATTGTATCTATCTCAATTTTGTTTACTCTTCGTCGTCTGTTTTGCCAGTAAGATATTAAAGTAAAAATAAACCATAAATAAATGAAGTATGTCTGTAGAGTAAAGAGAGGCGAACAGAGGAGTTGATAATGAAATCAGTAACATTCCTCATACCCGCAATGGTAAAAACAATAATATAACAAATTTCTGTGTACCGACAAAAACACGAGAGTTTCAACCTTATAGAATGTGAACAGAAACAGTACGAAAGCCTTCCTCTCCTAGCCCAGTAACTTCGAGGCGAAGTAAACAGTATCCCTCTTAGGCACTCTGTACTGTGATAATCACAACAAAACCGGCATAAGTAACCTTACGAGTTTTGCTGTTCATCGGCCAGTTTTTTCTTCCGTGACTGTACCATTAGCGTCGTGCATTGCATGCGCTATGTTCGGTTCAAATTTGTCGAGTATGATGATGTTCGCTCTGCAGGAGACTTCTCGTGTTTGTTCTGCATTGTTATAAAAATATTCGCTGTCCTCCAGTGCCATCCTTTCATGTTTTAACCGCTTAAGCATTTTAGCACAGAACTTGCGATTAATTTTTCATATGAAATAAGACGAAGTTTGTAATGTCTTGGTTGCCTCTCTCATGTTCGAACATTGCAGGACACTTACTACCACTTCCCAGAATATTGAATGCACTTCATTTTTTTTTAAATGGAAATTACATTGATATGCTTCTGTGATGTTGATGAAAAAGTACTCATATCGGAGAAGATAATTTTAGAACCTATATCTACTAGGCCTATACTTTTTTATTGATTTCATTATTATTACCATCTCTCAAAATATTGCATTTTTGTAACAGTATGTATACTTAGTGATAAACCATTTCTCAAAACTGTTGGATTTCACTCAGTACAAACACCAAGCTTGTATGTCTTCCGTCCCCATGACCCCCGAACGACAGCCGTGCATTTTATATTTGAAACACATAGACTTGAGACGCATCATTGGGATAGATTTTATGTGGAAATTCATATGTTGTACCCTAGAATTTTTACGAATAGCTCGCAAAATTTTGATTATTGTTATGGCTATTGATATGCTTCCAATTCATAATTCGCTTACCTAATTAAATCCTTACAAAACCTATCAAACCTATATTACAGTGGTCGTCAGCGTTCGCTGAAATGGGTACCGGGTAAGCAGTACATCATAATATGCCTCGTCGCGCAACAGGAAAAGTGAGACAGTATACCCGCAAGCAGCGACGGATGCACCATATCCTTGGGTAAGAGACGCTAGCCCGAGGGTGCACTGTGCTGATGATCGCTGCTGTATTATGGTTATCTCTTTCACTTTTTTGTTACATACTACATTTTATTTGTAATGTTCTTTGTGCCTTGTTTTACTCCTGGTTGAGTGTTAGAGAAGGTCCTATGGCCTTAACTCTGCCAGGTTAAATAAAACTATTAATATTATTATTATTACTATTATTATTATTATTATTATTATTATTATTATTTTAAATGGATTATTTTCCAGTTTTCTAGGTGATTTATATTTATAGAATGTTGTTTCAGTTTTCTTCGATATTATTCTCCATAAAGTTGTGCTACGCGCACCCACAACTTCGCCGTATTTTGATACACCATTCTCACATTTTTCTTTTTCCGTTTTTAGAATAGTTATATATAATCATCTCACTTGCCTGTTTATATGCAGAAATACCTCATACAACTGGCGACGTTATGTGGCGATGCTCAGGTTTTTCTTTTTCCGTTTTTAGAATAGTTATATATAATCATCTCACTTGCCTGTTTATATGCAGAAATACCTCACACAACTGGCGACGTTATGTGGCGATGCTCAGGTTTAGTACCTGTATTACCGTTTGATTTTCATCTCAAGATTCTCACCACCTCCAATAAAGTACTCATGTTACATTCAATATGGCACCACTGTCTTCTTGTGCGTTACGTTTGTACCGCAGCATGAGCTTTGATTTGAATTGAATTTCGGAACCCAGCACTGCGATTTTACAAGATCAAGTTCTCTAACCCTCAAGCTAGACGCATTTCCAACCGACACCGCCTGACTACACTAAGGATCTCTGCGTATTCATGTTTGGAGCAGGCAAACCCACTCGGCCCTAGACCAGCCTCCTCCATGCGTCGCCAGCCGGCGTTCCGGGATTGCTATGGAATGATAACGGAATGGAGAAATGTTGATGGAATGATGTAGATGCCTAAACGGGAGAACTCCGAGAAAAACTCGTACTGTAATCTTGTCAGCCACTAGTTTCACTATAGATTTTTTAATGAAAAATCCCAGGCCTAACCGGGACTTAAACCCGGAGCGCTTACGTGATAGACTGAAGGTCTGACACTCAGTCACCGTACAGGACAAGGAAGATACAACGCAAGTCTGGTAACGTCAGCATCGATAGGAGAGGGAAGCTCTATTTCACTCTCTCGTGCGCTATTTTTTATTTCGTTCTTGAGTTGATGTTAGGAGAGTCAACTGAAATCAAATTTTGTTTTTTTTTTATATAATATATTAGTCATTTGAATGAAGTAGGCCTATATATCGCTCGCTGCAGAAGTATTTGAAAACTTTGTGATGTATATAGATCTGTTTGGAGTAAAATTTGTTCCTGAGGCCAGGATAGCTCGTGCCGGGTCTGGCTTCTGCATTTCGTATGTTTTCGCGGGGTTTGATGTTGCAATTGAAACATTGTAGCTGAGGCACTATTCGTCTGGCCTCGTGGCCTGGTCAGCTTTCACTCCTCTCATCCATGGGCCGATCTCAAGGATGGAATGGGGTGGGTATAGCAGTGATGAATTGTCTTCCTAAATAGGCCATAAATAACATACAAATTCCAGCTGTTTTGCAGGTAGAGACCCATACTGCTCTCTCCCCTTATGTCTTAGTTTATGACTTAAGCAAGGCGTATACTTCGTAGTACAGTAGTGAGTGTGGTTCAATGTTATGTGTTTCGGGAAAATATAGACAGAAATAGATGCGAGAAATAATGATGATGTAGTTAATCCATTGTTGGAGTATCCTTTTTCGAGAAGAAATGATATTGAAAGAAAGGAAGTTTTAAATAAAGAGAGAGCCTACCGAGATACCTACACCATCACTGACAATTTTTCTGACAGGTAATCTTAAAACGCGAGTTTCTATTGCATCCTGATATGGGCAACATAAATGGTTACGTAGTAATGTAGTGCAAAACAAACATAAAAAATAAAAATAAACCTTGTTTGTTGCTGTAAAAAAAAAAATAAATAAATAAATAAATAAATAAATAAAAAAAATAAAAAGGAAAGAAAGAACAGTGTGTCTCCTGAGAGCTTCAGGGATCTGAAAAATATTTCCCGGGGAATTTCAACATTTATTATTTCAGCTGAGCATAATATGGGCTGTTTCATCACACTCAAACTCACAGCATAACTTATTTGATGAGTGACATTATTATTTTTCATTCACAATAATTAGGCTCCGTATTCCAGCTACCTATAAACTGGAATGAAGTTGCCTGATTCGAGGTATATGTGACATCACAGCGCAGATACAGATACGAACGTACACACAATAGTTACGCATCCCCTGCTCTCTTCCTCTACAAGGTCAAAATTGGGACTCGATTGTAGAGAGTAGTCTTATGGATCACTGCTCTTACTAGTCGTATTATTTAAATAACTACATTTTTGTGGCTGATTGAAGGTTCATTGCAGAGGTAAAATGTCTGGATAAGACGCTCAAGCGTGTAATATTGCAGGGCATAGTAGAGGATATTTGAACTAATATTTTCACCGTCAATGTAGACAACATTACATAAAATTGTGTAAAATAAACGTAAAAGTGACATAAATAGTGTACTCAAAGCCACTGTAAAACCAATAGGCACAGAAAGTGTGTTGAACGTAATTCAAAAGAACCGGGTCAATAAAAATCTGAAAATTATGAATATATTAACTCGACGTTTAGCATGGATTTGTGTAGCCTACCATGTTGTTCAGTGCCATAGTTTCAATTAATAAATTAAATAATCTATATTTAGAGAATTTCTAGAAAAGTATAAAGAAAATGAGTGGGGTTTCAATGATAAGCGACATATTCCACTTCACGCATCGTCTCTGTATTCCTCATCCTTCACTGTTGCTACCTCTCGTCACTGGAACTCTCTGCCGCCTGAAGTCAAGGGCTGCCGAACATTGAATTCTTTCAAATCCAAGTTAGAAAATTATCTTATGACGAGTTGCCAAACTAACTTACTATTATGACAAGTGTTGTATTGCATGTTTCCACGTATTCACATTTTTTTTATGTTCTAATGATATCAACTTATTTTATATTTTTGTTTTCATATTTTCCGATAATGTTATATCTCTAATGTGATAAGTTGAGCTATATATAATCTTAATTTTCCTTATTGTGTGTACTTAGAAATATTGTATTCACTGTATACTTTGTACTGCACTATTTTATTACTACTATTAGTATTATTATTATCATTATTATTATTATTATTATTATTATCATCATTATTACTATTCTTATTCTTCTTCTTCTTCTTCTTCTTATTATTATTATTATTATGAATAATTGTCTTTTTTTTGTATGCCTCATTTATTTTGACCTGCTGTTCACATATTATTATGCTTTTTTCTTTCTTTCTGTATGTTATATATTATGTCTGATTTCTTCTTATTTGTTGTTTATTTTTTATTATTATTATTATTATCTTATTCAGTTTTGTGTGTAAAATTGTAGTGTAATTTGTAAATTTGTAGTGTTTTTGTAACGCAGTCTTTACTCCTGGTTGAGTGTTAGAGAAGGCCGTATGGCCTTAACTCTGCCAGGTTAAATAAATCATTATTATTATTATATGCAATATCCAACCGTAACGCTCAGGTAATCTTAGGCAAATCCTCAGCCTCATCTCGCCAAATATATCTCGCTATCACCAACCCCATTGACGCTAAATAACCTAGTAGTTGACACAGCGTCGTTAAATAACCCAGTAAAACATGAAACACGAAGAAATTAATATCAGACAATAGGAATATCTTATACTACATGATGCACCAATAACGTCATGTCTTATTGGAAGAATTTCTTGCAATATAAAATAATTTCAAGTGACATCCGCATATGTTCAAGTTCCGTAACTTACGAATGCATATAACTATTCACTGCAAAGATCACGATGAAAATGAACATCACGGCTCAAGCATGTGTTTACTAGTATAGCTTCAGAATGTAGGGAGTTGACTGTAGTCTACGAACACGCAGCGACGACCTGTTTGTTTATATCCTTATCCGTTACATTACCTGTGTTCGGCGTACTATATACCTTACATGTCTTTAACTTCAGTCTTCAGGTAGCTGGAATACAAACCAGCCTAATAATAATAATAATAATAATAATAATAATAATAATAATAATAATAGTAATAATAATAATAGGCATAATAACATAGTAATGATGATATTAATAATATAATAAAATAATAATTAGTTTCATGAATAAACATTTCCTATTGGAGGCACTTAAGCTAGTTTCATCTGACCTCACCGAGGATTTCGGTCACCGGCCGCTACTGATGTAAAGTGAAAAAGTAAACGAAAATAGGCCTATGTGAGTACTTAGAACTGTTTGTATTATACAGGTAAATAAGCTTGTATACAGAAAATGATGGGTGGATGGATGGACAGACGGACCAGTGTGAGGACGGACAGGCAGGCGGACGTGGGTGGAGGATTGAGAGATTGATGGATGAACAGGTGGGGAATGGGTGGATAGTGTGCTCATAAAGAATGAACAAACAGACAGGTGGTAAAACATGTAGGTATTCCGGTTTTCTGCTTGCACACCACAAATGAGCATAGATTTGTTCGTCACTTCGTGCTGGAAACTGCGTAGTGCGGAGAGGGCGACGAAGACATAAATCAAGTCTCACAAATGCGCCCCCTCCTCGTGGCTCTGATGTACACCGCGGAAGTAATTAGTTACATGGTCATCGTAGCGTCCCCACAAAACATACAACAACCCTCACTGACCTCTTCATCCCTTGTTATTCAACACCTTTGAGAGCGGAGGGTCATATAAATTTACTTAATTGCACGTTGGTAGAGTGATTTCCAACAACGACGCATAACTCCAAGGATTCCACATGTTTAATGTAACATTTCATTTTGTAGTTCACTGTAATCCGATATGAGACTTTTTGTAATGAATTGAGCTCAGAATGTAGATTACCTCATTTCTATAGGGTGAAAACGAAGTTTGGCGACAAAATTTCGGAGGTTATTCAAAGATGTTGGCTGAATGTTTTGATATAAAGAACCCATTGTCTTCGGTGATTCATTATTCAGTAATTGGGTTACACGAAATTTGTTTCATTTTTCCAACTGAACTAGAGTTGCCATGAGAAGAAATTCTATAGGAGGACATGGCATCTAAAATAAGAGGACATTGCTGAAAAAAGGAGAACTTTTTAAAAATTGGTATGAACAAGATTAAAGATAAAAACAATGGCTCACCTTAGTTTTCTCACTAGTTGCTGGATCAGTATTACATCTGTACCCTTCTTATCGGTGAAGCCTACTTTGTGCACAAGAGCCTGAAGGGACCAACTTATACGTTGTAACAAATAACTATGGAACTGTTTACATGATATGTCCCTGAAATTATATTTCACCATAATGATACCTCTGACTGTCTGCGTTAGCATGCGATTTCGTTCTTTTGTCCACTGAGCGGATATTAGGGAAAATACTCTCTCAGCACTTCCTTTGTGACTTCTTTTTATCCAATATAATAAACCTTATTTCACCCTGATGTATATTAGGGTTAGAGTTCGCATGAAAATACATATTTTATAACCAATAAGCAATAGTAAAGTGATAATACAAAATAGTGGTCACAGTTACAAATCATAAATGAATTATGTAGAAACATGTACATTAGTGAAAGAATGGCTCCTATTAAAGATTATTTAGATATTCCATTGCCACTTGGGATAAATAAATAGAATTGACATATTTTTTAGAGATCTGAGAAAGTTTCAGTTCTCGCAGAACTATTGGAATTGATTAATTTGCACCATTGTTTATTTAAACTTAAATCTTTGTCAAAATTAACTTGATTGGGATATCTTCGTACATTGCAGAATAAAATTGATAAAATAGCTTAGAATCATGAGTAGTGACATTTTTAGAATGTAAGAATTCAATGCATGTCAATAGGTCATCATATTTTATGTTTTTTATGTGTTTCAGCTTCAACTATTGAAAGCAGTTAAATTCTTTCATAGGTTTTCACCATTTGTTTAGATATTCTATGCATAATATCACACATTGTTCAATATTCATATTAATTCTAATTGAAATGCGAAATGCCGGACATTTCACATTTTTTTAAATGCCTGCCAGACAGGATAAAACGATTAAAAAAGAGGACATGCCCTCCTTTTGCCTGACGGATGGTAACCCTAAACTTGAATTACATTTTTGTATGTTTATTCGGCGCCGTGTCGTTTGACTGATTGCCACGGTACTCGCTGTTGAGAGTACTGTATATTAACATTATAAGTTAACAATCTCACAACAATTCTCGAATTCTACTGCTGTATGACAGTACGAACACAGTGCTCAGTCCTGTCTCAGGTTTAGTTTCCTTCAGCATTTTAAGTTGATAATGATATATTATGGATGGACTCTGTAGGTAGAGTCCCTAGTTCGATTCCCGACAAGGACAATGGAAGAGATTTATCTTCCGTCCAAGGGACTGGGTGTTTCTCTTATTATATGTTGTCCTGTGTTGTCTTAGCGGTGATCCTATGTCGTACTGACCAAACGACTAGGGAAGCCTACTGTGTGTGTCTGTTTAGTGTTATCAAATTATATTATATATCTTCCCCTACACAGCATTGAATTGTAGGTCGTTATGAAGGATCGAGGTAAGAAATAGCAAAAAAGAAAGTATCCAAGCTCATTGAGTCGAATTACGGCAAGCAACGTTATACCAATACATGATTCATGTGAAGTCATCTATTGTCGGACAGCTGACAATCTATTGCCAACCGCGTGGTATAATATTTGTTATTGTATAAATCCGGAGAATAGCACGTAAGTTATTTCTGCGCTAAATTATGGTTCTCTTTGCTTATAAATTTGCCGCTAGAATAATTTTTTACAC
Source organism: Periplaneta americana (assembly GCF_040183065.1). Lineage (NCBI taxonomy): Eukaryota > Metazoa > Arthropoda > Insecta > Blattodea > Blattidae > Periplaneta > Periplaneta americana. The sequence continues at coordinate 94,125,205 of NC_091124.1, read as the reverse complement.
CTTTGTTTTCAACATACAGGTCACATAGCTACTGATTCTTCGAAATGTCAGTTGAGATTTTATTTAATAATAATAATAATAATAATAATAATAATAATAATAATAATAATAATCCGAGGTGCTACAGCCCGTGAAGGGCCTAGACCGACCAGCCGGCTGCTGGCCTCACGCCCACATGCCGAAGCAGAGATGGACGATAATCCAACCAGAATGGAGGTATCGTGTGGTTAGCACGATGATCCCCCCAGCCGTTATAGCTGGCAATCGCAACCGGATTTCGCTACCTATCGTAGCTCCCCAAGTGCATCACGATGCTGGGTGGGCACCGGTCCCATACACTGGCCGAAATTTCATGACAAAATTTCTTCCCCCATGGGGATTCGAACCAGCGCTCATTCCGTAACGCGAGTCCTAGGCAGATGCCTTAGACCACGACGCCACGGCGCGGGACGAGATTTTATTTAAGTAGACTTTATTTGAAGTTCACAGGGCAAATATTAATTGATTTCACGAAATTTGCTTCCAAGATTCTTCTATCATATTCAGTTATTTTATGCATTCTCCTCTCTTCCGGTACGAGATGCGCACTACGGGATAAAATAAAATATCAAACATTTTAAACACCCGAACGGAAATTCATGACAGCAATAAAAGATTAAAATTATTAGATAAAAAAGGAAGAATTGACACAGAAAAGAACTTAAACTAAAATTATTACACTTGTGTACACTACAATGAGTATAGCGAATTTGAAAACAATAGGTTAACACAGCTCGCAGTGAATATCAGTTCGAATGACTGGAAGAAGTTATTTCGTTCAAAGAAAAGATAAACAGACCAGTTTCACACTTGAATGTCGGAGAGTATCCAAAAGGTGTTATCTTATGGGACTTATGACGACGATATTATTATTATTATTATTATTATTGTTATTTTTATTATTATTATTATTATTATTACTATTATTATTATTATGTAAACAAGGGTGTAAAAAGTCACGATTTTTATTAAGAAATATAAATATTGATTTTTATTTAAATCACATTTGTTTTAAATCGGATTATTTTAAATTAAATTTTCACTTATTTAAATAGTTTTAAATTATTCTCAGATTGGTGTACATTTCAGCGAAGAATGGGGATTCATACTGTGTTTTAACAATAATTTTAATTGGGATATGATACATTACAACATATTTTTGAACCAGTTCTTCTGTCTTATAGCTGAATGCAACAGAAGAAACTGTTTGTAGCATAACAGAATTTTGCAACTTATTTATCAAAGTCCTCTTTCTGTTTTTCATTTGTTCGGATGACAAAGGGACTAAGCTCGCTTCGCTTAATTTTCAGAGATGGTCTTTCAGTGGATAGGTGATCAGTAACTAATGATCTCTTTTGTTTTGATACTGAAGGTGCAACTACTGGACCTGTATCTAAAATTTGATCTTCATTGTCAGATATTGCAGTAAGCCTATCCTATTGTTTTCTTTATTTATCTTGAATGCTGTTACATTTTTAATATGTAGCTTCATTATAGCAACTAATCCCTGCATTTGTAAACCATATGATTTGCATTTAACTGTCATGCCTTTTTCACTTGAAGTGGGAAAAACTGAACCATTTTTAATTCTCTCCAAACTGGAACAAGTTTTTGGCCTGGATTACTAATTTTAAGCTCACAGCAATGTTCTTGCTACACTTTTACAAGTAGAACAACTTAATACACTCAATAAGTGACTCTTCTTCTCTTAGCATAGCAAGTTCTACTAGAACTAGATGTTAACTTAAAAGACGATGTAAAACAAAATGAAAATAAAAAACGAGCACTTTGAATTTGAACAACAATGGACTACAGGCATTAAACAACTCCGAAAAAGCAAATTGATTTTAATACTTATCCATTGGGGATAAAATCGAATCGTGTGTACACTGCTGTCCGCACAAATCGATTCGAATAAATGCGCGTATCATGTGAACGAGCTCAAGAGATGAACTGATGTGAGACCGTAACAGACCACCTGGTCAAATACGTGTTTTGGATGATGATGGTGATTATTATTATTATTATTATTATTATTATTATTATTATTATTATTATTATACCTTTTTCTGCGGTTGAGGTTCTGGCTCAAGCACCTATTATCGGGCAGTACACGTAACTTGACGATAAATATCACAGGAAGAATAACTGTTGCATACATCTCAAATCTGGTTAATGACTAGTGTTACTATTCAGCGATGTATGCAATGGAGGGGGGAAAGGAACTGTCACCTTTCCCCATTAACACCTGGCTTAGTTGCCTCATGAATGATGCCTTATTGGTGTCACTTATGAGGTTCCACCTGTTCTTCGGACTATTAATTAATATACACATATATTATTAGACCTATTATTATTGTTGTTATTATTATGCTATTATTATTATTATTATTATTATTATTATTATTATTATTATTATTAATCCGTCATTGTGCCTATGCCAGCGGTGACCAAAACGGGTGTCGTGATTACATCGTGTAATCACAGACATTCAAACGGCTACGAGGAGTTTCCTGAACATTGCTGTGTGTTCATTGACGTACTGAAGGCTAGTAGTGGCGGTATCATGTCGCTCTACAAACTCTGTCTTTACAAGCAGTAAGAGGTGGTTTCGTAAAGAATGAGAAGAACTTTTGTGTTGTTCTGTTGGACAAAATGTAATATGTTTACTTTGCTCAACGGTTCAATTGAGATTATATAGAAACATTAATTACGCTGAATATATTGTATTATTATTATTATTATTATTATTATTATTATTATTATTATTATTATTATTGACCATTAAGTATGTGTTTCTATAATTCTTCTGTACGTGCATGGATATCGATATTTTTAGATCTTCTCCCTATAAGGATAAAATTAGTAGGTTTTATCTCAATTTTAATCTTCTTAATCTGTAGATGAGGGTAACTATTTATTAATTATTCATTTAATAATAATATTGTAGAAAAACTGATTAAATTTATGTGCCAACAAACTGTTAAACGCCAGAAATTGACATGTCTTAAATCATAGCCAGGAAGAGAAAGAAGAGTTAAATAAATGTAAGGAAGTCCGCTACCTAATGGGGTTTGAAATATTTCGTGCTCTAAGGCCTTTTAATAGGACAGAATTTCTCAAAAGAGTAATGATTAAAATAGCTTAAATAACTTGTCCATAAGAAGTTTTTAATTTTGAAAAACTACGAAATTCTCGACCAAGTATCGAGAGAAGAGTTTAGAAAATTCGTGGTTATATTCAAGAGGAAGATCTAAAAAAGAAGCACGTAAAATCGTATATTATTCACTGGCTCTTGATGATAGCAGTGACATTACTGATACAGCAAAGCTTGAGATTTTTATCCGCGGGATTGATGAAGATGTTAGTACAGGAACCGCCACTGGTTGTAGTTTTCATGCCAAGTACCTTTCCTCCGTCTCCTTACTTCATAGGCTGTCTGTCGCATGCAATCTGTGCAGCTCGAGTTTTGGTCACCGCTGGCCTATGCGGATACCGCGTGTCAAACTGCCCGAAGCTCGATTCCCGGTATGGGCAATGGAATACAGTGGAACTCCACAAATAGACACAGCAATGGTCCGTGTGCGAGACGAGGTACGAACGCTGTCTTTCTACGGAGTACTGCGGGCATTGGTAAACATAACGGTGTACAATGTATTTTTATGGCGTGCGGACCGAAACATAAATAATTAACGTATATCATTTTAAATATATTGTAGAATTTGCAAAATATATAACAAAACAAATCCGCGATTAAGTATAATATATACGTGATACATTTGAAACATAAAATAAACTTCTGGAGGAAAAACTCTCTAAATATATCTACATACGTGGCTTTCATTTCAAAACTTCCCACTCTAAATACTAGTTAATTAATTGAATTCAATTTAAACCAAAAAAAAAACACGTAAATTTAGATATCAAGGGGGAAATCTTAAACAAGGCTTAATTGCATTTTAGATTTCACCTCCCACCCCCAGGCACTCCCACTTTGAAATTTTATTTCAAATGGCACCCCTATATTTTTTTACTATTGAATATGAAAGAGCATTCAATTGTTTATACACCACATTCATTTGTTTTCGCATCTTTTCTTCTCTATCGTCGCCTGCATTTTTGTTATTGTTGATTAGAGCCGAAGAGAATAAAGCTACAAAAACGTATTGAGCATTTCATGTAATAGTTGTGTTTGTGTATTAAATTATTTTGTGCGAGATCGTGCGTATTTGCTTGCTTTCCGCACAAAACCAATCCGCGGTAAGTCTAAAATTTCACATTCAGTATTCCCAACCTAACACACATAACAATTTCCCTCTTCTTACCGCTTAAGTGACATATTGATTTTACTGCTTTAGGCTTTTAACATATTATTTTTAGAGACGTTCAATACAGTAATAATTATAAATTGGAAACTTACCACTGCAATTTCACCTAAATTGCACTGTTAATTATTGTTTTTAAATATTTGCAAAAATTAAGTAAACTCTACAACTCCACTAAAGTTACTGTATTCGTGATGCAAGTAACATTAAGGAAGCCGTGAAAAAATCAACAAGATTCCAGATGCCGATGTTATTACTGCAATATGTTATATAAATAATATTGTTATAATATTAAAATGAAAAATAAATCATTACATAACCTTACCGTTTGTTTTAAGTTCGTATTTATAAACTGGGGGAAAAAAAAGACAGACGTATATCACGGCCTGCTGGAGTATAGTAAACACAGAAAACATTTTAAAGCAACAATGTTGAAGATAGATATTTTTGTTTTCCAAATTTGCCGTCATTGAACAAAAACCAAGATGGAGATTTCATTGCAACTAATTAGAAATTCCTCTTTTAGGTATGTAATAAACGATCTTCGCACAAAATAATGTACGATACAAGAGCGGTATGTTTTCTTTCAATTCTCGGAAATTAAAAAAGCTCAACTACGTTTCCCTTTTTCAAACTTTTCCTCGAACATGAAAACTTCAACATACCGTTCTTTTAACGCATATTACTATTAAAATGGTGTATACCCTTCAAGAGAGAACATAAATCATCCCTATTGATTAAATTTAGGAAATACACAAAATAAGCTGTGTTTTCATCCTACAATCAACTGATAATAACAAAACTTCTTATAATCACTACAGAATGCCTCGTAATTAGATTAATTTTGTTTTATCCCATGCACTGTTCTGATCGAAATGTCACATTCTTGAGGGATGGCTTTGATTGATTAACTTTTTTTTTAAACCGTTCCAATTTTTGTAACTTATGCTTCAACATAAGTACACATTTTTTGTTGCCTGCCATGCTGCCAACGTGTATGAGTATCTGCACACTACTGCACTGGTTCAACTGGTTAGCCCTGTGCAGCACGGGACAGGATGCGTTGACTTACCTTGTATCGTGAAGTAAACGAGAGTGAGCATCTATTTGTGGAGTTCCACTGTAAATTTATCTTCTCCCTACGGGACTGTTTGTCCGTTGTCTTGTGATTGTTGTGTGATGTGTCTGCGTAAGCTCTGCCTCATGGCAGTGCCATGACCGGGAGACCGGCCCTTCCTTACCCGCTATAGTGTGCAAGGGAAGGTAAAGTAGAATAAGAGAGAATTATTATTATTATTATTATTATTATTATTATTATTATTATTATTATTATTATTATTATAAATTTCTAAGCTCACATTCCACTCTGTAACCTATAATTACCCTACTTCTCCATGTGTAGTTCTAAATTCAATACAACTCCATACTTGGATTGCATTTTCAGTAGGCGTTGGTATTTGATGACATGACAGTGAAATGAATGAGTTTGGTTATAGCCTGATTGGATACCTACCTATGAAATGACACGCCGGACCTCCATAATTCGAAACCAAGGATCCAATAACACGTGTCAGAAAGAGAGCGAGAGAGCGTAGGGCAGGGCATCTGAAATTAATAATAAATTCAGCGTAGCTATTCCCCATTGTGATATATTCGCCTATATTTCTTAATTAGCAAACGAATGTATTCACGAATAAAAGCCATCAATCCTATCTGTTGTACACAGAAATTTAATTCTGAAATATATGTATGGTCTTGACATATCACAGAAAATATAGGGGTGCAAATTAATATTCTTGTGTTGTCTCTCCAAATAGTATCCGAATCTGACCGAAGTTACTTGGAGTTACAATAAAAATTATTTGTGGAAAAAGTCCTCAGTTCAGAGACATTGTACTGTAGGCGTTAGTAGAAAGGAAGATTTTGTCAGAGATCGCGCCTCAAAGTTGGCATGCGTGTTGAGCAACATCTCATGCCATGGCAGTATATAAACCTTGTCACAAAGTTCGAATCAATAGCTGTATGGCCGTTTTCGTTTTGTGGTTTCCGATATGCATATTTCTCCATACAACGTTGAAGGTCATAGTTATCAGCTTTAAATAGTACTCATAAATAAGATTATGGCTGTATACTTTTTTGCTACAGCAAAATGTCAACTGTATATAAGTTTGTGTGGCTGAAAAATCTTATAGCAAGATTGTTAACAGCTCACGCAATGTCGTTTTTTTACTACCAGAAAAGACTCAAAGCAATTTAAAGTAAAAAAAATTGTGCATTTGTAAAGAAAGTAAATATTAAATGCTTCACATATTATGCTAAATATCATATTTGTTCTACTCACTGATTTTACAGTTTACATCGCTCTTTCCGTCATTTGGTCAAGAGAGAAATACTTTTTTAATGAAAGTTGTTTGCCTTTCATCCCAGGTGTCCAAAAGAGATCCAGAAAAATACAACAGAAAAAAATTTCACTTTAAAGTAAGAAAACATAATATTCAGGTAACAAAATTTGAAAGATACAGTTACTAACCGTTCGTTGTAAATTGACTAGTGTTTGTGCCAGAGTTCATCTCCCTCCACGAATGCTTTGATCCTCACAATGCCTCGCGCTCCGTAATCTCTTACGATGTCTTGTCCTATACAACGACAATAGCGGCATCACCGTTATGTTTGTTAGTGTTTTAAGCCCAGCCCATTTTGTTCCAAGATGCTGGATTTGAAATTAGGCCTATACACATCTGTTTCGGTTGACGTTGAGGGTAATTCAGTACATGAAAGGAATTGTTGAATAATACTAGAATCTTCATCAAAAAATCTCATGTTGATTCATCGAGCTGTACTGAAAATACTCGACTGTCGCTTAGCTTTTCATGTGCATGGCACTGGACATTTGAAGACGTGTCATTAATCCGCCAGGAAATAGTATCGTTTGACAATGAAACCGAGGATATTTTCTTCTCTGCGCCGTCACCTAACATCGATTTCACTATTTCCTTGCAGGCAGGTAAAATTACGTCCTCTTCGATAGTGTGGGGCTGCATTTTTTTCGCTATTATTTCTGAAACTTTATAACTGGGTACGTGTGCTTTTTCAGAAATAGTTTCTCTCCGTACCATACCTTTTCCTTGTTTTTCTTCCGCTAAAATACATAGTTCTAATCTTTCCCAGACACGTTACTATGTTTGGTATTCAAATGTCTTTTCAATTTACTAGGGACCGTGGATCCATTGTTTAGTTTTTCTCCACAAACGACACATTCTGGTGCAGGACGTAAATCCAAACTTTAAATAAATATCTTGGTAGTTACGGACTGTTCCAGTAGGTTCTACGCCCCGCTGTACTGCTTTCACGACACTTGCACTTGGAATTGTTTAGTTCCTACTTTTGTTACTACAAAATATATTGCTGTTTCTCATGAAAAAGTAGGAAAGGATGTCTGTATTCGTGGTGATAATTCTCCTTTACCAGTTTTATTCTTTGTCATATAATGAAAATAAATATTAAGACACCTACAAATAAGATTATGGATCCAATAGATGACAGTACATTTCAAGCTGTATAAGCATCAGGATAGTCAGAATATCATCGAGGTATACCTGATAAGAAACCACTAAAAGTTTTCAGCAATATATTGAATTAGATAACCTCATCCTTATGAGAAATGTGACTTTGATTATTTCCTCCCCTGTACTCAATATATTTCATGCCTATCTCGTTGCTGGATAAAGTAATTTTTAGACGTGAATTAAAACAAAACATCGACAGGTGCATAGATTTACTATGTTGCATAACCTTATGTAGAACTACGTGTGATTGTGATCACCTGTCGACAGGTGCGTAGCTTTTTTTTTACACTGCTTACTTTACGTAGAACTATGTTTGAGTGGTGCGAGAATGAAACGAGAAGATACAAGGAGAATACAAGGATAACGGGATGGTAGAGAGAACAAGGAGAATGTAAGAACAATGAGAATGTAAGGATAAGAAGGAAAATACAAGAAGAACAAGGGAATACAGGGTGCACAAGAGGATACAGGAGAACAAGAGGCAAGAGGAACACAAGGAGAACAAGAGGAACACAAAGAGAACAAGGGGAATACAATGATAACAAAGGAAACAGAAGGTGAACACAAGGAGGACAAGGGGAAGACAAGAAAATCAAGGGGAAGACAAGGAGAACAGTGGGGAAGGTAAGGAGAACAATGGCAAGACAAGGAAAATAAGAGGAAGACAAGGATAATAAGAGAAGTATACATTTTTATGTGATGGACAATGTCTAGTTAACTGCCCCCTAACTAGTGACGAGAAAGACGTAGTGTTTACTTAAAAAAGGCTGTATTCAGTTGGGCTAAATAGTATTAATAATCTTTCACTCAATTATTTTGATTAATTTTATGGCGTGGTATAGATTTGGAGTGAAGGGCAGATGAAGTCCAATTCACTTAAGGCATTGCTATGGACTCCTTATGCTTCCCTCGAATTTTGACAGTAGATGAATGAGAAACAAATGTTTCCTAGAGCCCTTAAATCAGGAGCAAGTTTTTTTTTGTGTGCCGTAAGTTTGCGACACGGACATCTCAGCTTTACTTCCATCCTTGAAGTAGACATGCTATGGATTTTATCGCCTTTCAAAATCCTTCGTCCTCGACCGAGTCTGAAGCACAAATCCATGGTCACCGCTAAACCACGTAGCACTCATTTCGTAGTGTACATTTGCTTCAATGGACGTTTGTTAACTTTTTAAAGTGGAAGTTTTATTGGACCATATGTGCCAGGATTTATTACGTTTTGTCGTCTATGCCTTGTTTTCCAAGAACCAGCGTGATGGTCAATATATGTACTTCAGACCACGATGGGAGTGATTTACATGACATTGTTTTTTTTGTGTAGCCACAATTGGAATGGTTTTCGAAATGTGAATGTCGTTGAATTATAATTAGCTACTTGGTATGTTTCCAGCGCCGAGTATTTTGCAGCTGTGAAGAGTCAGATTATGAATGGACATGTTTCCGTTCTTTTACTACCAGTTGCCTCCACGATCAATATTGCATTGATATACTGACGCTACTGGTTAGTTACTAAACCGAATAATGTCTTCACTCACCAACCAGTAGACGATCAGATTCTCGCTCACAAAGCCAAATGAAAGTTACTGTAATAGTAATATGCGTTACAAGAGCGGTATGTTGAAGTTTTCATGTTCGAGGAAAAGTTTGAAAAAGCGAAACGTAGTTGAAACAAGTTACCTGGTTGAGGGTTTTCCCGAGATTTTCCCTCAACGCATTAAGTGCAAATGCTGGGTAAATTTCGGCGCTGGACACTGGAGTCATTTCACCGGTATTATCGCCTTTATTTCACTCAGACGCTAGATAACCATTCATTCTGAAGGAGTTAACGCCATCAGGCCTTTTCTTCCACTCAGCCACAAACAAAAGGATGCAATAATGTACAAATAAAATTATTATTATTATTATTATTATTATTATTATTATTATTATTATTATTTATTGTCCACCGCTGTGGAGTAACGGTTATCATGTGTGACCGTGAAACAAGTGGGCCCGAGTTCAAATCCTTGTCGAAACGAGTTACCTGGTTGAGGTTTTTCCCGAGATTTTCCCTCAACGCATTAAGTGCAAATGCTGGGTAACTTTAGGCGCTGGACACTGGAGTCATTTCACCGGTATTATCACCTTTATTTCACTCAGACACTAGATAACCATTCATCCTGTAGGAATTAACGCCACTCAGCCACAAACAAAAGAATACAATAATGTACAAATAAAATTATTATTATTATTATTATTATTATTATTATTTATTGTCCACCGCTGTGGAGTAACGGTTATCATGTGTGATCTTGAAACAAGTGAGCCCGAGTTCAAATCCTTGTTGAAACAAGTTACCTGGTTGAGGTTTTTCCCGAGATTTTCCCTCAACGCATTAAGTGCAAATGCTGGGTAACTTTCGGCGCTGGACACTGGAGTCATTTCACCGGAATTATCACCTTTATTTCACTCAGACGCTAGATAACCATTCATTCTGTAGGAGTTAACGCCATCAGTCCTTTTCTTCCACTCAGCCACAAACAAAAGAATACAATAATGTACAAATAAAATTTGTGTTATTATTATTATTATTATTATTATTATTATTATTATTATTATTATTATTTATTGTCCACCGCTGTGGAGTGACGGTTATCATGAGTGACCGTGAAATAAGTGGGCCCGAGTTCAAATCCTTGTCGAAACGAGTTACCTGGTTGAGGTTTGTCCCGAGATTTTCCCTCAACGCATTAAGTGCAAATGCTGGGTAACTTTAGGCGCTGGACACTGGAGTCATTTCACCGGTATTATCACCTTTATTTCACTCAGACACTAGATAACCATTCATCCTGTAGGAATTAACGCCACTCAGCCACAAACAAAAGAATACAATAATGTACAAATAAAATTATTATTATTATTATTATTATTATTATTTATTGTCCACCGCTGTGGAGTAACGGTTATCATGTGTGATCTTGAAACAAGTGAGCCCGAGTTCAAATCCTTGTTGAAACAAGTTACCTGGTTGAGGTTTTTCCCGAGATTTTCCCTCAACGCATTAAGTGCAAATGCTGGGTAACTTTCGGCGCTGGACACTGGAGTCATTTCACCTGTATTATCACCTTTATTTCACTCAGACGCTAGATAACCATTCATTCTGAAGAAGTTAACGCCATCAGTCCTTTTCTTCCACTCAGCCACAAACAAAAGGACACAATAATGTACGATTAAAATGTGTATTATTATTACTATTATTATTATTATTATTATTATTATTATTATTATTATTATTATTATTATTATTATTATTATTATCCGAACAGACGACGAAGAAGATTGTGGACTCGCGTACACATACCAAACTGACCGGCAAGAAAAAAATAATTAAATAAAAAAATAACGCAATAGTATAGTTCTCGCCAAGCTTAGACGACCTCACTCACACAACTATCCAGACTAATGGCTTAACCAAAGCATAATACATCATACAATGCAGGTATGTCATATGTCAGTTGTGCAGCGTTGTCAGTTCCTTTCTCTTGATAAACGTGATCCTGAAGTAGCCCAGGTGCTGGACTGAGGTAAGCACGATGTTTTTTCATAGAGAAATTTGATAATGTAATATAGGTCTTACACAATAAAACATTTCAATTACGGTATTAACAGTCTTTGTATTTCTCTTTCATTCACCGAGCCGGCAATGTATGCCTTGTATACACACATGCCACTTCATAAGAATCCTGTGATTGCATTAAAAAAAGTCGACAAAGACAGACAGGTTTATAACTGAACTGCATCGAGTGATTGAAGCGTTGTTATGAGAGCCCAGAGAGTCCGGGTAGAGGTACACGGAGGCTGCACTCCAGTCTATTTATAGCAGCAATCGACCTGGCTGATGAAAGCATTACAACACATCACGCCTATCCTCAATGAATCTCCTCACAAAGCTCGACAGCCCAGCACTTTTGCGTCTTGCATTTCCTATTATGTGCACGTTCACATTTTAAGAGCTGGGTAAATCAAGAAGTTGTCCTCGGTTGCCTGGACCTCGCGAATTCTAAGCCGATTGAGGACGATGGATTTTAAAACGAAAGAAACGTAAAGTGCAGCTTACATAGAATGAGACAGCAAAGACGGTGGGCATATCTCGAAAATTCACGGAGTATAAATATCTTTTTGCTCATAAATAAAAATAATGGACAAATTCTATATCAAGGTACTTCGTTCATAACAAGACTGACCATATTTCCTTGAAACAAAAACGGAACATTACGATGAGGTTTATACTCCTTATTCAAGAAAAAGATGATAAAACGTTTTGTTATGTGAACATACTGATCTTCATTGACAGAATACGAATACATACTGCAGTTATTTAAAGATAACTGTCATAATGACAAAAACATTAGTTACTGCATCTACAGATATTTTGTAACATGGTACAGTACTAAGGAGGCTTTGGAAAAGGTATTTTATGCAATTCTGATAATTAAATTTTCCTGCTTTACTGTTTGGTTAACCTGTGACAGTTTCAGTGCATTAAGAATGGCACAATCTGTTTTGAGATATCTCTGATCGTTTTCAGTTCATTAAATAACTTTATTGTTACAATGACACAAAAAGAAATTTCTACAAAATGTGCTCAATATGTTGTCCATTTTCGACGATGCTCATTTGTAGACGGAAATAACTTGAAAACGATTGGAGATATCTCAAAACAGATTGCGCCATTGTTTTTTTTTTTTTAGAAAATTTCACATGATTTTGAGTCGCTACATGACTCCTTTCCATTTAATATTTCAAAGTTGCTTCCAAAATGGCGGCTTTTGAGATAGCTGAGGATTAGAATCGAATGTGTCACTTGTGGAGCATTTGGTCTTACAAATACTGGTAACACCTATAGTAATCGAAAATCAAGCATATGGGAGATATTTATATGGTTCCAGACTTTTGAGTCACTCTGTATATTTTTTGTAAACTTAGGTTCATTTGAAAGAAAAATATGAGTGCAAAGTACATTTATGAGTAAAATGTATTATAAGACAAATACAAGTAAGCCAATGAAACGGACAATTTAAACTTCGGTTTTTTTACTTGGTTATTTAACAACGCTGTATCAACTACTGGGTCATTTAGCGTCGATAAAATTTGTGATAGCGAGGTGGTATTTGGTTAGATGAGGCCGATGATTCGACATAGATTACCTGAGATTCGCCTTACGGTTGGAGAAAACCTCGGAAAGACCCAACCGGGTAATCAGCCCAAGCTAGAATCGAACTCACGCCAAAGAGCAACTCCGGATCAGTAGGAAAATGCACTACCGCCTGAGCAACGCTGGTGGCTTTCCGTTTGTTTTCTGTAATATTCGAGTATTTTAATTGTTGCCAAAAAAAAAAAAATCAATCCTTTTTCTATAATATTATTTATGATGATCTTTGGACGGGTGAGCAACGTGCATTAATGCTGTTAATGCTTATTGCAAAAACGCGTATAGTTTTATATCAATGATGCGGCACCATACCATTAAAATCTGAGTGAAGAAATTTGAAGCAGCTGATTCCGCTTTGAAGAAGCCTCCGTGTAAACAGAGAACTGTACATAGACCCGAAAACGTTAATTCCGTAAGGGCTGCTAAGCTAACTAGTCCTAAGTGTTCTGCCCGTCATCATGCAGTTTCAATATTAGCTTATCTGAAGGATTCTTCATAAAGATTTACAGTACAAATTCGTTCATATAAAATTCTAATGCAAACATTAAAGGAAGCTGGTCAAGTGAATCATATAACTTTTGCGTCCAACTCTTGGATCTCATAAACGTTAACATAGATGTCATCCACAATATGCTTATGAGCGATGAAGCACACTTTCATTTGTCCACTTTTGGCACTGGCCAGCAATCAACCTTCATGAAATATATCCATTGCATAGTGCGAAATACACTTATGATGTGCAAGTGCGTCCTTTGGAATCATCAGTCCTCATTTCTTTGACGACGACAATGAGAATTCTGTTACCGTCACATCAGAGCGATAAATTCGAATGATTGAAGAATTTTTGTCCCCTCAAATTGCGCAAAAACCTGAACTCAATCCATACACATGATTTCAATAGCTGGGTTGACCTGTCAGACGGCTAGACAATAAGGTCAAGCATTTGTTTCCAGATCATGCAGGTATGACGATATTCTATGGCCCACGAAATCGCTATATCTGGCAGCATGCCAGTTTTTCTTATTGGGATGTTTGAAGTGTAGATAATGTATTCAGTGATCCAGCTCTACGAAACATCGACGAATTCAAAGAAAAGTGCAGGTCCAAATTGAAATGAGTCAAATTGTCGTCTTGAAGTTAGCATGTAAAGAGTTCACATTTAATTTCAGAAGTTTTGATGTGGCTAAACAGAGTTTGCACCACTTGATATTTTGACTGCAACTTCAAATTTAATCACTTCAGAATAATTCTCTGTTAAGAAGGAAAAGTCTGCTATTCAGTTCGGATCGTCATATTCTGGTATTCGCTTACTTTCTGCTGTCATGAATTTCTGTATGACATCTTCCAATTAAAAAATCTTTCTATGATATTTTTTATGGCGTAACCAACGCACGTCAGAGGAGTAAATAACATCGCTACAATTGTTATTCCATACCATTTGTAAACTTTAAAACTTCCAACGATTAAAACACTTTGCTCAGATGAAATTCACAACGAATTTCATAACTTTCATTGCTCTATCAAAATCGAGAGGTAGGGAACATAAACATTCTTTATGAATGATGCAATGGTAGCTCGTAAATCTGTAAGTATCTTCTTCGGATTCTTTCTTTTTAAGTGCTACAAATCACACCTTTGTTCCAACTATAGATGCAGCTTCATCTTCCGTCAATGCAGAGAGAATTATCAAACTGAGGCGACATAGAGCAAGAATCCTTTTCGTGTCATCTATTCCTTTGGTGCTTTCTTTCAGGGGACATAAAATCAAGGGATCCTCAACGATCAAGTTCGTCTTCGACCCCACGAATGCAAATTGCCAACTGAGTTGTATTTGTTAAATCCAAATTTTTGTCCAATGTTAATGAATGCAAATGTTAAAATGTGCTTGCGTGCAACTTTGTTTTTAATGCCTCTCAACACGCAATGGTAGTTCTTCCACTTTTCTTGTAACAGTCTCTCGAGACAAACTTATTCTTAACGTAGTTTATTCCTAAGGCTTTAATTTTGTTTAGACGCATAACTTCAACAACTGAAACACAGCACTGCTTTACAAATTCTCCGTGAAAAAACAATTTACACTTTTTAATACTTCTATAGCAATTATATAACTGTCTTTCACATAAGTGATATTTTCTTGAATACTTATGTTGAGATTTAAATGATTCAGAGATGGTTCAGCTTGTCTGTGCATACTTGTCTTTGGAGAGCGGCGAACGTGATGATAGGTTTTGTGTTATTTCATTTAAAATTGTACTCTTTCACTGCTAACATTGATTACCATACGTCAAAACAGGCATATTTTCCTTCTACTGCCACAACATAGTATGGATCAGTGTATTTTCGTTGAAATTGTGAAAAACTTAATTGCAAACGCGTATTTAATTCACAAATGTAATATCACAGGAAGAATAAATAAAACGTATCCAAATAAACAGTCGTGCACATGTTGTATCGTAGTGATGCGTGTGCACGGTGCATTATGCAGTAAATAAACGTCAGATGTTATTAAACTCATTGTATACTCACAAAAATATCACTATAAAACTGATTAACAAACAGAACAGTTAACACACTACTGATTTATATTTCTGATACTGACTCATCAACAGCGATACTTTTTCACATAACGGTCTTGTAATGTAAATAACTATATTTTCGAACTGATGGCTCTCTCTGAAAATTCACTATTATATTGTTAAAAGTTCTTAAGGTTATATTTTATTCCCTCAATTTTGCTAAAATATTTAATTTACATTGGAAAGCATTTGATTATATTCTTATTGTTGGAATCTGTTGATACAGTAAATATAATATCCTTCTTTCTGATTTCTGGTGACAAAAAGCGGAGAAACTTGCTAAGGAAATGGGAAAGACGATTTTGTAGCAACAAATCTACGATTTCACCGATATATGGAACAGAAAAACGTCGTGTACACACGAAGGCATGGTGAGCAGACGATTTTATTGAAGTGCTGATAATATAATTTTGTCATAGAGTTTTATATTGTATTACGGTATAAACCTACTTGATTTTAGTGGAAAGAAAACAACAATGGACGATTTATTTAAGTGCTGGTATTATAATTCTATCTTTGCAGTTTTATATCGTATTGTAGTGGAAGTTCACTTAATTTTAGTGAAATATTAACAACAATAAATATTTATTTAATTGGTGATAGTGTAGTATTGTCTTGCAGTTTTATTATTATATTACAGTGTACTTTATAGTGAATTAGCTTGTTTGTATGAGTAAGTAACTTCGAAAACTGAGAACTATTTTCGGTCATTGTTTGGTTAATGTTATCACTTATCAGATTAGTAGTATTCCTAAGTGATCATTGTGTATATGTATTATATAAACGTAAAAACCACTATCAAAGATTTTATTAAAAATTAATTTTTTTCCAAGCAGTACCTCCAAGTCTAAATTAGACTTTGCCCCAAATTTCTCCTCTCTTGCGTCCTAATAATATCTTAGTTGCATACTACTAGCTGGCTTTTGAGGCGAAGAGCTTACAACTTGTCCCTCTGCCCCTATCGGCAATTAAGTACAGCAAATTCCTGAAACCTCCGTCAGGGGGCACCTATTTTCCGGCATCAGAACGATTAATAACATATATCAACATATGATTGATTAATTATTCCGTCAATATAGCTTAAGCAATGAATTACATATGAAAGAAAACTATTGATGTATTACATCCTATTTTATCTTGATACTAACGTTTTCGCCCCTAGTGGGGCATCTTCAGGTACAAGATAGAAGTATCATCTAAAATCAATTACAAACAAGTTTTACATTTAAAAATGTCATGACTAGAATAAAATATGACATGGTGACAATATTATCCATACCAGCATTATATGTACTGTCAAAATGTTAAAAATAAATTTAATTTGGATAATATTGTCACCATGTCATATTTTATTCTAGTCATGACATTTTTAAATGTAAAACTTGTTTGCAATTGATTTTAGATGATACTTCTATCTTGTACCTGAAGATGCCCCACTAGGGGCGAAAACGTTAGTATCAAGATAAAATAGGATGTAATACATCAATAGTTTTCTTTCATATGTAATTCATTGCTTAAGCCATATTGACTGAATAAATAATCAATCATATGTTGATATATGTTATTAACACGAGGCTTAGCTGAACATTTCCCAACATGAATTGTAAATCAGAACGATTGTTCGCCTAGCACTTTCTTTTTGACATCTTGTTTTATACATGAGTTTACGTTTGCAAAAAATTCATACTATTACCACAGTCTAGTATATACTGTACAGTCACGAAGCTTGAGGTGATGAGAGTACTAGGAACAATAGACTGTACCGGTACTATTTCGCATTGTTTTTGATGAGGCGATAGTAGTGATCCTAGTGGTTAGCAACTGTCTATGGATGCATATTCCCTACGTATTGAGCTTCGTGACTATATACTAGACTATGATATTACACTGACACACAATGAGAAAGCATCGGTACTATACAGGGTGGAAATGGTATAGTTGCGCAAATTTTAACAGCTCATTCCTTGAGTACAATACAAATGAAAATGCAAATAACATTTTGGTAGGGACGTGAATACTTAAAAAAAAGTTTCTGCCTTAAATGTTTAAGTCTGCTTTACTCGGTAAGTATTATTCGTACTATTCTAATTTTTATTGAGATAATTAAAGAAATCAATTTATAACAGTTTGTTCCTTTGCAGTTTTGCAATAAAATTGATGGTTTTCGTGCAAATTACATAAATCATTAACACTTTTTGTAATTCTGAGAGCGACTTCGGCAACGTCGCGTCCCTTCGTCTAGTACACGTAAGCCGCGAGCCCTGGATTCAGTATTTAATCTTCCTCGAGCGGTAGTACACGTGTTTACGTTCAAGAGTACAGCTTACGTGCGCAGACGTGCAGGTTTGTTGTTTAATTCTCTACATTTAAAAATGCCAGAATTTACAAACTAGGAATATCTTGACATGCTGCTCATTTACGGAGAATCGCATTGCAATAATCGTGAAGCTCGGCGACTGTATGAGGCAAGATTTCCAGATAGGAATATTCCAAATACATATATCTTCAGGGCAGTGTGTCAGAGTGTTCGTGACACAGGAAGTATATTACCTCAGTGTCGTAATTGTGGTCCTACGGGACCTGACGAAATTGTAAATAAGGAAGAAGACATGTTGAATTTGATAGAACAAAATCCAGGACGCAATAGCCATGATATTGCTCGTGAAGTTGGTATATCACATCGGACTGTTTTACGAACCTTCAAGGAACAATTACTGCAGTCAAACCACATATGTTCAGTGTCTTTCACCTAGTGACTACTAACCACGTGTGTTATTTTGTGAGTGGCTAAATAATCAGCGTGTGTAGGATCCAGATTTCTTAGACAATGTCCTGGTGACCGATGAAGCCCGTTTCACGCGACAGGATATTTCGAACCTCCATAATACGCATACGTAGGCCTATGCTTTAGAGAATCCACATACGATACGTCAATCACATTTGCAACACAGATTCTCACTGAATGTCTGGGACGTTATAAGAGGCGATTTTCTGATTGGACATTTCATCTTTTCAACCCGATTGACACGGTAGGAGATACAAGCGTTTTTTGAAACGTAATTATTACTCGACCGAGGCGAGTGGAGCCGCGGGCGTAATGTGAACTTTCGCGATGCGGTATTACGAACGCAGGAGCATTAGCGCACACGACTTCGGGCTGCAGGACTCCACTGGCCTGGGCCGAGTAATACCAAATCTATTGGATGATGTATCTTACTAGACGAGGAGACGTATGTGGTTACTTCATGATAATGCACGGGCTCATATTACGCATTCAGTATCTGTGGGTTAGACATGAAGAGTCGAGTTTACAAGGGCGAAATAGCTACCGAAGAAGAGCTCCTTCACCTTCTTATTCCGCAAGTTGCTGAGGACATTAGGGACAATGACGGCGTATTTTCGAGAGTGTGTGAAAATTGGATGAGCATGCATGAAGGCGAATGGTTCCCATTTTCAACATCTCCTGTTATAAGCAGGTTTTAAACCGGAGGTAAGTTGATACACATTCTACTATGTAGACGAAGATTATTAATTAATAAGGGTTTAATAGGATTTATACCAAGAATAACTATGTGGTGATTTTTATTAAGATCTTGTAATATATATATATATATATATATATATATATATATATATATATATATATATATATATATATATAAGCGATACGAGCGTACCTTGTATCGCTTTATAATTTCATTAATGTTTCTTATTATGTGTATTTTATTTTATTGTTTGCGTCATGACCATTGCTTCATGTCATTTAACATGCTCACATCTGCGAGAGTAACGTCTTAGTCGTTTGTTTACATTCCAGGCAGCTAGTTAGGTCATTACTACTGTAGACGTGGTTCAGACGGGCGAGTCTGACTATGCAGTTTGTTTACATCTCAGTCAGCTGGTTAGGTCATTGCTATTGTAGACGTGGTTGAGACGAGCGAGTCTGACTGTGCAGTTTGTTTACATTCCAGTCAGCTGGTTAGGTCTTTGCTACTGTAGACGTGGTTCAGACGGGTGAGTCTGACTGTGTAGTTTGTTTACATTCCAGCCAGCTGGTTAAGTCATTACTATTGTAGACGTGGTTCAGACGGGTGAGTCTGACTGTGTAGTTTGTTTACATTCCAGTCAGCTCGTTAAGTCATTGCTTATGTAGACGTGGTTCAGACGGGTGAGTCTGACTGTGTAGTTTGTTTACATTCCAGTCAGCTGGTTAGGTCATTGCTTATGTAGAGGTGGTTCAGTCGGGTGAGTCTGACTGTGTAATTTGTTTACATTCCAGTCAGCTGGTTAGGTCATTGCTTATGTAGACGTGGTTCAGACGGGTGAGTCTGACTGTGTAGTTTGTTTACATTCCAGTCAGCTGGTTAGGTCATTGCTTATGTAGACGTGGTTCAGTCGGGTGAGTCTGACTGTGTAATTTGTTTACATTCCAGTCAGCTGGTTAGGTCATTGCTTATGTAGACGTGGTTCAGACGGGTGAGTCTGACTGTGTAGTTTGTTTACATTCCAGTCAGCTGGTTAAGTCATTGCTATTGTAGACGTGGTTCAGACGGGTGAGTCTGACTGTGTAATTTGTTTACATTCCAGTCAGCTGGTTAAGTCATTGCTATTGTAGACGTGGTTCAGACGGGTGAGTCTGACTGTGTAGTTTGTTTACATTCCAGTCAGCTGGTTAAGTCATTGCTATTGTAGACGTGGTTCAGACGGGTGAGTCTGACTGTGTAATTTGTTTACATTCCAGTCAGCTGGTTAAGTCATTGCTATTGTAGACGTGGTTCAGACGGGTGAGTCTGACTGTGTAATTTGTTTACATTCCAGTCAGCTGGTTAGGTCATTGCTTATGTAGACGTGGTTCAGACGGGTGAGTCTGACTGTGTAATTTGTTTACATTCCAGTCAGCTGGTTAGGTCATTGCTTATGTAGACGTGGTTCAGACGGGTGAGTCTGACTGTGTAGTTTGTTTACATTCCAGTCAGCTGGTTAAGTCATTGCTATTGTAGACGTGGTTCAGACGGGTGAGTCTGACTGTGAAGTTTGTTTACATTCCAGTCAGCTGGTTAAGTCATTGCTATTGTAGACGTGGTTCAGACGGGTGAGTCTGACTGTGTAATTTGTTTACATTCCAGTCAGCTGGTTAAGTCATTGCTATTGTAGACGTGGTTCAGACGGGTGAGTCTGACTGTGTAATTTGTTTACATTCCAGTCAGCTGGTTAAGTCATTGCTATTGTAGACGTGGTTCAGACGGGTGAGTCTGACTGTGTAATTTGTTTACATCTCAGTCAGCTGGTTAAGTCATTGCTATTGTAGACGTGGTTCAGACGGGTGAGTCTGACTGTGTAGTTTGTTTACATCTCAGTCAGCTGGTTAAGTCATTGCTATTGTAGACGTGGTTCAGACGGGTGAGTCTGACTGTGTAGTTTGTTTACATTCCAGTCAGCTGGTTAAGTCATTGCTATTGTAGACGTGGTTCAGACGGGTGAGTCTGACTGTGTAATTTGTTTACATCTCAGTCAGCTGGTTAAGTCATTGCTATTGTAGACGTGGTTCAGACGGGTGAGTCTGACTGTGTAGTTTGTTTACATCTCAGTCAGCTGGTTAAGTCATTGCTATTGTAGACGTGGTTCAGACGGGTGAGTCTGACTGTGTAGTTTGTTTACATTCCAGTCAGCTGGTTAAGTCATTGCTATTGTAGACGAGGTTCAGACGGGTGAGTCTGACTGTGTAGTTTGTTTACATCTCAGTCAGCTGGTGGTTAGGTCATTGTTACTGGAGACGGGGTTGAGACGGGTGAGTTTATCTGTGCACTGTTGCCATCTTGCAGAGATTTTACGGCCTTCTTATCTCAGTAACCATGAACTTAATCACATAATATAATTTTCATTTTCTTTCGTATTCTACCAAAGGAATACGTTGTTCAAATTTGCACAAATGCCACTTTCGCTCTGTAGAAATATTAGCTGTGTTAACAAAACTAAATTTGGACTATACTGGCCGCTGAAGAATTTCTCATTATTCGAATTTTCTTTCTTTATCGCTGCGCAAAATACTTTATAATGATTGGATAATAACACTAAAGTAATGCATTTATTAACACGTCGCAATGTAGGGGAAAATTCAGCATTGATATTGTCAATAATACGGAAAGAAGCAGCACAGTTGCGTCCCAGCAAGCTAATACTCTCAAGCATTGAAACAACAAGACGAGAGGTAACTAGTCATTTAGTACATAAGAACATAAATTCAATACGACATTCTGTTTATGGAATTCGTCGTAGACACTTTCCGAAAGTTCATACAAATCGAGATGAAGTCATTGCTAAGTCAGTATTCAATCCTATTTGAAAATGAACAGTTTTGTTTTGTTAATTCAGCTGAATATTTAGTTCCTTTTACTTGCCCTGAAAATTTGAATCTATTATGTAATGCGAAGTCACATTTTGGGGATGGAACATTTTTGTATTCTGCTACGTATTTTGCTCAACTTTACACCAATCATTTATACAGTATAAGAACTAATCGACAAATTCTATTTCCAACACAAACAAGAAACTCGATTGAATGATTACAGAATTTACCCCCTGCAGAACATTGTAAGGAGTTTAAATGCCATTATTTTAACTGATGATTACTCATGTCGTAAGGAATAACAAATGTCCTTACATTTTTTTTCTAATTGCAATATTTAACCAATTGTTAAAGTTTACAGTAATAGACGTTTTGTAACGTTGCTGGATGGGAAGAAGGGAGTTTAGTAAGTACACAGTACAGCTCAAGCGGGGCGGAGGGGGTACAAAACAGATGCTCTGTTCTAATGCAGGCAATAGGCTAGGCCTACTGTTGTTTATATAAAACGAGCAGCAAATACAAACTTCCAATTTCATTAATAGTACATTATGGTAAATTTACGTTTCATGTAACAATATTGCTCCATTTTTAATTGTACGTCTAAAAAATAAACAATAGTTTTCTGCACAAAATCGTACGAACTTGTTTTCTAATGCAACATGTTAATCTATCCCGCTTCCGTAAAGCAGTATCATTTTTAAACAAATTTCTGGTTGTGTGATATTCGAAACGGAGTAAGAGACTCCTAGTTTCTAAAAATCGTTGGGAAACTGCTACAATAGTTCGCTGAATAGGTAACCTTCTTTGAGGGAAACTTTGACGGTACATCCTTCTTGCCTCACTAGAATTACGACGACTTTTTCCATAAATTAATAACATAATGATATTCCTAAACTGTAAATGACATTGTAAGTTGTTTATCGAATACCCTGTACTGAACTGCCATCCGCTCGGCAGTAGAGCTATGGACAGGGAGCTTGAACTCAGCTGACTCGTACTTACATCTATGCAAGGTACTGCCTGCCGAACGTTGTATTTTTATTTAATTTCACGAAAACTTAATAGAATACACAAATATTTATTTAAACTAATATTAACTCTTTGCTAGATATACCTACTGATGTAATTCTTTTCGTAATTTTACTAAACCTGGGTCTACACTATATAACAAAACACGTTATATAACAAACTTTGTATGCAAAATGTTTCTTTAACTTGCTGTATGTTATATTTGTGTTGGAATCAAAATAACATTCTTGTAACAAATTATATAACTCGATAAATTAAATTAATGTCACGTTTGAAAATGGCGTCGAGGGCAGATGATGTAGTTCTTGCTGCTGCGTGTGTGATTCTGGCAGCAAGTAGTAGGCCTTGTAAACGAAAATGTTGGGTACGACCATCTTTACAAGCTATAAAACAATAAAATAGACGTAACCTTTTAGCAGATCTTAAGAGAGATGCTAGTGATTCCTTGGCAGAACAACTTGGATGTAATGGAAGTTTCAAAAACTTTGCCAGAATGATTAGTTCTGATTTTGAAGATCTTATAAACGTAATCGGGCATAAGATAAATAAGAAAGAATTTCGAGATTCAATACTGGCGAGAGAAACCGTTACTTTAAGATTTCTTCCAAGTGGAGTTTCCTACAAAATTTAAAGTTGTTTGTTCAAATTCTCCAAGCAGAGCATATCCAAGATTGTGCCAGAGTTTGTGAAGCTATCACTGACTCACTTTGTCTCTTAAAAACAAGAGCATCTTGAAGTACACCCATTTTGATTTGTAGTGAGCTTTTGCTCCATATACACTTTTCCCTTTCTTTAATTCTATCTGGAACTGACCAATAAGAATTCTCATTTTCTTTTCAACCTCTTGCACATCCATTTTCATATTAACACCCAATTCAGCCCATGCGTCGTGCTTTTTATTTCTTTCTCTTGTCCATATCAGTCGCGGATCCCATAATACCCGTTTTTCTCTGTACAGCTCAATTAAAGCCTTGGTTTTTCTGAACCGACGCATACGACGTGCGGGATGCGAGACCCGCCTCGCACAAATCCAGACTACACGAGAGAGAGTGAGTGGTTTCTATTGCTGCCAGGTGCGCAGACCTCGCATTTCGCAGTTATGGAAACCACTCATTATCTCGTGCAGTCCGGATTTGTGCGAGGCGGGCCTCGCTCCTCGCACGTCGCATGTATCGGTTCAGAAAAACCAAGGCTTTACTCATAAGTTGCAGTCTTGTTTCACTACATTATGCCAAGTTGACTTCGGAACACAGATGAATAATCACGCCAAGCGCACAGAGAATGCATACAAGATACTACGCAATAATGCAAAACACATGACGTGATGATTCCAGCAAGACTCAGCTCGTACCTGTTTGTGCAGCGGGTGTTACATGATGCGCAAACATGTTATATAACGATGTTTTATAACATCCTTTGATCTTTACCGACACCAGATGGATAACATATAACTTGCTATACAACACAAAAAAAACTCATGTTATATAACATTTTGTTCCAGTTTCTGCAACAAATTATATAACTTTGTTATTTAACGTGTTTTGTTATATAGTGTGGACCCAGCTTAACGATATAAGCAATATAACGCAAAGAAAATAAGAAAATAAATACTTTTTATGGGAAAACTATCAAGTTTTGATCCTATGTTGTATGGAAATTTTTTGATCCTGTAGACCATCCCCGACGACTGTGAAAAGGACGGCACTTATACCCCTTACACTCTGTACACATTGGACTACTACGTAACATTCGCTTTTCTCACCTCTAAAGCAATGGAAATCTACTTCGAACTTTGAGAGAATGTAAGACAACTTTGTGAACGTTTATTGGGATTGACAGTGCATCTAAATCGTTTTCCATATCGACTTTGGAAAGTCGGCACGCGACAGTTAAGTACCATTTCCCAAAGTGTATGATACGATGTTGTAAGTTTCATATTATGGAGAATTGGTATAAAAATTGTCGACAATCTTGAATTTAAGACAGGAATATGCTAATTCTGAATCACAAATAGGCAAATGGATCCATTGTGTGTTTGGACTGCCGTTACCCTCATATGAAGTAAGTGATGCTTTTGTCATATTGATATCAATCACACCAACTACTGACTTCGAATTTCTAGATTATGTGTTTGATAATTATAACTACACCGCCGAAAACTCATTTCCACCACACATGTGGGTTGGTGAACCTTTTGAAACACCCCACGCTACCAGTGGACCAGAAGCTTTTCTTTCAGTTGAATATGAAACCAGGCTTAACCCTGCACTGCTCACCCTTTTTTGGACTCATTACTGCTCACCTGGGGTATGTTGTCACACAATGACTTTTCTTTCCTGCCTCTAGAACAGGGAATTGAAACTTTTATTGTGTTTGAATAGCATAAGCTGTTATTAGATTATTAGACAAAACTACAGCAGAAAATGAAGTCATCTGGTGTGACGCGTCACCCCGGAGAGCATTGTAGGGTTAAAGTTAATTCAATTATGGAAAATGTGCCATAACTGCTTTGCAATTCTGAAAAAAACAAAATCTGTTAATACAAAAGTGTAAATCAAACAAACTCGCAAATTTATATTATCTACAAAACGTTGGTTATCATTACAAACCCAGAAAGTAAATATCTGTAATATTAAATCAAACTGACGAAGTGACGTAAGTCATTTTAGAATAAAATTTTATAAACACCAAAAATAAAGGAACATTTTTAATCATACCATTGTCCTGGCAGTCCCAACTCTGCATGAAATGTAAGGTAAATATTGCTGTTAACAGACCCAAGCGACATACGAAAAGCTGACTAGAGCTACACCAGTCGTCCAAACGTATGTTTCACGATATAACTCAAAGAACCGGCATTTCGGACCCACTTCGCCATCATGATTACACGTTCCCTCTTTCATTATTATCTCCCTTTCTTTCCCATATTCCGGGAATTATAGACTGGCTGCGGGTCGCCATCGAACTTGAACCCAGTAGTATGTGGTCAAGTCGCTGGTGATAGTGCTACAATCTAGTATATACAGTCACGAAGCTCAATACATAGTAAATATGCATCCATAGATAGTTGCTAACCACTAGGATCGCTAATATCGCCTCATTAGAGACAATACGAAATAGTACCTGCACAGTCTATTTTTCCTAGCACCCTCACAACTTAATCTTCGTGACTGTATATACTAGACTGTGTTAGTGCTGTGTACCAAGAGCTCTTCCCCTGGGGCTCATGGTAGCTTGTGGGACTGGGGATTGGGGGACCACAGTGATGCCTAAAAGGATTCTGTAGGTTTTACGAGTTCGTGGGTGGCCCGCAGGGGAATCTGTAGAGCGCGGGGCGTAAGGGAATGCACATCATTCTATTCCTGGTAGTATGGTAATACAGTGTCCCCAGTCCGTGCTCTTCCCGTTAAGATGGACTAGTAGATAGAAAACCCGACATCTGAACAGCCTATATATGTGGCTGGCAGGACAGTTAGACTACATTGTGAACACTGTCAGACTTTTCTATGTTAACCAAAACTTTCTGCTTTAATTTAATAGCATGTTTTTTAAAATTACTTTATCTGTTAATTCATATATTTTATTTATAATTTAATTGAAAAATTTCATCGATTTACTAATACATTTTGGAGCACAGTCGGTCCCCGAATCACGAGTTTGCAACCTACCATAGACTCTCTAACAATAAGTACTAATATTAATAGCAGCAACTTGACTTAAGACTTGAGGAAGTTTTATTCAACAGTCATGTTTATACTCTGGTCCTCAAACACAGAAGCAAATTAAAGCGGAAACTCAAATGACAAGAGTATGAAATATGATGCAACGATGAGTAAATACTGTAATGTAAGATACATTTCGGTCCTTATCTTTATGTGTATGTTACCGCCGTGCAATTAATGAATCTTTGTCGGATTTGCATTGCAATTACTATTAGTAAATTTACGAATTTAATTGTAAAAATATTCATAAGTTGACCTCGCAGACGATTCACGAGGGTTTTTGAATAAGAAAGAAGTTTTTTATAGCCTGTTAGTCTCTGCAACCGGAGACTCATTTGCATTAATAATTTCAGTCGTACATATGAGAAAAAAAGGAAGACAAATGGTGGGAAATCACGAGACGTAGTGTTAGCATAACGCATAACGCGTACATATTGATTTGAATGCGTAGGCCATATTAAATTCGTAAAAAAAAGATTGCTCAAAGATTTTTCTTATCTTCATGTGGAATGAATTGGAATTAAGACGAAGTCTTTTATAATATGCGGTATTTCAAAAGTCAGTTCAAATATTAAACCGCTATAAATATTATAATATTTGAGTAGGGAAAAAACAAAACATCACATTGTTGGACAAACAACGGTGTTTACAAAACATTGGGAAGATGTCCGCCGTTCGCTTGCTCAACGTACAGCATTCTGTCCGCGACACCATGCACAGCATTTTGCAGATAATGTCTTAGAATATTGGCATTTCTTGCGAGATGACATCTTTCAGTTGCAGTAGTGTTGTTGGATGTGTCAGGAGAACTCGTTCTTTAAGATAACCCCACAACCAAAAGTCGGCTGGATTGAAACCTGGAGATTGCGGAGGCCACATTGTTGGAAAGTGTCTACTGATGACTGGTCGGAAGACGAACATCAATTATGCGTGTTAACTCCACCATTAATTTTTTTAGTACGGTAGGTTATTTTACGACACTTTATCAACATCTTAGGTTATTTAGCGTCTGAATGATATGAAGGTGATAATATCGGTGAAATCAGTCCCGGGTCCAGCATCGAAAGTTACCCAGGATTTGCTCATATAGGGGTTGAGGGAAAACCCCGGAAAAACCTCAAGCAGGTAACTTCTCCCGACCGGGAATCGAACCCGGGCCACCTGGTTTCCCGGCCAGACGCTCTAACCGTTACTCCACAGGTGTGACAATAATGGAATAAGGCAGACTGTTACAGTAAACGGAGAGCGCTACTACAGCATGTTACGGAACTTTGTTATCCCTAGACTGAGGAATCACTATATGGAAAACATAATCTGTATGCAAGATGGCGCTCCACCCCACATCTTTATCCCTGCAAAGCAATTAATTACGCAGATGTTTGACGATCGTGTCATCAGTAGGCACTTTGCAACAATGTGGCCTCCGCGATCTCCAGATTTCAATCCAACAATCCTACTGCAACTGAAAGATACCATCTCGCAAGAAATTGCCAATATTCCAAGACATTATCTGCAAAATGCTGTGCATGGTGTCGCAGACAGAATGCTGTACGTTGAACAAGAGAACGGCGGGCAACTTTCCAATGTTTTGTAAACCCCGTCGTTTTCCCAACACTGTGATTTTTTTGGTTTTTCACTATCGCAAATATTATAATATTTATAGCGGTTTAATGTTTGAACTGACTTTTGAAATACCCTATACATTACATTATACCTGCAAACTATTTACAATCTATACTAATAATTAAAATAACTGCCATCTAAGGCCGTGTAATGAGTTAAAAAAACAAATGACTTCGTCTATAAGGGGCCTTGAACAGCAACAATCGAAAGCTATGAAAGATAGCCTACAGAGAATGTTTCTGTGTTTGTATGAAGTAATATCGGAAGCTAAATTAACCGATTTGTATAATTAATTATTATTTTTCACCATTGGAAAATGTAGTTTCTCTGGATGGACATAATGGTATAATGTTATTACAGTAACTTCTGGTATAATATAATATAATATAATATAATATAATATAATATAATATAATATAATATAATATAATATAATATAATAAATATAATATAATATAATGTAATATAATATAATATAATATAATATAATATAATATAATATAAATTAAGTTATTTGAAGGGTTCAGAACCATAGTGGGCCAAGCGCCATTTACTGAATACATAGAAAACAAGGGTTAAAATTAAGTTATTACGATAATTCAATGGAAACCTATAACAAGTAAAATAAAATATACACATTAAATCTAAATGATGTCAATCTTCATTAAACTATAGTTACATGTAATAAAAATTAAGAAACATGTTAAAGGAATTGTCATTGCACCAAATGAGTGTCTCTGGACCAAAATGATCGCATTTTAATTATTTGGATGCAATTTAAATTAAGTAACATATTAAACGATTTATCCTTCTATCAAACACGAATGTTCCCTGGATCAAATGTCCTATTTTAATTATGTAATTACTTTATATTTATTTCTAACGGTGCTGCGGAGCGCACGGGTACGGCTAGTAATAGTAATAAAAATGTTCTTTCAAATTATTATTATTATTATTATTATTATTATTATTATTATTATCATAATTATTATTATTATTATTATTGTTGTTGTTATGTCAGACTGGTGGATTTTTACGGCATTAGAGTCGGGTTGATATCACTGAAAGTTCAAGTCGAATTTTTGACCAATAGTGTCTTTATTCATACAGATTTCTGATGGTATTGCGGTTTTCCTTGCAATAATTCCACTATTTTTAATTATGAACTCTCATTACTATCGCATCATGAGAAAGTATAGTCTACCTATGGCAATACTGAATACTAATACGGTATGGTGCTCTCCTATACAAGTAGAGGCATGATAGTTCATAAATTACTTGTGATGAGAAAGATTAGATAAGAGAAGAAGTATTGAGTATTTCATAAATTCACATTATAATCTACATTCAAAAATTGTTTATTTATTTAATCTGGCGAAGTTAACGCCATCAGGCCTACTCTACCACACCACCAGAATACAAATAGGCATACAAAAGACAAATGCAGAGAGAAGAAGTAAATAAGAAATAGAAATAAAATTACAAATACAAAACAAAACAAACACCTAAATGCAAAAATGCAGAAATAGGGGAATAAAAGAAATAAAAGTAGGAAGATACGATCACAATAGGCACAAAAAGTACTAATGCAATGTATTGACTTCCTAATAGATTAGTGATTAAAGAAAATGACTAAATATTTAAAAATAAGTAACTAATTTTGCAAAAATGAAGAGAAAGAAAACAGTAACGATTTCAAAACATTTTGAATAAGTTAATATACAGGTACTCATTTCACTGGATTGCACTCTACACAGTAAGAAAATGCATAATAAGTTTTTTTTATTACAGTTAAATTTAGACAGTCTGTGATGTCACTGGGCAGGATATTCTACAAACGCGATAGCGAGATTGTGTATGATGATGAATACGATGATTTCTCATGTCTTGGAATGGCTGATATGCAGCTATTTTGCGTGAGTGTAATTAATATGATGATGGGTAACTGAAGCGGGAGGCAAGGTAGGTAGGTGTAGAGGTGTGAAGGACTAGGAAAAGGAGAACAAGGGAATGAAAATTTCTACGTTCATTAAGCCGTAGCCGGTTTAGAGTTTGTAAGGATGGGGTAATGTGATCAGCGCGATGGACATTGCAGAGGAAGCGAACACAGGAATTATGAACACGTTGTAATCTCTGCGACTGGTTGACATTGAGGGCAATTAGTAGAGAATAACAATAATCAAAGTAGGGCATTACTAGTGTTTCCACTAGAATTTTTTTAAGTGATAATGGGAGAAATTTTCGAATGTTGTTTAAGGAATGTAGTATGGAAAGCACTTTTTGATAATATGGGTTACTTGAATATTCCAGTTTAAATGCGTATCGAAGTAAACTCCAAAGTTTTTAACAAAGGAAGCAAAAGGGATTATTGTGTCGTTTAACTTGACTGGAAGAGCATAATGAACGTTGATGTTCCAATAGGATTGCTTGTGATTTACTTGCATTGAGAGTCAAACCGGACGTTCTGGTCCATGCAGATAAAGATTTAAAGTTCTCGTTAAGATTACATATTGCTTTAATAAGTATTTTTTTCCATTATCAGGCAGTACACACCACTTGATATGTCAGAGGAAGAACAATTGTTTGTATACATTTGAATCTGTGTAACTAGTCAACGATGTACAAAATGGAGGGGAAAAGGAACTGGCCACCCTATCCCACTATCTCTTGGCTTAGTTGCTTCATGAGTTATGTGTTATTGGTGTCACTCGTGAGATTCAAACCTGTCTTTGGACAGTTGACTAATAAAATCTATAGCCATCCTTATTTAGTGCAGTTATGAATACAAGGTGGAAGGTGTTAATGATAGTTCTTTTACGGAATCAATGCTTAGCATAGTCTGAATAGAAAAGTCCTCTACGTTTTGTCCCTTTTGCCCTTGGATTTCCTAGAAATAATTATTTTACATTCTATTTTTATATTTTTGATCTCATTATCTTCCAAACTCTTTTAGAAAATACACATTTCAATAAATGTACTTACATTAGACTTCTCAGTTCAAACAAATATTTTGCACAATAATTCTGTCACGTTTACGGTTTAAGGGTATTTTAATACTTTGATTATTAATAAATAATTTTAAGTAATGGATGTTTGTAAACTTTATTATCGAAATGTAGGCGTTTGCTTTACTCTAAGGCCTGAGTACCGCGGATAGTGCAGGAAGAGTGTATAGGCTAAATCTTTCCCCTCACTGCTGTTGAGAAAGGGTGTTTCCATTCGTGGGCAAGTGGCACGGAATTTACTGCGAAGTTTCAGTTATTTCTAGAAATTAAACATGAATCAGGAGATAGCGGAGAACAGCGTAAATTAATTTTTATAATACGGATATTCATTTGCATTCTTTCTTTCGAAAACTGTAATCAAATTGCATTTAATAAGCTGAGAAAAGCGTCGCTTTACGGTGTTAGCTCAAAGTTGTGCGAGAGTTGTAAATATCATAAAATAGGACGGAGAAAGAGTATGAAACAGAAATCGTCATTCACAAATATTTTTCGTTTGTTTCTTTGTTGCGCTATATCCTTTGAAGAACTGTGTTCATATCTACATTGTATTTTGACCACAGACCAGTTGCACACAGTGATGCCTCGTTCCTAGAATTCTACCTAAGACAATATAGGAAAACAAACGTCGACAATTTTAATTCATCATTGGAACTTGCTTGTAGTGATCAAGTCATGACTGAAGAACAATGTAGGCTAATAGTCTGCGTTGTGGCTGAATTGTAGCATTTAAAACTACTAAATCAGAGGATTTGTATTAGATTTTCTGCTGGCAAATGGAGATTTATCGGCTCTTTAGGGATCTAGTTTGTATCTCTTGTCTTGTTCTCTCTTGTCTTAAAGGCGTTACTGTGCTACGCTAACTACATGCCAGGGGTGTTTTATTTTTGCAAATGTCTAGTTTTGGATCACAAGCTGCACAAAATTCTGGAAAAAATTGGCCAGACATTCAAGATAAATTGTGATTATCATTTATTGATCAGATTATATTAATTATTTATAATGTCCACGGCAGTGGAGTAACGGTTAGCCTTCTTGTCCGTGAAACGAGCGGGCCCGCGTTCAAATCCTGGTCGGGACAAGTTACATGGTTGGGTTTATTGTGACTTATTTCCTCAACCACTCGAAGCAGAATTGCTGGCTAACTTTTGGCTTTGGTCCTCGGACTCATTTCACCTTCATTAGTAGTCAATAGTTTACAGGTCGACCAGGAGGACATGGCGGACGTGGTTCTAGGATCTATCGATAGGTGGCAACTGTCCGCGGAAGTTGCACATATCCTGCGAAGTCGCAGGGCCTTAATAAGCGGACTGCGGGTGAGCGGGGGAATGTAGCTCCCTTGGATAGATGGCGCCTTGGTAAGCCGTGGAATCGATGGCGACATATTCTTCTGGTTGAGGGTGCCGCTGATTCAGGGACATGAATTGCGAACAGATGCCATTGATGTGAGGATGCCGCAGAATAATATCACAGACAGACGTAGGATCAGGTCTGCAGTCAGAACTGAATGCTGTGCACTGAATTATGCGCCTGAAAGAAGCGATCCTAATGGACTTCAACAATCATTCCAACATAAGGAGGTTGCACAATAAGCCTAAGGCTGCGGTGCTTGCCTGCAGGCCCCCCGAAAGAAAAAAATATTTATAAAACTAATTATTTTTACTATCTAGAAAGTAATTGTTTTGTCATTTAGAATTTTGGTTCAAAATTGAAAGATATGGCCTGAGCCGTGAGATGCGACCCTTCAAGGTAAATTATATTAATCAGATAATCATTATAGTCGACCTGGTTGGCGAGTTGGTATAGCGCTGGCCTTCTATGCCGAAGGTTGCGGGTTCGATCCCGGGCCAGGTCGATGACATTTAAGTGTGCTCATGTCAGTAGATTTACTGGCATGTAAAAGAACTCCTGCGGGACAAAATTCCGGCACACCCGGCGACGCTGATATAACCTCTGCAGTTGCGAGCGTCGTTAAATAAAATAACATTTTTAATCACTATATTATACTTAGCGGCAAACCTCCTGCATATACACTTCAGTGGCTTCACTGCTTACGCGAATCAGAGGAGTGCAGTGTTGCCTAGTCAAGAAGTATCGCTATCAAGTGAGACAATTGGCGCTCGGACATATTTTATTCTGAAATCGTTGACTTGCCAGTTATAAAGGGAATTAATTTCTAACGAGAAAGTACTACCGCAGTGTCGAGTGGCAACGCAGTGGAGAACTGATTTCTTTGTCCCTCTCCAGTCTGTCCGTCGTCTTATTTTGTTGCATTTTAATTTTATTTTGGCGTGTCTTTTGTCAAGAAAATTAACTATTCTCACTTGACTGAACATGTAGTGGGTGAGATCTACACATTGTTTGAACGTAGATGATGAACATATTTAAGACGCGCTTTCTGATAACGGTGTGTCAGTTCATTGAGAACATAATTTCCTTTCATTAGAGCTTCACTATCAGGTTGTCTGTTGTTGTGTCCTGATTTCGTTCTGCTCACTTGGTTATTCGATTACAATTCAGCGAGGAACACGGCCTCTTGTACAGTGATTACCTTAATTGCTGGATCCAGATACAGCGTGAAGGGGGGAGTCTTCAAGTTCAGAGTGGCGAGGGATTTCACGTCCATTTCCATCCATTATGTCTTCAATTAGCTGTTATTTCACGTCTATCAGGCTTTTCCACAGCGCATAGACAAGGTTCTCTGGCACGAAGGCTACATCATAACATCAGACGTTTGAAAATATTTTGATTGCCAGCAACGAACGACTAGAAAATCCCGTCACTTGACGACGGTCTAAGGCAGACCTGCAGAACTGTAGCTCCTCAGAGCGATTGCCTTAATACCCCTTCTACCCTACCCACTTTTTCTACCAGTGCGATCATAGCGTTTTAGTTACGCTCGGCTGCATCAACATTCATTCTCGCGGCGGCAGGTACACAATACGCTATCAAGAATTACAAATGAACAGATCCTTAGGAACATTATTACGAACTGTATATTGATTATTTATTTATATACTGTTAAATTAAGGACGTCACTCGTTGTGTTCATTTTGAATTGAAATGAATAGTGAGTGATTTTCAAGGTTCATTACTTAAATGCTATAAATTTATGTGTCCGTAGGTAATGATAGGAGGAAAGTTTTCGAAAATCTAAAGCAGGCTAGGTGCAAAGAAATCTCAAAGAAACTACCGACAGGAAATCTAGCATAATTGTAAACTTTGAAACGAGATAACACATTATAAATGCAATGAATTTATTACAATCCTTTTTGAAAATTACAGTTCCGCCATTGATGGACCTTGCACGGGCAAAGAATGTGAACAAATCTACGTAGAAGTCGATCATCCCCAAATAGAAGTAGAATGATATTGACGTCACATTTCCCCTACTTGCGGGTTCTGCAGGCCTGGTCTTAAGGATTTGGATAGGCTTAACATTAGTGACGGAACGCCATTTATCATTAACATCACCGCCATCATTGTCGCGTAATCAACATCATCGTCTTCATAGTCACGATGACTATCTTTTAACTATGTCATCATAATAATCATCTTTGTTATTGCTGACATTATTATAATTGAAATTTCAACATAATAATCGTAATTACAATAGTAACCGCCGTCGCCAACACCACTCTCATCGTTGTCGTAAATTTTATAATAGTCTTTTGCTTTAGTTAATCTTCAAAAAGATCAACATTTTCTTAACTTTCCTGTTGATAAGTGTTCATAATTTTCGACAACGTTTAGGCAATCATATTCAGTAAATGATTTATGTCTGCTGTAAAAATTTTTATTTTTTTTTTATTGCACAGGGTGATTCACGAGGATTTACCATCCCTTACGGAGCTTATTTCCGAAGAAATTCTGAACATAAAGTGTCATATAAACATTTGTCCTAATCTCAATATGTTGATAGTTACATTATTTTGAAATTGTTTGTAAAATACATTTATTCTTTAGTTTTAAGGGTACAAGAATATTACAGATAAAGAATGAACTATTCAGGAGTATCATTTCTTTAATTAGCTAATACTCTGAAACTAAAAATATGTTGTGAATTCCATAGTTGCTTTATACAGAATTTTTTTTTTTCGATTTTTAACTAAAAAATTACATTTTCTTACGCATTTATCACATACATTGTTACAATCACGCCACTCTAGTAAATTCTTCAAGACTGTACATTAGGATGCATAATTAAACTGTAAAGAATGAAGTTCCTAAAGTCGTACGATTGGTAAGAATTGTTATGATAGGTGCGTGAGAATGATGTCATTTTTAGTTAAAAATTATAAAACAAAATCTGTGCAAAGCAACTGACACCACATTTTTAACTTCAGAACACTAGCCAATTAAAGAAATGATACTTCTGAATAGTTCTCTGTTTGTAATATTCTTTTACCCTTAAAACTAAAGAAAAAAGGTAGTTTACAAACAACTTCAAATTAGTGTAACTTTGAAAATATTGAGATTAGGACAAATGTTTATATGACTTTTTTGCTTAGAATGTCATCAAAAATAAGCTCCATAAGTGCCGGTAAATCCTCGTGAATCACCTTGTATAGTACACTGCTCCGCTTATTTAGTAGAATGGGTTTGAATCTAAAGAAAGCAGCAAAACATTACAACGCGGTTTGTTGTGATGAGAATCCAAGCCCCCGCACATCGGTAAGGCATCATGTCACAAAGACGTTCACATCTGAGTATTTCTGACAAAGTATATATTATTCAACGCCTTGAAAACGGCACAAATATAAAAGATATTGCTGGAGAGTTTAAGGTAATATCTATTTATTTATGCCGATTTATTTATTTATCGTTGCATTTTATAGATGTATTCTAAGAAGTAAAATCAATTTCTATTAACGTTGTATCAGATTCGTTTTTCGTAATGAATTAACAACTTAAATACCTATTCTCGTATGATCGATTTTTACTGTCCATAATATTCATTGAATTTCATGCTCTACCTAAACATGATGCTTGCCGATTGCAGAGGACTTGCTTCGCGTGTTATATCTAAGTAGGTAAACATTATTTTTTTTCCTATATCGACGGACGCTATGACAAAAACAATGGTAAAAATATCCAACTACAAAACCAGTAGGCCTCAATTCATTTCCAGATAGAAAAGTGGAGATTAACGTTCTTTTCAAGAAATTTGTCCTTTATTTTGTTTTTTCTCATGTTTTGAGAAAAGCGGTGACCTTGAACCATGGTGAACACAACACATGAGTGACAACAGTCTCATTCCTAATTTTAAGTTCGGCAATGATGTCATCGACGATTAGATATGGCCCGTTATCTCTGCGTTAAGCACTGGTACTATAAATTGAAGGGTTCAGAGCCACAGTGGGCCAAGCGCCATTTATTAAAACCCAGAAAACAAGAGTTAAAATTAAGTGATTACCATAATTTAACGAAACATATAGCAAGTAAGATAAAGTATGCACATTAAAATTAAATGATATGTCAATGTTCATTAAATTACGGTATTTACTTAACTTTAACCCTTGCTTTCTCTGTTTTTAATAAATGGAGCTTGGTCCGCTATGGCTCTGAACTCTTCAGTCGTCATTTGATATTCATAAGCGGTGGGAGTCCCTGGTCAGATGGTGAACTTGGCAACACCACGCTTTTCCGACAACACAAGATGCACTACCCGGTCCCTATGTGAACGACATAAATCTCCACTACCATCCCGCGAATCGAACTCAGGTCAGCTGGATTTGTAGCCAAAAACGCCATCGATTCATAGCCTACACATCGGAAATTGTAACGTCTACTGAAAAAGAGAAACTACAGTTCATACTACAGTCATAAATTATGTATAAGCTATTATATTGACAATGTTTGGATTACTTACCTACGAATAGTTTCTGCATTCTGAAACAAATGATAATACGTTGTTTTATTATTTTTCACATAGTTATGACTTATGACAAATTCACGTTTTTATTTGGTTATTTAACGACGCTATATCAACTACTAAGCTATTTAGCGTCGATGGGATTGGTGATAGGGAGATCGTATTTGGCGAGATAAGGTCGAGGATTCACCTTAGATTACCTGACATTCGCCTTACGGTTGGGGAAAACCTAGAAATAATCCAACCAGGTAATCAACGCAAGCGGGGATGAAACCCGAGCGTAACTCCGGATCCGCAGGCATGCGCCTCAGCCGACTGTGCTACGCCGGTGGATTTCATATACAGGTTGTTAAAATAATACCCAATATTTTAGGAGCTGCTAGTATGCATCAAAACAAGAATAAAATATCTAATAAACGTGGGTCCTACAACACATACTGTCCATACCTGTGGAGCAACGGTCAGCGCGTCTGGCCGCGAAACCAGGTGGCCCGGGTTCGAATCCCGGTCGGGGCAAGTTATCTGGTTGAGGTTTTTTCCTGGGTTTTCCCTCAACCCAATACGAGCAAATGCTGGGTAACTTTCGGTGTTGGACCCCGGACTCATTTCACCGGCATTATCACCTTCATATCATTCAGACGCTAAATAACCTAGATGTTGATACAGCGTCGTAAAATAACCCAATAAAATAAAAAAACAACGCATACTTTCTAAGATCTGAACACTTGTTCATAGGATGTGCTCAATTTGACGTCCATTCATGACAATGCGTTCCTCTGCCCTCCGGCGTAAGGAATCACGCACTCTTTGACCTGGTTGTTCTTGATAACCATACGTCTAGGGGATTTAGATTTGAGGAACGAGCAGGCCAAGGTGTGGGGCCTCTCCACTCAATCAATCCAGCGGCCTTGAAACGTCAGCGTCAGGTGTTCACGCTCATTGTGGAAAAATGTACTGATGTGCCATCATGCATGAACCACATTTGTAGTCTTTGTTGCCATGGCACATACTCCAGCAAGGTAGGCAATACGTTAATAAGAAAGTCTTGATAACGAGCCCCGGTTAATCTCTGTGGTAGCACATATGGCCCTTAATCTATCTCCAAGAACGCCTGCATAGCCTATACGTTGATTGACAATCGGTGCTGATTGCTTCTTCAAGTGCATGGGAATTTTCATCAGCACACATGCTGATTACGAAAATTCACAACACCATCTCTGCTGAACTCTGCTCATTCTACAACCAAATTTTTGTTTTCAGTATTCCTTGCGACGTATCAGTATTCCATGCCAGGGGTGCCAACTACGGTATGATTATGTGGTAGTCTACTGTATTGTAGGGCAGAGAAATGCATTGCCATAAATGGACATCACATTGAGCACCTCCTGTGAACAAGTGTTCAGATCTCAGAAAGTATGTTTTGTAGGACCCATGTTTATTAGACTTTTTTTTCTTGTTTGGTGGGTACTATCACCTCCTAAAATATTGGATATTTTTTTAATACCCTGTATGTTTACATACTCATTACATCAAGTGTAAATTAAGCTTTGTGACTCATGTACGCATTCAGAATCCCTGATGTTAAAAAAAAAGTAGATTTTAGCAAGCCACACGTTCAGGTGTATGCAGTCATTTCTCCTTTCTGGACAAATTTTATTATACCGTACTTAAGCCTACTCAGTGAAGAATTTACATGAAGTTGAATGTTTTTGCTTCAATAACAACGTGTACTTGTTCAAAACTCTTATTACAAGATTGCATAAAGAGGCGTTATATTCAAAATTATAATTCTCCCGTCATAAGTTTCTACTTTACCAAATTGATGAGTTCACAGAGAAGCCTTGGCTTTCGCTCTTGCCTCGGGAACGTTTTTAGCAAATAAAGCTACGATATTTAATAATCTCTAACTACAAATAAAAAGTCACAGTAAAATGCGCAGAAGACGGTATCTTCCAGAATATCAGAACTTGATATCACAAATGATGGGAGCAAAACAATTTTTGGAATCAGCCAGTAGTTCATTTTATATTTTCTTCATACATGGTTCAGAGTTTTTCTTGTAGTTCCGATGTAGTGAGATGCATGAGTCCTAGTATTCCGCTCACAAGTAAACTGACAATGTTTAGTGCACTCTAACTACAAAACATAAAAAAATCACTGAAAAGTTCGCAGGAGACGTTAACTTCCAGGGTACCAAAACACAACAAGTAATTTAATTTTAATTTCATTTCTTGTATTGCATTGATCTTAGATCAGCATTGGAGCTTTAAGATGTGGATCAAGTCAAGAGTTACACAATTTTTGCAGAGATGAGGTTAGGAATTGAAAAATTATGACTGTTTGAAAATAGTTCCTGTACGTTACCTTATTCTTAACAACCTGTGTAAAATTAAAACTAAAGCTAATTTTCAATTTTCTTTTCCAAAGTCGTTCTCATTTCTGCAGACCTGATAACAGGTAGGCCTAACTTTTCTTGAGATTACATTTGAATGTTGAACAGTGGGTTTAGGGTAAAGCATTAAGCGTTATGGAACCCACTTACGTTGAAATTTCGCGATCTTCATCTTCATCCCTTTAAGGCGACCTAAAATGAATTGAACTAGATCTATTATTTTCATGTCCAATGCGTGCATCCATTCACGGAGTTTGAACAGACACTCAGACGCAAGGATAAACATATACTTTATTCAGAAGTAACTGCTAACTTTTTGGTAAAGTAGTTTTTTGGCTTGGTTTGGCTTTTCTAGGCCGGATCCTGGACGTATACATGCACTTACACTAACTTTGGTCCATTTTGCGCTCCATAATAGGCCTATATGTGATGACTGTCCAAGTCGGACAGGTCCCCTGAGTGGCATTTAGCCCAGACAGAGCCAGGTCCCATTCTCAGATGAGTAGCCTGATAAGCCGCAGGGCCCGATGTCCAAAGTCCTTCCTCTAGCCTATATCAGATCGGAAATCCTTAATCTTCCACCTACAGTATGTAGGCAGATGCACCAGAAACAACATAGTTTACACTATAACAAACACGGAGTCATTCTTCACACATCTCAACCACATAAACAGGAAATACACACACTCGGCAATAAACCGCCTGTTTACACAACACATCTCCTCAAATCCCCGAACACAAACAACAAAACAACATGGGAGAAACTCCTCCTCTACGACTGCCACCAGGGTTATGAATATCATTGAGAGTGAAATAAATTTAACGTAATTTTATGAATTGTGTTATTATTATTATTATTATT
Source organism: Periplaneta americana (assembly GCF_040183065.1). Taxonomy (NCBI): domain Eukaryota; kingdom Metazoa; phylum Arthropoda; class Insecta; order Blattodea; family Blattidae; genus Periplaneta; species Periplaneta americana. The sequence goes on along the minus strand of NC_091124.1, from coordinate 94,084,654 downwards.
ATTATTATTATTATTATTATTATTATTATTATTTTAATTCTTTATTGAATATTGACCATGTATCTATAGAAGCAAGCTATTTACAATGGAATTACTGTGTTTCATCTCAACATGTAGGCTACAAGTATGTCTAAGCAAGGGACATCAGAATAATGTATGAATGTATGATTCAGAGTTGAAATGTTCACAGTTTAATATACTTCTACAATAACGTCCGCTATGCTTAAATGTCCACATTACATAAATGTTCACATTACATAAATGTCCACACAAATAAAACGGCGATTGCGTTATATGTCCACAAATTTTATTGAAAAATGCCCAAAGTTATTAATTTTCTTTTGCATTTAATGTCCGCAAATTTTACTGGAAAATGTTCGAAGTCATTCTTTTTCTTTTACAATAAATGTCCACAAATTTTACTGAAAATGTCTGAAGTCATTAATTTTCTTCTACATCTGCCAATAGCTGATCAACGTTTAGGTTCAAATTGTAGAAATAAACACGGAGGTATTGTCTAATAGTTTACTGTCTTTATATTCCTGATATCGCCGTACTATTCCTTCACTCCTGCGTTGGTTTGTTACATATTGCTTATTAATGGGTTCTCTTATGTTTATGTGTCCTCCTCGAATTTGTATAAGAGAATTTTCTGTCGAATGTTGTTCATCTCTGATGTGATCTAAAAATCTCCAAATACTGACATGATGTGTCGACACCATCCTTTGAAATTTGCAATGAAAGCAGAATTATTACTTTTATAATACATAATTGAAAGTGGACTTTTTTGTTATGCGGATATTTCCTCACATTGGATATTTTACTATGGACATTTTCTCACATTGGACATTTAACTGTGAGCATTTTGTACTGTGGACTTTGTAGTGTATGGACATTTCCCTTTTATACATTCTGTTCCGGACATTTTTGCAAGTGGACATTTTCAAAATTGGACATTGTACTTTGGGCATTTTAACCTGGAAGCGTATGGATTTATGTAATGTAATGTAATGTATAGTAATGTATGTATGTATGTAATGCCTACCCCTTCACTTTACATGATTCGGGTTCCGCATATTGCGAATAATGCTACATAAGCAATTATTTTCTTAAACAACTGATAGCATTTTAATCATTTTACACTCGAACATAAATGGTTCACGTGGAATATTTCTAAATAATTGAAATAATGATGTAATTTAACTAAGTAAAGGTAACGAGTGGGAACTCTCTTTTGAGATAGTCCCACTTCAGGGCGTAGCGACCCTTCCTACGTGATGCTCCAGGTCCTCCTGACCAAGGAGGTAATACCTGGTAAGGGTTCCTTCTCCAGGGTTATGAAGGGGGTAGGTAGGACTCCAGTCTATCTAAGGGAGTATACCCTAACAGAAAACAGAAGCCTGAAGGCGGTAGCCCCGCCACTGAGCTTACTCAGCAATAGATTGGTTATTCATTCTGAGGACACATCTTAGTAACTCAAAAATTCCAGGAATGCCGAACTGATCTTGGCAGGCCCAGAAAGACATGGGGAGAATAGTTCTGACTTTCTGCAAATGGAACAGGCTTAAGGACCTAAACCAGGGATGAGACGATATTAGCTCCCAATCATGGTAGAAGAGCTCGACTTTGATCACGAGCGCATAGCGCATTCACTGTAACGTGGACAAAGGAATGTACACTTAGCGGCAAAAAGAATGGGCCGACTCTTGGTCGATAGAAATGCTAAGTTCTATCGCGCGGTTCACTCGTGTAAACGTAACCCAGTGCAAGGCATTGCTGTGGCGTCTCTTCATTGAAAGTCATCCGTCTATAATGTAATAAACCTTACGAGCAGTGTGTGGCCCAGTGGTAAGAAGTCTGACATCCGTGCCAGAGGTTGTGAGTTCGCCTCCTAGTACGGTAAAATTATTATTATTTTTTTAACTTTTACTTAATTTATTAGTTTAAATGTGAAATGGCATTTGTTAACAAACTTCGTTATGCCTGCCTTGTAAAAATATTATTGCCCATCATCTGTGGGCTATTAATAGGTGAGACCTGGCCTGTATAAACAAAAAAACTTGTTTCACATCCTAAACAACGGACGCACATGAAACACAAATAAATAATTAAATTAACAAAAACAAACAATTTGTTAATATATTAACAAAACAAGGCTGTGGTGGGGACTAGTATCTCGTCCACAAACCACCTGAGTCAACATCTGCCCTCATTATGCGCGGCATAGAGTCCACAAGATTATGAAACAGGTCTAAATTCTTGGCCATATTCTCCCTTGCATCTAGAACTCTGTCCCACAATTCCTCAGGTGTCCGAACGGGTGGTTGTTCTGCTTAATTAGAGCGTAGGATCCTTTTAACTGCAGCCCACAAATTTTGAAACGGATTCATATCTGGTGAATTTGGAGGCCAGTCGACTGGGTCGACATCACGCCTCCTCGGAAACCATCTTTGAATCCGGTTGGCGGTGTGTATCGGATGATTATCCTGCTGGAAGAAAAGTGTTCCTTCTGGATATCGTTTTCGGGCGGAAGGGATCATTACATTTGCCAAAATGTGTTCGTAGACTTCTGCCGCAAACAGACCGTGGATGCGTTCCAGAAGTCCTGCCCCATCGTATGACATCCACCCCCAACACGCGACCCTCACGCGAAGCGTATCGGTGGTCATTCATACAATAAACTAGGGCAGTACTATCATTGCTATTGGAGACAATTACCTCGTCGGAGAAAATGACATTTCTCCAATCGAAGTCCTGTCGGAACCAGGGCAATGAGTTATTGTTTCTGTGCCATCTTCAAGAGTAATGACGAGACAGAACGTTATATTAACAGAAATCAGTATTGCTTGAAAAAGAGAGGGAGGTTTATTATTTATTAGAGTTTGGGCATATTCTAAGACATCGCCACATAATTATAGCTTTGCGAGACACATATGATGGCAAATTTGTAATAAAAAAAAGAAGATTGGGGGAGATTCGAACCTTGAGCTACTAGTACTAACGTGTTCAATATACCAATGCTGTAACAACTTACGCTACTGCAACCGTTTATATCAATTCAGCATAATACATGGTTTTCCTGTTCATATTCGCTCCGGTCGATTTTGTATTTATCAATTTTATTATTATTTCACTCTTCAAGGGAACTTATGTATCTAGAATCAACCCGCCATTTGATTTTATTACATATTTTAGCCTCTTAAACAAAATACAGCAAATTTAAATGGTTTAATTATGTGTTAACTAGTGAACTATGGCGTTGACGAGACGAGCATGCGCAATGTATGTCTCTGGAACTTAGAAATTGTTGGCCGGCCCATTCTTTTTGCCGCTAAGTGTACATGCACATGCAGCGAATAAAGGCAGCAATTATTACAATAACTTGCGTTACTAAATTTCTGGCTATGTAATAGGGCTAATTACTCAGTTATTTAATATACATGTACACATATAAACAAATCGCAAAGGGAAGGGTTTTTAGGAACAAAAAGAGAAATAGGAAAAGTTAATTGTATGTGAACCATTTTATTGTTAAAAACAATTATTTATTATGGAAATACTTCACTTCATTGCTTAGGAGAAACTAATAGGGTCTACCTGCTCGACGTGTGTGATCTCTAAGTACTTTTGAGTATTTGTTGAAAAAATAATAATGGCAATATTGATTGAAATAGAGTATATTGATTGTGTGATTGTGAAAATGTAGTCTTTACTCTCCAGTCTTGATTATGTAATGAGTTTTCTTAGAGTCATTTGTGAGATGCACGTAACACGAAAAAAAAACAAATTGATTAAATTAAGATATTGAGAGCCATCGTAATTTTTGGGGTCCATCATTTAAGGGGATATGTATGACTTTTAAAACTTCCACAATTTCGGCCAAAATTTGTGAAATTTAAACTATATAAACAGATCTATAATAATATCATCTGTACAAAATTTGGTGCAATTAGGTCTAATAGTTTTGAAATTATATTTTTAAGTATATTTTATATTGACGTTACTAAAAAAAGCTCCTTGCATCAAAGTTTTCAAAATGTTTAGTTCATATTTGATAAAAATTCTGAAAATAGTTATTGGAATAAAAGTGAATTAGCATTTTGAGTTTAGTAATAGTATAAGTTAAAGTGCAATCAAAGATAAAATATTATTTCTAAATTAAAGAAACACGTAGTCTAATAAAAGTAAATATCCAGCAACAAGTAACAAATAAAACATCAATAATACATTTAAAATAAATAAATGAAAGGAATCTAGATACTATCTGCTGACCCAAATGTAAATTAATTTATTTTCGATGTCAATTCCGAAATGAATTTATTTCTCTCTTCTCCTGAATAATGCCTAAATTTTTTTTTCATGTAGCGTCTCATAATGCCGTTTTATGTTGCTTTTTTTGCAAATTATATTTTTTTTACACAACAAACACTGGACTTCATCACCATGTTCGAAGCATAAATATTGTATCTTCCACTCTTCCTTGAAAGCTTTAAGCGCTTCCGTTCCGTCATGATGCGCTGTGTTCTAACAAGGGAAGTACCCCAGCTCGAACGGCTAAAGCCGAGTGTAAATGCGTTTAAAATACAGAGTTGTGCTTGTTCTACCACCCATCAAGGTTATTTATCTGTAAAACTCCGCAGTCGTATACAATCAATGATTGAAGAATAACGGATCTAATGACTAGAGTAGAGCAAATCACTGAAGAAACAACACAGTGTAACAGACAGTTATGACAAGGAGATCCACAAAATACATAAATGAGGTATTATGTGCCAATAAGCTACACGACATTTGCTTTAAATAATATACGAGTATAGGGTATTTCAAAAGTCAGTTCAAACATTAAACCGCTATAAATATTATAATATGAGATAGGGAAAAAAACAAGAACATCACGTGTTGGACAAACAACGGGGTTTACAAAACATTGGGAAGATGTTCGCCGTTCTCTTGTTCAACGTACAGCTTTCTTTCTGCGACACCATGTACAGCATTTTGCAGATAATGTCTTGGAATATTGGCAATTTCTTGTGAGATGGCATCTTTCAGTTGCAGTAGGGTTGTTGGATGTATCAGGAAAACTCGTTATTTAAAGTAACCCCACAACCAAAAGTCGGCCGGATTGAAATCTGGAGATCGCGGAGGTCACATTGTTGGAAAGTGCCTACTGATAACTTTGGTCGAAATATTTATAATATTTATAGCGATTTAATATCTGAACTGACTTTTGAAATATCCTATATATAAACATATGCAGTGCGTACCTGTCCGTATATCCCGAACTAGAAGATGCTGTGTTATGGTACGTTCTTCCCTTATTCGTCACAGAGTGCAAATCTGGAGTTTCAATGAAGTGATTAAAACACAACGGAATGGAACGGTATGCACACTTGACAAGGGCAATATGTGAACATGCTACATCATCTTCCGTGTATCCGCACTGCAATAGTTCAATATCACAAGTACATGATTGCATTTTGCGCGTCACATAATCCAAAATTACCTTACAATTGGATTTCAAACGAATGCAGCCGTAACTGTTCATTAGTTTCCTGTAAGAATTATAACCGCGATTAAAATAATCATAAATATTGTCCAATGTTAGATCATCAAGACACTGTAGCACACTAGGTCGTGGTATTTTTTAGAGTGAAGGTAAGTATTCACTTTGACTTGCAGTTCCTTTATTTGCTGGAGAGGACGTTTCAGAACTGTTGGAACTCTCATACCCATGTGCTGTTTCTTCTCCGCCATCACACTCACAATCACTATTCCTATCCAATATGTCGGTATTTACTTCTGATAATTCCCGGTAGTATGTTTACATTATAATGTCACGTAACATGCATGCAAACGGCTCATCCTCACTCCAATTACATCCTCATTATCCGGTATGTAAGTTCGACGTACCTTTTCGCGCAGCAGGTAAACAATGTTCACAGGATTAATTGACTTCAGCCTACTCATTTCCGCCGTTAGTACGTGCACTTCACTATTGAACACCACAATGGTTTCGCTCGAACTCTCTGCACAGCTACGACGTAGTGAGCCTAGTACGCTAACTTTCATATGGCGATAGTGGCCGCACACGTAGTTTTACAGATGAATGGCAGTGATAGCTATTCGAACAGGTACAACATTATATTTTAAACGCGTTTCCAGTCGGTTTTAGCCGTTCGAGGTGGGGTACTTCCCTTGTAAGATCTGTACATCCTTTAGCAATGTTTACAGGTAAAAGAGCTCCGCGCGCGCGCAGCGGGCATAAAATAGCTCTCGCCCGCAAATATTAGTCACCATCGCAAGACTGACCTAAACCATTATGTATTTGATAATGATTTAACTAGGTACTTGTGTGGAAAATAGACAGCAGCGGGTATCGACTGAACATGTTGAACAGTAGCAGATGTTCAATATTGGTATTTCTTTTACTTACTAAAGCCCAGTGAAACAATACCTACTGGGATTTCTATTCAACGTTAGAATATAAAAGGATGGTTACCCCATATATAATATCCAACTGAATCATACGCTTAGACTATTTAGTATCACTGTGTATCTCTTGTCACAAAGGAAGAAAATTGATTGAAGATTGTATCGGAAACACAGCCGTAAGTTGTATGCGTGAATACATCTCTAATAGATTAATTGCTGTTAAGGTAAACGTTAGAAGTGACGATTAACATCTCTTCTTTCCAGATATTCTGGAAACCTGGTACAGCTTCGCTGTGCTGGTACTCCTGGGAATAGCTGTCTTGTATGCATCGAGCGTAAACATGTCGGTTGTTATAGTAACCACCGTGTTCTATCGTTTGCTATCTGCTTATACGTCCTCTCCCATTTTCATAGCATGTCTCGACATTGTGAAATTTCTCTCTTTACTCAATTATACTGGCGAATTTTTCCAATGTAACTTGTCTACTTCTGACTGTTGCTGAAATGTGATTGTAGCCTGGTTCATTACTAATCGTTTGACACCACTTCGAAAGTTATATCGCTTCATATTCTCGAGTTACACTGCCACGTGAATGCCATTTCGTGCCTCAACTTCCTCTCTCCCGCCTATTGCTAGATGACGTTATCTGATGACATTAAGCATCGTTTACTTTCTTGGAATATGTCGTGTAATTTAGAAATTATTGGCGCGACGAAACTCTCCTGAAAATGTGTCGGTCAACTTTGTGGGATGACATTTTAATTGGACAAAATTTTGGTCTAAACATCAGTGGCGGTGGGTCAGTAAGAGCACAAGAGCACGTAAGCACCTTATTTCCATTAATGCGCGACTAGTTTTATTATCTAATACCGTTTCGACGTAGTGGGGATGTATAATATCAGAATCGAGTATTTTAAACTTCCCGCATCTTCTTATGTAAACTTGGGAACAAGCGTTCACGTACAAGCCGTGCTCTTTTCAAGAACGTTACAGGAATTTCACGCATACGCGGGAGAATATTTTCTTTCGCTGGCCGCTTATGGCTCGTCAAGAGCACAAAGCGTTAAGTGAAGAGTGAATCTAACCTACAGATGTCAGGTGCATCGATGCCTATCGTTCATGTGCTATATCTCGAGGAGGAAATTTAATAGTCTGTATTTTAGCCTGTAGGTGTCAGCATTTCTCATTGTCGAAACGTTTACTTTGTGTGGATGTGTGTACAGTACTGCTACGAGAGTGTAGTTTGTGAATTACTATACTTTAGTGTTAGCATAAAGGCATAGTTTGGCTTTCAAACACATGCTGGCTGAATGTGATAGTGGTATGAATTTAAATATCTGTATGGTGGTGTTTATTATGTAAGAATAATATTTACTGGCATATAGTTATAATAATCAATCCATGCGAATGGGATTACAGCACTGATATAGGCTATAGTGTATCAGTGTGTTCTGAACCAAAATATATTACTGAACACACGCTTTTGTAAATAACGGCACTGTGGTGTGTATTAATTTTGAACAGACGTAAACAATGAACTCTGTTTAAGCAATTTTAAACAGTAAAGAACTGGCTGGCTCACCAGGAAAAATTGGAAGTAAAAAGACTGGGTTTTTTTATTATTATTATTATTATTATTATTATTATTATTATTATTATCATCATTATATGTTTTTAGTTTATATACGGTTTTTTTTTCGATAGTGAAACACTGGAATCATGACATTTCATATTAGGCTAAACGTGCGATTTCAAATTCTCTTCAATTTTGGAACATAAAATAATTGTGAACACACATAATATATTATCACGAGCCGCCACTTATAGACATATTCACTTAAACAGTATTTGGGGATATGAAAAAGCGATGTACATACAAGGACTAGAAGTCAGTACGGCCTGGAAACTAGTCTAGAAGTGCAATAAGAAGCCAAAACTTCATGTGAAAAGTAGAAAGGTAGGCCTATGCATATTTCCTTTTGCGAAGGAGTTCTTGGCAAACAGCTGTAGCGCTCTGTATGTGAATTGGTGACATGGACGCAGGGTTGAAGGTTTTCTGTCTGATACTGGATGATTGATTGCCGACTTCTCTTCGTACTCCCTCCATATCTCTTGAGTAGGAAGCAGGATGAGAGACGCTTGCGTCTACATCTTGTACCCGAACTAAGACCCCTCCAGCCCTGGCAGTATATCACAGAAGTCCTCGTGACGTGACATGCAACTTTATTTGTTGAAAGATGTTGTTCTTATTCTAATCATTTCACTTCAGCAGATCCGAAATTTTGCTGCTTGTTTTACGGTCGACTAGCTCTACATTCATAAATGAAATAGGTTAACAATAATAGATTATATTTTCAGTTATCTTTTGAGAACTCAATCTCAAACTGTACAGTACTCTCTTAATAATGTAAGAAAGGCCACATCATCATAAAATGATAAGAATTTCATATTTAGTCAGGTACTAGAGCTGAAGAAAAAATAGATAAGGAAGGAGAAGGGAAAGGAAGAGAATTATTATTATTATTATTTTTATTGTTGTTATTATTATTATTATTATTATTATTATTATTATTATTTTGGTCTTCCAAAATTTCTGCTTCCCGTTGGGACGTAACTTATAGTAGAACTTGCTATTAGAACGTAATCCTCCTTTTGATGCCTGTATTAGTTTATGTATTCGAGCAATAGGCTCAACTTTTAGTTATTTGAGAATATTTTCATTTCTTCGGTTTTCAAGTGATGAGCATCCTGCAGTCTTCCTCATGAACGCTGTAGCATTCTCTCATCCGCCTTTCTTATACTACGCTCCTCGCTGCTACAGGCCAGTATTGGTCGTGCAAGAATCAAAGGAATAAATGAAATAATAATAGACATAGATAGGAAATAAAAATGGCGATAGAAAGAAAGAAGCAAAGAAAGGGTGAAAAAATCATAGAATAACAGAAAGCAACAAATATTGGACTGTAGAAAAAAGTGACAGGGACTTTGAGGAAATCCTTATGGACGCGTGTAAAAATACATTGAAATTAGCGTAATATTAGGTGAACAGTATACAGCAGAACAGGTTTCACGGCTCTTAGCCGGTCGGCCGGCTATGCGCCCGGAGGTGGGGGACTCAAGGCCGCGCGAGGCTTCATTGTGAGTTGAACTCTTGCAAACGTGGCACGTGTTTGTTAGGTGACGCAATAAAGTGCGTATTAGGGGAGAGTCGGGTAGTAACGGACATCGGGTAATATCGGACAGTGAATTCTTTCATCTACCACACGATGATAGTACCTGATTGACATGGTTACGTTTCTGTGATGTCGCATAGAGAAATGTAACCATGTCATTCAGGTACTACCATATGGAGGTAGATGAAAGAAACGCACTGTCCGATATTACCCGATGTCCGATACTACCCGACTCTCCCCTAAGTGAAATGTCTCAATTCGTGTATCGGTATTCTATTCCCCAAAAAGTATTCGTTTATGATTCATACGTCCTTACAGAATCTTCGAGTGCCGTAAGGAGTTTATTTCAAGAGAGATATCCTGATGTTTAAGTTTCGGGTCGAACTGCGATTCATAGATTAGTAAATAAATTACATGAAACGGGAAGTCTTCTTGATAGGAAACATAATAACCACGTACAGTGCTCACAGAAGAAACTCTAGATAACATTGGACATGCTTTGGAAAGGTCTCCTAGAAAATCACTTCGACATCTTTCTTAGCAAATGGAAATTTCCTATAGCTACAAAGGAATACTAAGCTTCAATTAATATTCTATATAGCCACCATCGTAGCCCAGGCGGCAGACGCGTTTGCCTGCTGATCCGAAGATGGGACCATTTACCTAGTTGGGTTTTCTCGAGGTTTTCTCAATCATGAGACGAACATCAGGTAATCTATAGTGAATCCTCGGTCTTATCTCGCCACATATCATCTTTCTGCCTATCACCAACGACGCTAAATAGGCCTAACCTAGCGATTGATATGACGTCGTTAAATAACTAATTAAAAAGAATTACGATGAGTTGTGCATGTATTTGTTTTGCGTGCATGTCAAAGCACAACTGAATAGCATCATTTTTTAAATTATATATTGCTACCTTCATTATGGATTATATCAAACTCTTTCAATTATGTTATGTATTATGTGGACTCCCCTTGCGTGTAATAGTAGACTTCTTCACATGTTCATTTTGTCGGATATGACGTAAGCATTTCTAAGGTAACCGAAGTCGAATTTACGTTCCAAATAATCATTTCATTGTTTTTATTAGTGTAACTTGAAAATAGACGTTACACGTCGGAAGAAGGGCTAAAAGGGCAAAATAGAGAAAGAAAAAAAGAAAGAAAGAAAGAGGGAAAGAAAGTAAGGATAGAAAGGGAAATGAAAGAAATGCAGCAAGAGAAATTTAAAAAAGGTGAAGAAAAATTAAGAAGAAAGAAAGAGACAAGAAGAGAAATGGAATATAGGAAGAAGTGAAAAGATACTGAAAGGCAAGAAGAAAGAGAGAGCAGGTGACAAAGAAAGTAAGACAGGAGTACGTTAATAAAGAAAGAAGGAAACAACTGGATAATATGCACGGTAGAGCAACATCAGTAGTCGACGTTGCTCGCTGGCCACTAGTCACCGGACCGTACCGAACCGTGTCTAACAAAAGACAATCGAAATAACGGTAGTAAAATTCGCGACTATATTCTTAAATAATTCACTCCATTAATCAAGTGCAAGGTTTATGCAGTACAACTGCGATGTTTTAATGCACCAAAAGAAAATGCAGATGTAAGATCTTAAGGGAAGTTATCACAACGAAATAAAGGGGGGGGGGAAAGGTGTGTTTCAGGGAATATCATGCAAATGAAGGAAAATAAATTTCCGGTTAATGTTCACCAAAGCGTTAAGTATGTAATTATGACCGCATTGTTTATTGTGGTTTTATTTGTGGTGTAAAGAAAATATCTCGACTTTTACGAAGAAAATTTTTAGCGGCCATGAAATTATTTACCGCTTTCATCATATTATGTTAACAATATTACGAAACAAAAACTGTCATAAGGGCCATGACCGACAGGATCATCTTCGCTGTCTGCGCATGCGCGGACTTGGTTAATAAAAACCTAAACTAACCAAACCTAACCTTCATATAATATGCAATGTGTGTAACCGAAACAAGGAGGGATCTTCTTGATTTGATCTAGAATGTACACACGAAAATAAATTCAAGGATCACGCTGCTACTGCATGAGGTCCGCGCATACGTCAAAGCAAAACTGTGCCACACTTAAGCCACGTAATCTACTCACAATATTTACGCAAATACATCTTGTCGCTAACAGTGGTGCTGTCTCTCAGTAATGTTAAGAACGAAGCAGGTAGAGAGAGAAAAAAAACAAATTTCTCTTTCTAACGACGCCACAGATCAACGTCATGTCCTTATGTTGGCGACATTGTGTATTTAGCTCAATTTGATTGTAACCGTAACGGCACGGTTCAAGGCTACCGTAGCGAATTCTCCAGTTTAGCGGAAAGAAGAAAATAAATATATCAGAGAAGGCGGCAAGGAAGGTAGATATAAGATTGAATGGTAAAAGAATAAATGAATGAAGAAGTTGGTTGGTTATTTTAACTACGCTGTATCAATTACTAAGCTATTTACAGTCGATGTGATTTGGTGATATTGAGATGGTATTTGGCAAGACAAAGTCAAGGATTCGTCATAGATTACCTGACATTCGCCTTATGGCTGGAGAAAACGTCGGAAAAAACCAAACCAGGTGATCAGTTTAAGTGGGAATCGAACACACGTCCAAGGTCAGCACTGCAAGCATACGTGTCTGCCGCCCGATGTACCCAGGTGACCGTAAAAGAAGAAAGACAATGAAGAAAAATGGACAATACGACGAAGTGAGTGTAGGAATAAATTGGGAAGAAACGAATCACAGAATGGAACAGATATTGAGAGGAATAAAGTATGAAATAAAAAATACAGATACGTAGAAAAATAAAGGGAAAAAGAACCGTAGAAAGTTTGTGAGTTATAAGGAAAAAATGAAGAAGGGATAGAGGTAAAGAAGGAAATTGAAATAGAAGGAAAGAGGAAACAATCGATGAAAAAGGAAAGGAGAATAGGAAAAGTAAAATGAAAATTGATGAAGAACAAGAAATGAACCTGTGAGGTTAGAATGCGATAGACAAGAGTAAGGGACAAGGGAAAAGGGCACAAATGAAAAAAAACGAAAGAGAAGGAAAATAATTTAACCTAGATAATGCTCATTCTCAGATTCTTCTCAGTTCTCATCTCTCGCTACTTGGAGCAAAACTTATCGATGTCATTTATCGTAACTCGGCTTGCGGTCTTCGATGTCTTCTGAAACGCGGCGTTGTTCTGCCTCGCACATTACCACAGCTTTGCGTGTCCACCATCGCTGCAAGTATTGCTTCCGTCTTCATGGCTTCCTCTTCCGCCTGGAACATGCTTCCGGCAGTGTGCTTCGCTGAACTCCCATGTCACAAACTCTGCCCCGCTTCCGCCGACAATTTCAGCGTATATTTTAATCCAGTTTTCAGCACGACTTGTTCCGCACATTCTTCTTTAAATTCTCTTCTTTCTAATTTAGCGGCTCGTGACGAAGGCAAAAAATGTAAAACTTGTGCCGTGGTACTCTGTTGTATGTGGCAAATTGCGAGTAACATATCGTCGTTGTTCCTGCAATAACTCCTATGTGCAAAATATAAAATTGTTCAGTAGGAAGAAAAATACATTTATTCATTCTATGGCAGTGGTACGTAGGAGATTGTGAATTCTTACATTTTCGAAAGAAAGAAATTTTCAGTGCTTGGGAAAAGTGACATTAAGTCAGTTTTCACAAACCTTTTTTGATAATTTATTGACAACTTACGGAACATCTGCTCGCTTGGAAAAAAATACATAAGTATTTCTCCCATTACAATGATTCATACAGAAAAAAATCAAATCGACATAAACCAGTGTAAGTCGTCAATAAATTATCAAAAACAGTTTGTGCAAACTGACTTACGTCAGTTTTCCCAACCACTGCAGACATATAATTACATATAGGAGATTTTATTATTTTCTGTATCACTATTTAAGTTACTTAATAGAGCAAAAATCTTAAAATCGATAAATATGTCACATAGTTATTGCAGGAACAACGACGATATATCGAGTGTCGATGCTATTATGACAGAGTGTGAGAGTAAAAGCTGGTTCACAATAAAATGTGAGCATTCACAACAGTTAATTGTGAACCCTCACATTTAAATACATTTATTTTAACAATATTTCCGTTCTCGTTCTCGTTGTCGTTTCCGTTCCCGGTTTATTGTGAACCAGTCTTAAGTCTTCAATATTGTAAACCGTTTCGATGCGGTGACAAATTCACTGGAGAGATTTGTTTCTCTGGTTATGCTCGAGTAAGGCCTTATATTATGTATAGGCCTATGTATTACTGAAATATATCTCGTTGAAGCGGATAATATACTGTGCCGGTTGCAGTGCCGTTAGACATTATGAAATTTTTGCATTATAAACCAATTTTTCTTCAACTTTTAATCTATTTTAAGTGACAGAATAACGTTCAAATCTTTAATTGTATATGATTCAAAACAATTTTATTTAGGCATTACATCTAGTATACGTATTAATTATGATTTTAGACACGATCAGCTGTGACTTCTCTCGTGTGCTTTCGAGTAAACGGCAATAACTTTGCACTTAATCTTTTCGTGCCACAGCTCATGGCTTAGGTTGTATGTAGGACAAAATCCAGAGATTTCCACAATTATTACTGTTCCGTGGAACGTTCATCCCTCGGGATTTGATGAGGTGCGGAAGTTTGCTGTTATTCTCTGCAGAGATGAAATGATAATTGTAAGTTACGGAGAAGAGGCCGCATGGGAAGACAAGTAACCCGAGTGAACTCACTTAACTATCCTCCAGCTTAACCTTTGAGTTATAATAGTTACTATTTTTATGTAATTATTGTTTTTCAGTCTCAACAAATTTGTCACGTTCATTTTTCGAGATACTGTACAATTTTCATTTGTTGCATTTATTTGGAAGTCGTTCCTACAACTCGAATTCTTATTTTATCCAGTTTTTACTCTACATGAAAATTTCACTCTGCTTCTATTTTATAGTTTATTTACAGTTGTCTCAAGGATTACGCCTGTTATTCCTTATAAAAGAAGTAGGGATGTCTTGCAAAAACAAAATTGCGCTTTTGAAACCAAATACAGATGTTAAAACTGATCTCAAGTTCTAGCTCTCCAGAATTGTGTACGTTTCATGGCAACGTTCGTGTAGGATCAGTCCTGAAACGTTTACTTGTCGATTATCAAAGTTAGAACCTTGAAATGTTTCGTGTAAAAACAAACTGTGGAGCTATCTGATCCCATATAAATATCATGTCCTGTGTCAAGACTACTAAGACATGACTGTGTCCATTGCCATTTTCGTGTTCAGTTACCGGTACATATTTCTCTTCTTCGTCGTCGTCTTCTTCTTCTTCTTCTTCTTCTTGTTCCTCATGGAATTACGCCTTTAACCTGTTTCCACTTCAAGAGATTTTATCTTTCCATCTTGTAATTGGACGTCCTACTTTCCTTTTGGCTTTAGGTTGATATTGAAGTGTCAGCTGTGGAAATCTATTATGTGGCATCCTTTCAATATGTTCTAACCAGTTCTTATTTGGTTTAATCTGTCATTTACGTTGTGTATATTTAATTGTGTTCTTATGTCTTTATTATGTTTTTTTGTTTAAAATTGTATAACCCGCTACGGAACGCAAGAACTTCATTTCAGCTGTCTCTATTTTTCTTCTGTCTGATCTATTAAGTGTCCAGTACTCACAGGCGTACGTTAACATAGGTACTGCCATTGTTTTGTAAAATTTTAGTTGAGTGGTTCTTAATGTTTTATTTTTTAATGTATATATTTTTATTGGTATTAATTCCGTTAAAAAGTTTGAAACCAACTAGAAAAATGACATTTGTACGTTTCTATAAAAATGCGAAAAAAATATTTTTACCTTTTAGACACGAAACTACAACTTTACCAATTTGGTTTATAAACATTATTCTTATCTATCATTTGAGCCTTGATTGTCTTTTTTTGATCATACGAGGTTTCCCATGATGAAACTGTTAAAAACATTAGAGAGAATAAAGACTTGCATCGTTTACGAACTTCACCAGAAAATACAACTTCAGTTTCTAGAAATACAAATTAAATTCTCAGATTCAATCCAATGCAGCTTTGTAATATGACTAGACCAACTAAGAGTGTTACTGTTAAACGACTGTTCAATAAATATCATTTTGATTCAGACTGAAAAAATTACAAGAATGACAAATAATGCCACAGAAATCTGTTCAGTACGCTTCATTAATTGCATCTTTTATTTTTATTTTGTCATTATAGACAGCGTAAAGAAATAAAGGGTACTGTTTTGATGCAAAAATCGATTTGAAGGTTCTCATACAAATAAAATGTTTTTAATAACTTATTCCTAATATCGAAGTAGTTACAGAAAGATGACAACCTTCTAAACTTCAAGGGGAAGTAAGACAAGGTGATTCAATTTCCATGCCTATTAGAAGATATATTTAAAAAATTGAATTGGAGAAACAGATGTGGATTTAGCCTACTATGAACGGCTTCGAATTCACAAACTTAAGGTTTGCGGATGATGTGCTCTTTGCAAGAACCGATAACGATCTACAAATAATGTTTCAGAATCTAAGCAACTTCAGCAAAAATGTTGCACTGTCAGTGAATATGAATTAAACTAAAGTCATGACTAATGGTGAGACATCACCAATTAGAGTTGTCAGTGAGTTGCAACACGTATCGAAGTACGTCTACTTAGATCAATTACTTGCCTTCCAGCATTCGTGGTATCGACAAAGAACTGAAAAGAATACTGACACTAGCATGGAAAGCATCCTGGTCCTTTAAATTCATTCTATGTTTATATAAGAATTTAAACCGCAAAATAATATTTAAAGCATTAGAAACCTGAATTTTTTTTCAATATTGCTGTATGGTTGCCAACCTAGTGCCTGACGGACACTCAATAGAAAGGCATCCAAGTATGCCAGAAAAAAAAATGGAGCGGAAAATCTTGGAAGTTACCGTCAAGGATTGAGTTCTTATTGCAAGGATGAGGGCGATGAAAAGTACAGAGGACACCACCCAACGTGCCACTAGCTTAAAATGGAAATGGGAAGGTCAGATGGACTGATTATATTTCTTATCTGTTTTGAACCGTAATTCGAAAAAAAAAAACTCTAAAAGGAAATTTTATTCGCAAGGCTTTCTGCGGTGTTTAGGACGTCTTTCATGCCGGTACGGTTGCGTAGCTCCTCATTCCTTACTTTGTTCCTCAGAGAAAGTTGCAGTATTTTTCTTTCCATGCTGCGTTGGCAGGTTTGAAGCATACGTCTCTGTTTTGATGTTAGGGACCAGGTTTGGTATCCGTACAGTAGGACTGGTAATATACATTTTTCCAGGGTCTCAACCTTTAAGCTTAGCTTCTGGAATTTGTCTGTAAGTATGAACTTTAGAGACCAGAACTTCTTCCATGCCATAATAATTCGTCTCTTTAGTTTGAAAGATAGTGACATAAAAATTATAATGTAAAAGGATTATTTATTTCTGAAAAATTTAAGCGCAAATGAACATAACGGTAGAGAAATTTTCCTTCCATACTCTGCTAAGGATTCGCCTATTGAAAGAACTGTCATTGAATGACTTCGATTCTGTATAATTACGTAGACATATTTGTGACTATTTCGTAGGGGATAACGGGACCATAGTTAGCGTGTCCAACAAAATAGTTAAAAATGTAGTTTTGTTTTTTTTTTTACTTAGTGATGTACAAAGTGTTACCAAAATAAGTGCATATATTTTGACAAGTCGTAGATAAAACCATTACTAATTGAAAATATCTACAACCTTTTCCTTCCTGTAGAGATATTGTTCAGTAGTGCATCGATATAGCATGTTTTTCGAACGAATATAACAGTAAAACGCCTAAAATATTAGTCTTTCCGCAGGAAGAGGTAGATCCTATTGCTTTCTAAAGACCTGCAATCAGTCTGAATTCTGAGTTTACCCGAAAAGTCAACATAGAAGCTAAGAACACCTTAAAAATATATAGAAATATTTTATAATTCGTAGATGTTGGAATATGCTCGATTTGTAATTTTGAAATATTATTTGTTTTAAGTGCTAGAAATTACATCTCACAAAAATACACAATATTATAATTTTCTGAAAGAATTTCTGTAGATAAAAGTACGATGCGAAGTTGCATTGCGTTCCTATTTTTGATTGAAAGTGTCCACTGAAAATTACACTCGGTGTTGGTTATTCTCTATTTCATATTAATCCGGTCACTAATTGAGAAATTCAGCTACAGCCAAGACAACCGTTGACTTCTCATTTGTGAAGATCAAGATTTGATCGAAATATTTTTGCATTTTATACTACATTATGGAAAATACAGGATAATTCATGAAATGATTCCTCTTGTTTTTTTTAGTTGGTTATTTAACGAGGTATCAACTACGAGGTTATTTAGCGTCGATGAGATTGGTGATAACGAGATGAGGCCGAGGATTCGCCTTAGATTACCTGGCATTCACTTTAAGGTTGGGGAAAACCTCGGAAAAAACCCAACCAGGTAATCAGCCCAAGCGGGGATCGAACCCGCGCCCGAGCGCAACTTCAGACTGACAGGCAAGCGCCTTAACCGACTGAGCCACGCCGGTGGCTTCCCTCTTGTTAGTGTAGTAAGAATATTTCTTACAAACGTGAGCAAATTTTAACGGATGTGTTATGGAATTATTTTATTACTGAGAACCACACTCCTCCGAACCGTTCTTCGTATCTCGAGTAGTAAACAGACAACAGCCCATTTATTACTGGCTATGTTTAAGGCTTTGTTATGTGAACACACTCGAAGTTCCATTCATTATGCTGTGCAGTCCGTATACCAGAGTGCTGCATTGGAGTTAAATCGCTCGCTTGAACTCGGTCGAATGTCGCACCCTCGAGTGAGACAAGATCTGTTGTGATACGCTCGTAATAAATAGAAGCACAGTACAAGGTCATCTCACCGACATGTCTTATCTTGTATGGAAGGCGACAGATAAGATACACATATGTTTTGCTCACACCTTAAAAATAAGGCTTTATTTTCTGCGTTTATGACAAATGTCTAATGGAACATACCAAAACAGTAACATGGAGTTATAAATAAAATAGTTTGAAAAGCTTCGATATACAGTTATTATTGCTAATTAATAATTATTCAATATTTGATTTACCACATATATAATATGATAGGTCCATACATAGTGTTCCGCCTATATACTGCGACAATGTAGACTAAAAACGTTTTACAAAATATTATTGATATAGCAGTAGATTAATAACAATATTAGTACAGAGATAACGTCACAGAAAATATAATAAAACGAATAATCATGCTGCACAACTGTTACAGACGCACTCAGTATCACAAGTAATAATTTGTCCCATACATCATTCTTCATACCTTCTTCAGGACTTAACTTGCATTCCTTGTTGAGTAGTTTCAACTTCACTACATCTTTTAACTCGCTCTCCATTTTTGACAGTGTGCCTCTTGCCAGTAACAAAAACGAATGCCTGACGCTCGGCTTATACAGTTCAAGGATTTATCGGTCGCGACAATTTTACCCATGCGCTACCTATCGGATTATGCTATGAACTACTTGGCGCTCGAGCGAAAACGTCCGATGCAGACCTCTGCCGTATACACGTGTGGAGATCCTAAAAAATGTGCTATAAGCAATGCTTCCATTCCTGTCAGCGTTAATTTTTAATCATAATGGGTGCAACTGAATGGAGTGTGAGTTTATGTGCCATTTAATATTTAATGCTGCTATTGTAGTCAACGAATTCATATTTTGTTTCTGCAATACAGTACATTTCAGTTATTTTTTATTTTGTTATACTGTCCACCTAGTTAATTGTTACCTTACTGATAACATCTATAGGGGATATCACATGAACTATTGGGTCATCAACTCGTCACTCTCTCGCATAGCTGATTCCGTACGTTATGACAGCGGGTATCCCGCAGGACTCAAAGCGAGATGCTGTTCTGAAATGCTAGCTTGCAGTTCACTCAGGAGCGACAGTTACACGTTAGCTTTGCTTGCAGTTAAAATCAGTGATATTGATATTAGTAGTTAATAACGTTTTAATTTTCGTTACGTTCGTATACCAGTACTGTATTTTAATTTTATTTCAAATAACCAAATCTGCTTTGATCGGTACACAAGCAACTGTAGACAAAGCGAGAAGAACGCTTCATGTCACATGTCTATGACGTTGAGATAATCCCAGTATTATGTGGACATGAAGCATTCTTTCCCTGTGGCGGCCAACTTTCAAAGCGGCTTTTCGTATGACTCGGGTCGTTTCTCCGTTTCGTTTTTAGGCACGTGATAGCGTCAGCTCCTTTTGCACCGAAAGTGGACATAAAGCTTTTTATGAGCTTGGTCTTCAACTCCACATACTGTACTATATATGCCTCTGAGGAGCTCTCAGAATTAAAGAAAGTGATGTCACCTATCTAAAATTTATCGTATTTATTGATTTCTCGATATGATGCTAATATGTGACACATAAAAAGATTGAAAGTGTAGACTTTTCGATCAGAATTATACAGGGACATCATTTTATTTTTACTAATATTGTTAATATTAACCTGGCTATACCTTTGGATTAACGGTTGAGAACCGGAAACACCGTTTGCTACCTCCTTCCACGACTGGAGTTCGATGATACTGGCCTAAAACAGAAACAAATCACTTTACTAGGTATAGGAGGGGAAAAAGTAGTTCATACATTTACGTAAACTAGGAAATATCGCGATTTTGAGTTTGATAATTTTCATTAGGTATTTGTTTAATTAAAATACAGTACTGTATTAACAATAAGTGTTTTTACTCACGAACTGAGCTATCCATTCGAACGTATTCATTATGCAATGTATATTATACGGTCTATAGCACATTAGCATACAATATAGAGAATGAATTTAAATTGAAAAATAATCATAATATGGATGTTTTTGAAAATGGTGGCCGTTCATTTCGATACAGGCTTCAGTTCTTTTGTACATATTATCGCACTACACACTATTGCACCTAATTCCAATTACCAGTTTCGTCCTTCGTACTAGTAACTCATGTTGAAATAATTCTGTACCTACTCTATAATAGAGTACCTTACGTACTGTAAATTCAGTCTTCACTGCTGCCCGATCCGGAAAGATAAAATTACTCAGACATGCTATCTACTGTCTGTCCAAGTGGTTTTGTAGCAAGGTCATGGCAAGGGGGCAAATCGCGTGACAGTTACTTAACGATGCCGTTTTATTTAAGTTATTGTAAAGAGTTGTATAATATTATGTAGACGTCCAATTAATGTTTTCAGAAAAGAGATAAGACATCCCAGCCACTAGCCTTTACAGAGGGGCGGGGAGAAGCGGGTGGGGACAATCGGGATGCGACATAGGCAAACGGACGACAGTACCTGTGCGAAAATATTATTCGATATTGAAAACTCTTTCGTCACTGAAAAACGCGAACATATTTCTGGAACGTACTGTACTCACTAACTCAGCACTGTTTACTATGACCGTAAGGCGACTTTGACTGCATACGCGGCCTTGGTTCTGTGTTGAGGAAGGTTGGAAGTTTACTATTAGAGGAGGTGGGAGTGAAGTACATTAAAAAACTCAGGTACATTAAAAATTGAAGTAAAAAATGATATCCCTGTGTATGTATGTGTGTGTGTGTGTATATATATATATATATATATATATATATATATATATATATATATATATATATATATATATATATCTTTCCATGTTGCTTTTTAATAAAACAAAATATATTATATGTGGTGTTGTTGGAATCCACTGTTGCAAGTTTTTTTTTTTAATTTGTTATTTCGATTAAATCTTAATATAAAACTAGTGCTGTCCATTGTCTATTTTTTATCTTTCCTCAGTACCTGGTAGCACGACATCTTTCTGAACCTACATAATTTCCATTGTATGTGTAATTTTGAGTGATTTATAAATCTTATAATTGTTTTGAAATGCTGGTAAGCTATCCATTTAATGTATTTCAAGTATATTTTTCATAACCTGGTTGAGGGGAAGAGAAGGCCTTATGGCCTTAACTCTGCTAAGAAAAATAAATCTACTACTACTACTACTACTACTACTACTACTACTACTACTACTACTACTACTACTACAAAATAATTTAAACCGCGTATATATGCATAGGATGTGTTGGATGTTATTTTGTTCAGTCTCGCAACACGTACTGGCAAGCTACATTTGTAATAATTTACTTCTGTGTTAAATATCTGATGAGAGGCGTAATAATTACTGACTGTTCCAAGTAAAAGCCATTTGCTTCAGTAAATCTCTAAATGTCATGATATTAACAATAACAAACGAACTTGTTTTCTCCTTGTAGTCGTTATGATATTACATCTGATTATGCGACAACTTCTCCGACAGGACTGTACAGCGGGTAGTCTGTATTGTGCCTACAGGCGTTCGTACTGTCGCATGTGTTGTGTCAAGAGAGATAGGTGGCTGTAACCTTTCCCGCATTCGTGGTTGACACAGCAGTATTTATGTTCTCTGACCATGAAGTGTCAGACTTACGAAATGAATGCCATTGTTTACACTGCTGCTACCTACGTTATCTCAATGACAGTTGTGTATCTTCTGTCATTACCAATTTCACTGAGGGCATTCGACGTCTCTGCATTCAGTGATAAGAGAAGACTTGACGTGGGTTCGATATGTCATTGTCGTTTCTCGGTTTTTATTTTTCGTTTGATATATGCCTAAACTTTTCTTCTTTAAATTTATTGCCGTCCAATGTGTACCTGGTCTGTTTCTCGTCAGTTTATTTTCTTTGCTTGCCGTCTTCATCAAAAAGTTCACCGCTGTAAAGTAACGAGAGGGCCCGGGTTCAAATTCTGGTTAGGATAAGTTACCTGGTTGGGGGTTTTTTTCGGGATTTTCCCATAATCAATTCAAACAGAATTGCTGGGTAACTTCGACGTTGGACCTCGGACTCATTTCGCCATCATTATTTCACATATCATATTGGGATCCTTACAGAGTAGAACATATTAAGACACTGGAAAAGATTAAAAAACGGGCTCTCAAGTATTGTCGGAAAAATTCACCATTAAAATGGGACACACTCACGGACAGGAGAACGCGAATTCGATTATGCGCACTGTTCAAAACATACAGAGGTGAGTCTGCCTGGAGAGAAATAAAAAATAGGTTGCAGCCGCCAAATTATTCTTCAAGGAACGACCACTCTTATAAATTGAGGGAAAAAAGACAGAGGTCGGACACTGGAAAGTTTTCTTTTCTCAATCGTACTATCAGGGACTGGAATTCTTTACCTGCAGACTTACTAAAGGCTTTACCAACAACCAAAAAGTATTTAAAATAGGCTTAAGGACTTTACTAATAGACGATAATTGTACACAGTATTTAAAGGGTGTAATTGATATTTTATTATTGAAGTGTTCTATCAGTGAATAATTATGTTGTGTCAGTAAGTGTGTTGAGTAAGTGAAACGTGTTCCTGTCAGTGAAGGTTTATAGTTTATAGTGGCAGTGCAAAGTATTTGAACAGTGAAATGTTTTTGAAGTGTTAGTGAAATCAGGATAGAATCAGTGAAATATGTCGTATTTCCAGAGCAGTGAGTGAGTTGACAGAGAAATGAGTGGAGTGTTGATAGGTACTTGTGCAGATATGAACATATCATACTCGTGGGTTTTAGTTCCAACATAGGTTTAAGGTACAAATTAGATTTACTTTAAATTTTATTTTAACTGATCGTGCTTCCTTTAATTTAGGATGCTCTCTGTTGTTATTATTATTATTATTATTAATTATTGTTAGTATTAATTATTAGTATTATTATTAATTGTATTTTTATTAATTGTGTTTATTGTCTTTATTGAGTGTAATTAGTTACCACTGCCACCGGGTATATACCCATTGCAGTGTGAATAAATACATACATACATACATACATACATACATACATACATACATACATATTATCATCCATACAATAGCCCGGGTTAAGTTCATGGTACGGCGTACTGTACTTGTACAAGAGCACGGCCGTTCAGCTATCCAATCATTCACAGAATAGGAGTGGTAAGCACAATAAGCCTCAGGCTGCAGTGCAAGCCTTCGAATCCCTTCTTCATACAAGAGAGAAAAAAAATCTTCATCAAAATACGCACTACTTAGTCTATTCACAAAATCTTCATCCAAATGGATCCGAAACAGGCCTAAATACGCTGCGTTATTATTGAATGACACTGCTGCTGCTGCTGCATGTCCTATCTTGCTAGGCATCAAAAACATGGTCTAGTAAAGCCTTCGGATGTGTAATGCTCGCCTACATAGCGACTGTGTTAGGTGTTTGTTATTCGTACACCCCTATTACGTACAGTTTATTTCAACCTGACAAGACTTCGTTTACTGTACGTAGGTATGTACTGATCTTAGAATTTTACAGACCCCGTTCAACTCATTCCGAACTGTTTCATAGCTATTTTGACGTCACTGCTGAAGTTATGCTACGTTCAGAATTTGAGTGGCATAAACGAGCTCCTTCAGACGACCCCAAAAATAGACACCTGGTGATCTGGCTGGCCAAGCAATAGGGATATCTTATGCGAAGTTTTACCGTTAGATGGCAGGAGCGTTCCATGCGGCGCAACATGTTGTAGAGCTATATTATGTCATATGCTACAGTTGATTACGTTTTCCCGCTTGTTGGTTTTCTATATTTCAAAATTATACTTTGAATTATTTTGTACAACCTAGTTTAATTCAATCTAGCTAATTCAGTATTTTCTTACTTCATAATTTAATTTAATTTACAATAAATACTAGCGTAAACCTGCATAATATTGAGCGATTCCCCTTAAGAGATGGGTCGGGAAATCTGCAGTATTCAGAATATACTGTAGATAGAAGTAAATTGTATGTTCATGAACCTAAACGAGAACTTTGAGAACGAGGTGCATGAATAAAAAAATAGAAACTATGTAGAAGGTGAATGTTGCTTCTTTAATCATAAGTATTTAAATACCGTACACTAAAAACAAGACATGCAGGCATCAGTGTGTTTTTTTTATAAGGAAGGGACTATCGAGAATGAATTCTTCGCATTTTTTCTATAGTTGCAGAAAGATTAAGTGCAATGTTTGATAGGTTGATAGAATATGATCGCAGTAGTATCACGATTATTCGTGTGTTTTGTAGGTTAAGTCCACGCAGAATACTATGTAGGATTATTTTGAAAATTTGAAGATAGAACATGGTTTTAATAATTAGTCCACAGTACATTAAAAACATTATTCACGAAATTGATTTCACTGCGGATCGTCCTGGATAATAAACATCCCATTTTATCGAGTTTACTGCAGGCGTAAAATTCGGAGACTCCTGCAACTACTGCATATAAACTAAGGCACCTAAGCTGACATAGCTCGCTGTCCAGCTTGCAAATGTTTTTATTAATTTTTTTTTCCCTTTTCCAAAATGAAACTGTAGCAGCAATTCCTTACTTGAAGTAGTTACTTTTGTTTAATAGCTAGCACTTTCGAGGCGCAATTTAATTAGTTCTATTTTTTAAGGTTTAATGGAATATATTCAGAATATTTCGGCACCTGAATGAAGATAAAAAGCTTTCCCTGGTTTTTACATATAGGAACATAACAAAAATTTGGCATTTTGAGTTGTTTTAAGAGTACTTAATATACTAATACACTACGTATATCCTCAATGTTTATATACCGGAAAATAAATGCACACGCAAAGCGCATCCCTCAAAGTACACGTGCGCTATCTGTTGGTGCTAGTTCAGGATATCCCTATTGGTGTTGCACGATCTATCTTACCGTACACAACTGAAGGATACTGAACTAACGACAAAATGAATGTGTACCTACGGGACGTGGTGACTGTAGGAACTGCAACAGTGCCATACAACTAAACATACCTACGTACAGTAAGCAAAGTCCTATCAGGTCGGAATCAACTGTAGTGGAGTGTACGAATAAGAAACATCTACCGCAGTCGCTGTGTATGCGAACGTGACACAGCCGAAGGCTTTACTGGCCCATGTTTTTTATGCCCGGCAAGATATGGCATTATGCGTCATAACTCTGAAAGTAAGGATTTGCGGGAAAAGTTGTATAGAACTTTTCAGTTTTAGTTTTACCTATACATTACACCCACAAAGGTTTTACACGTATTTATGGGTCACTCTGTATATACTGTAATTACGATATTTCTACGTACCATCTTAGTCGTTCTACTATACGATATATTCTATTGATCATTATTACTCTTTCAAAATATCATTTTAAAATAATTGTACCTGCCCATCCTAAAATCACTATACTAATATTTCCTATTTCACACTTAACACTTCACACAGTTTTACTCATTGGGATCCTCTTCTTCCTAATGCACATCATTATAATAATCTTGCCAAATCTCGACATGAGCATCAAGTTCACTTTAGTCTGATCATCCATTCCTTAACCTCAAGCAACAATCATAATAAACTATCTAAAAACTGTAACTACGCTCACGGATATTATCTTTCAGAACTTCCCTACATTAGTTTCTAAGATTTACTTATTTAACATAAACTTCTACCGATATAATATATTAATTAACTAGACAATGTTTTAAACTTCCTAACATCCACAATCATGAAGTATTCGAACTTTAAGTAATTTAGTCATTGCTCTATTCGTCTGTCCACTCGATATTTCCTCATTTACCCATTCATTTTACTCTCAATTCATTCATTAATTCACTTATTCATTTAGTCGAATTTCACTGTGTTTCAAGTTCATTCTTTCATTGGTTCACATTCATTCATTCATTCATTCATTCATTCATCATTCATTCATTCATTCCATTGTGCATTCATCTGTTCATTCATTTGACCATAGGCCTACTTCATTTCAATATTCTTCCATTCGTATTTAGTTTGTACGTCATTCCGTTCATTCGTGTGATCTTGAACTCTCCGCCATTTCATTCATTCACTCGATTATGCATGCATTTCTTTAGTTACTTGTTCGTGTGTTCATTGGCCCATTCATTTAATCTTGCGTTTATTCACATGTCCTTTCGAGTGTAATTTTATTTCTTCATTCCATAGTACATACACCTTACATTTATTTTATCATGTGTTCATTTATTCATCCATTTCATTGTTCATTTGTTCATTCATTTCATCAGTCTTGCTCACTTTAGCGTTCATTTCTCCGAACTGTACTTTCATTCTGTACCGATATTTGCAGACTAAAGGATATCAATTGTATTTTCTGTGTCTCGTACAGAGAAATTGTTTTCGTCTTACGTAGAGTTCTAATCTTCATTCGTGGATGCGTTTAGTTGTCGAAAAGAATCCCTGGGATTCTCTTCTGCGAGTCACTGTGAGCACGGCATCCCATTACTTATTTACTGTGTAAGATTGCTCGATAAAGCTGCATCGGATCCCTGCACCAACTCTGGGAAAATTAAATTTGAACGCAATCTGTTTCTCGAACGAAAGTTTTCATGCTCGATAAAGGTCGTACTCCACCATAAACTAGTTTGCAGGTGCTTAGAGGCGTTGGAGTATAACATTCTAGCCTTTGGTATTAAATTTTAGTATTTGTCATGAAAGAATCTGAGTAATAACTGAGCAGACTTCCGGAAAGCAGGATGTTAATATTGGCAGGTTCCAGGAAATGCACTCCCACGCGCCACCCGGCGAAAGGGATGATTCCTAGAACAAGAACCACCCACACCTAGAATAGACAGAAGGTCTGCCATTCTGTGGGTCTATACAAGTGCATCACAAGACAGAGATTTACGGAAGGAAACTTAGAAATGCGAGAGTTGTTACAACATATAGGGTGCTATTCATAGACATTTCGCTAGCCCGCGCTACGAACGTGCTAAAGTAGCCCCGGCTATCGACTGGTTACTTGTACGGGATTCATATCATATCATATCATATCATATCATATCATATCATATCATATCATATCATATCATATCATATCATATCATATCATATCGCTAACACTGGTTTATGAATAAGAAAAACGTACGCACTAAAATTGAATGTAGTAACTAGGCTGTTAACATATTTTTATTATAAAATTTAAGTTAGTGTAAAATAGTATTGATCGGTTTACAAGCGACTTACATATTAATTACCACTACACTACCGCTACTACTACTACTACTACTACTACTACTACTACTACTACTACTACTACTACTGCTGCTGCTACTTACTAGCTTTTAAGGAACTCGGAGGTTCATTGCCGCCCTCACATAAGCTTGCTATTGGTCCTTATCCTGAGCAAGATTAATCCAGTCTCTATCATCATATCCCACCACCCTCAAATCCATTTTAATATTATCTTCTCATCTACGTCTCGGCCTCTCCCATTCCGAGGCTTATTTGAAAGTTTCGTAACAAGCTGTTTTTATGGCAATGGGTTGTTAGCCCTTCGTCCAACCCCCAAGCTGGAGGACCACCCCCCCATCTGCTATCCGCGACTGCTTATTCAATATATTCACAGCTACCCTCCATATCTGGAGGCCGTCTCCTCTATCCGCAACCTGAGGACGCGCCATGCCGTGGTGATAGGGACCCACAATACATTATCCATTACCGGTATTATTATTATTATTACTATTATTATTATTATTATTATTATTATTATTATTATTATTATATGATCATCACATTGTCACGACTTTTTGCTACTATTAGGAAAGGTCGAATTGTGATTTAAGACGGCACTTATTCCGTCGGATCCCGGCCACTTAGTCACTCATAACGAGTGCACCTCTGCACATGTGCGGACATGGTCCCACTGTCATACATCTATGACGCAGTGCATGAGGGTAGGCCACTAGAGGGAACCCAAGAGGTGGAACTTAAACTGAGAGGATTCGATCCGACATCGGGATGGGAACCCGGCGTGGCTTAGTGGATAGAGCATTAGCACGTAGAGCTGAAAATCTGGGTTCAAATCTCGGTGTCAGAGACAATTTTTCTCCATTCCACTCATCTTTCATCATACAAATAGTTTGATTGACTTTGTTTCCTTGGATAGCATTTACATTAGCTTCTCAAAATTTAGAGTATCAATGCGTTCGCCTACTATCTGTTTGGTGTTCTTTTCATTACTTCATCAGTGCCATGAGGAGCCCCTTTTTCATGACCACTTTCAGTGTAATTCCAAACAAGTCCTTTCTTGCAAAATCTGCTAAGATATTTAAGCATGAAATAAAGCATTTTATTGCTGCAATATTGAATGATGGGGCTATCGCTGAGGAAATTGATTGTATTTATTGCACCCGTCAAATTTTGGGCATAATTTAGTATTAAGAACTAGCGTGCCTGACCTTCATTTGAACTTTTTTACTTGTTTTCTATTAATGAGCGGTTTCCTACCTGGCCTATCTTTAGTACTCCCTTCAGTTGGATTCACCTTTGTCAAAGATTTGAAGTTCTCTTTTAATTTTCATGGCATTTTATCTACGAAATACAAAAAGAAATAAAAAGAGACACAATTGACCACAACCTCCTGCCCCAATTCCTGTTAATTGGCTTAAATAAGAACAGTAACAATAGTGACATTGAATTGTGTTGATTTGATTGAATTTAGTCAAATATAGTAATGTACATAGAGAATTACTGAATAAAATGTCCCGCAGTGAAAAGTCACTATAAGAAATGAAAAAAAAAAAAATGTACATTTTACCTAAAATTATCAGAACGAAGAACACAATGAAACTGAGATTTTAAATTTACAACAATTATTTTGTGAGCAACCAAATTAAATACAGATTTATTTCAGATCTGAAGACACTCAGATTTACACAAGACAAACAAACAACTATTCCTTAAATTCAGTACTATGGACCTATTTTATTATTTATTTAAAGTAAACAGAAAAGGGTTTATATTATTATTATTATAAAATTATTATTTTTGGTTAAGTGACCTTATTATAACATACAGTGTGTCTCAGCTCAAGCAGTATCTTTGTTTGTCACCTCCATAGCATCAGTGTCACATCCACGCAACTCTGTTATTCATGGAGTTGACTTCCATAGATGTGACAAATTTCTTACTTTCCTCCAATATTTCTAAACTATAAATAACCTAACCATGAGATTTTAAATAAAGGTAGGGGAAAACACATAAAATAAAACGTAGTTATAAAGAAATTTCAAATAAAACTAGTAAATTAAAGTTAGCCTACTGGATACATGAAGGTGACAATCAATAAAAGTACACCTTGTTTTCCCTATCTATGTTTGTTAAAAACAAGAATAAATAATTCGTTACCTTCTATCATAAAGATCCTCAGAGAAAACTGAAGATTCATGCTTCATCCACGCTTGTGTTGCCTATTAGTGAGTTTTTACTCAACTTGCAATGCAATTCTATGGAGGTGACCCTGCCTCCATGGATGCAGTTTTATGGGTTTGGAAAAATGAAATAGATTTATGTTTCTCTCTGATCTATTTAAAATAATAATAGATAAGGTATTTTGATTTATTTACAATATTATGGATTTATTAATTTGCCCTACAGAATAATCTCTGTAATGTTGACAATTAATATTTGAGGAGAAAGGGAAACACTGAAGGAGGAAGATTCGATCCGGTGCTGTGGATTGAATTCGGCGTAGCTCAGTGATCAGAGCGCTTGGTACGTAGAATCAAGTACCCGGGTTCGATCCCCGGCGCCGGAGCGAATTGTTCTCCTCAAATATTAATTTTCAACATTACAGAGATTATTCTGTAGGACAAATCAAGAAATCCATAATATTCTCATAGCTAGCAGTGCATCATAACTGCGGAGTCCCGGCCAAATAAGTCACTCAACTGAATGCGCTCCTAGTATAATGGCAGTTGACACTATACATATATGTCAACATATATGCCTAACTTGGAGTCAGGCCACAAAGGGAAACACTGAAGGAGGAAGATTCGATCCGGTGCTGTGGATTGAATTCGGCGTAGCTCAGTGATCAGAGCGCTTGGTACGTAGAATCAAGGACCCGGGTTCGATCCCCGGCGCCGGAGCGAATTTTTCTCCTCAAATATTATTTGCAATAGTTAAATATTAACTTCCTTTACAGTAAGATATGCAATAACTCGGTTTTGTTTGTAATATAGGGCAGTGAACATTACATGGAGGTGTCATCCCGCATATATTTTCATTAATATTAAGTGAATTCTGTTAAAAAAAATCTCTAAGTTATTACTGTCTGGCTCTTATTAATGACAAGTCATTTGAGAACCCATAATAAAATGAAAAATATATTTTTAAAAGAATACAAAACAGAAGAAACAAAAATGCGGACACAAATTTCCACTTAATTTCAGAACTACCCATGTCAATTTGCTTGTCTAGAACCTATCATACACTTAGTTAAAATATTAAAGTGTTGTTCAATAACACCCTGTATACACATGCAACTTATTACATGGGAGTCTCATTTTAGGTTTGAACGGTCTGAAATGAAATGGAATATGCACGCTTGAGCTCTTTCATAATGTTCATTCAGAAGGTATTTCCATACAGAATTTCCAATTTAAAGAGAAGTCAGACGGGAGACTTTTTATGGTTCTTAATTTACTGCGGATTGTGTTATTCGTGAAGACCAAGTGGAAACAAAAGTAAAATTTTACTGATCCTGTATCTTTCTTCAGAACTGAATGAGGGTGAAAATAAACATTAGGACTAGAATTCTTAAAGGTTATACCAGTCTTCCAAGAATCAGAGAACAGTATCTCATGGAATAGTTAGGGAAAGAATAGATGCAGAGACCCATAATAAGGTTCCGATGTTAGATTGTGCACATAAATACAAACCTATATTCGCTGTACATTGTTAAAATTGTTAAATGGAGCACTATTCCATTATTGTTCAACAATTTACAGCCTAGAATGCAATTAAATTATAGTATGTAAATTATAGGTAGTCATGAAATGAGGGGTTCAGGAGTAAAACATGGTAAGTGACGTTTTAGCGTTTTGAAGTTATTAGGTAGTTAAACATTTATACATGCAACAGTTTGTATAGTTAAGAGGAAAATGAAATCCAAGGTTCGTCAATAAGTCAGGTCTTCGCACGCTGCCATATTTGCGCCAACTCTTAGGTTTGTTTACATTGCGCTGTGATTGGGTTGTGGAAGGAATTTGTGTTTAAATTTATATATTTCATAAAATAAGTTTCCAAAACAGATATTTCGATAACTTTCGGAGAACGTTCTGCTTGACAACAGCAACCGATGACGCAAAGATGGCGGACATTAGTGGAATGGGATGAGAGGACCTGACTAACAGCTGTTCGTCAGAGACATCTATCGACCTTGATAAAATCTATATACTTGTGCCATCTGTGAAGATGTTGGAAAACTAACTACTGCATTAGATGCAGAATGTAAGATACCATATTATACGCTACATATCTCATATTTGAGCAAAATGTCAGTTACCATATTTTACCCCTGAGCCTCACAAATGTTGAGATTAAGTTTTAAATTATACTCATGTTAATTTGATTTTATTTGAAATTAAATATGTACAGTAATTAGCAGATAATATTCTTACTTTCATTTAGACTGTTAGCCTTTTCGTAGTGGTAAAGAATCTAGCTAGCTCTTGCGAGGCCCTTCCGCTCTCTTTCGTCCTTTTGGAATATTATGTTTAACAGTTACGTTCATCGTATTTTCTAGCATCCTGGAGACATATTACTTCCATTCCAGTCTTCTTGTGATGCATTGATCGGATAGGGCAATGCTATCTAATATCTTGTTTTTAATATGGCAAACGCTGGTTCTCCTGCTGCATTTTTCTTGGGGTACTCGTTTCGGTAGTTAACAGAATTTGTTTACTATTACTAGTGTCAGCGCATCTCAGCTGTATATATGAGAATTGGTCTTTTAACTGATTTATAAACTGTAAATTTTGTTTCTGGTTTAAAATATTAATTCTTATGCCATATCGTGTCATTAAGGCAGCCTGAAATTTTTGCTACCGTACCTTTGATATTTCACCTCAGCTTTCAGTACGCCTTCGCTTGCTCTTATCATTTGTATATCTAAATAATTCATCCACCATTATTACTACACGATTTTCACTATTTTGAAGATTTTTAGAAGACTGTTAATGAGAGAGGAAAAATCTACCCGCACAATGGATAGGTCGAAGAGGTACTGTCGATTATCCAACACGTTCCCCAGACCTAACACCGCTAGACTTTTACATATGAGGAACACTAAAGGACGTCGTTTATCGACAAAAGCCACGCACACTGGATGAGCTACGAGAATCCATCGTACGTTCCTGTGCATATATTCAACCGGACACGTTTAAGTCAGTAGTTCGAACAGCAGTTCGGCGGAATCTCCTGTGTATGGATATTAGTGGTGACCACTTCGAACACCTACACTGATTTCAATACTTCGAACATTAAGCTACACTTTCACCGAAAATGAGACGTTTCCGTCAATTAATTTCAAAGTTATTGGTAATTAACCAGTGTATACATTTTTTGGCCCAGTCTGTATAGGCCTGTGTATATTCCCCTCCCCCCCGAATATCTGCAGTTTATACAATATGAGACCATAAACAAAATTTTAGAGAAGTTAAAATTAGAGCCTGTAGAACACAAAATTCAAAAGTACAAAAATAACTGGATCAAACGCGTTTCAAAAATGGGTATTAAAACTAAAAACAAGCTACAAGTACGTGTAGGAGTTGGGAGATCGATAAAACGGCTTTCAGATGCAGCTGAAACAGATATATTTAGTCCTAATTCATGATATATGAAGAATACCCAATAAAATTAACTGCAAATAATAATAATAATAATAATAATAATAATAATAATAATAATAATAATAATAATAATAATAATTATAATGATAATAATGTTTATTAAGGCAAAGGCTAATTGGGATTTCTGGGTCTCTGATCGGGTCAAAACCCTGATGGAACTGACATTTAGCTTTTTGCGTTGAATTTCGGTGAAGTTCGGAGGGACTAATTAGTGTAATATACTTTTCTCACTTCCTCGTTGGGGCCCCCTGGGACCTCATAAGATGCGAAAGAGACAGTGGTGCGAGGAAAGCAAAGGGAAGCTACCGCATTTATCTTTCCTAAAAAAATTGCAAACATGGCAAGTGGGTTTACAATGGAAGATCTGTTCTTGGGCAGATAACTGTGAATGAAAAAAAAAAATAAATAATAATAATAATAATAATAATAATAGATTATTATTATATGTCGAATTTTGACTGTCTCTGATAATAATAATAATAATAATAATAATAATAATAATTTATTATTATTATTATCATCATGATCATCAGAGACAGTCAAAATTCGTGACTCACGAAAGTGCGAAAAACCTGAAAACCAAATAAATATAGTTTAAAGCATGGTTCACATAAAAAAATATCAGAATTACACGTTTAAACTCGCGAAAAATCGCAAAAATCCCATGGCTTGCGAAGTTAGCACATTTCTGTCATTCGCGAAAAGACGCAATTTTTCAGCAATTAATAAATATATTATCTAAATTTGGAAATTTTAGAAGTTCAGTTTGAAAAATACACAAGGTTTGGAATGCTGGCGCTAGATGGCATGAGTTGAAATGGTTCGTAAACGGTTTGATGCAACTGAAAGCAGTTTGAAACCTCTCTTTAATCAGGTGCTAAACCTTAAAGAATCAATCATCTGATGTAGCAGTACATGCATACAGTAAACTGAAGGACATAGGTAAAAATAGTCCTGCACTTTCAGTGCGAGAAGGTTTGCTGTCGACACGTGAAGGTCACAGTGATTTTGTGGATGGAGCACTCCAAGCTATATGGGTCTCAGTTTCTAATGTTGACTGTGAACGTTCTTTTTTTTTTTTTGCTTCACAGTTCTCCTGTGTGCTAACAAATAGAAGAAGAAACCTTGCAATGACAAGCTTTTAACTGTTGTCTGCGTACAACTTTGAATGTTAAAAATAATGTTAAAGTATCTTGGAATTGTAATCAACGTAAAACTTTGAATATAGTTAGTTAGTGGGGTTTGAAAAGGGCGCGTCAGCTACTAGGGCTATTTGCACCCTTATCTAAAATTCTTCACAAAACACAGACACAATACAATAATCTCAATACTTAAAAGAACTAAAAAGCGTTGTCACGGTTAAAACGGGGCAAACTAATGCAGCTTCAAAAGGGTGAAGCATAAAAAAACTCAACATTGAGCAGTTCACAGAACTTAGCTGGTACTGTATTTAAAAAGAAACAATAAAATAATAAAAATATGCCGCCAGAAATAAATTACCTGGCGCATTTCTAAAATGCTCGGATGTAAAAGGTCCAAATGTCAAGTGTGTTAAAAACATATATAAAACATTGAATGTAACCTCCGATGTAAAGGGTCCGGAGGATAAGTAAAACGGATCAATAAAAAACTAAATCACCCTGTCAAGTCCTGTATTTAATAAAAATCTCAGAACTGCATTTGTACAATTAAAATCGTTTCCAAGAGCGTCACGGAGAATCGGCCGAATTCCACACTGCCGACGGACACGGTCATACGTATTTTCCACCGTGGAACACGGCATATATCACACTCCGGCTGAGGCTCGCTACGTAGGAGATGGCCGTGCGTCAGATCACAGTGGCCAATCCTCAACCGGGTGAGTAAAACTTCATCGTGTCGTGACGCTCTTGTGGACGAATCCCAAACGCGAACAGTATTCTTTATTCTTCGTAACTTATTTCCCTCTTCTTAGAATATATAATTATAATTGTTAATTATCTTATGTAACATAAAAATTTAATAAAACAGGGTGAAAATTTCTGGCTTACTCAAGAAATTTTAGTTTTTACTCAATGATTTTTTAACCTTTTTAACCAACAATTTTAGCCCCTTTTATTCAAGAATTTTAACTGTCTCTAATTCTCTAATTATTATTATTATTATTATTATTATTATTATTATTATTATTATTATTATTATTATTATTATTATCTGTCGTAGTTTTCCTGTAAAGTCAGTTTTAACAATTTTAACCAATGTGTATTAATCTGTCTGGAATTAGAATTAACGAGGATCAATTGGAGGAAATGGCAAGTGGGAGATCGTATTCGGCTCGCCAGCATTGAGAGGTGATTTAAAGCGTCGCTGAGGAGGGAGGGGGCGGCTTCCCATAGGTCATGTAGTGGCGGACATTATTGATCTATACCCGCTCAACGAGCGCTGGCAAGACGAAGCAGGTGCGCCGCCCCGTGTCTGTAATTAGCATTACAATGCGAAAGCCTAAAAATTCAGCAGCTTCCGGTGAGCAGGCGCCTTTGTCTCATCGGGATGTTACGCATTCTGCGAAGTTATCAACACCCCTGCCTACGTTAATTTTAAGCTAGCTTCCGAAGACATCCTTCAGTAAATAAGTGGGCGTGCATATACAGAGTGTTTCTAAAAGTACAGTTAAAATTATTTTATTTAACACCTGTTTTAGCTATAAGGGTTATTCATAGCGTTAGAATTGAAGGGAGGAAGCAGGGGAACTTCTGCATTCTGAATTTTTCCCCCAACTTCTGCATTTCTTCGTTCTTTCCCGCAAAGGGAAGGAAAATTCCCCTGTCTGAATATATGGTTTAATATTATTAGTACCACACCGGCCTGAATAGCAATATTCTTCGTGATATTGCATTTCTGAAAACTTGCTTTTATTCTTTTTGAGGCGGTTGAAACATGTTCTCCTCTAGAGCGAATTTCCTATAGCGAGCTTATTCTGAATGTTGTTTGTAAATATCAAATAGAGTGCAACACTAAAAAGTTATAAGATAAGTTATATAAAGTTAAGATAAAATAGTACCGTATATTAAAACGTTCTAGACTGTATATTTTAGAACTTAGCCTACTTACTTATGGCTTTTAAGGAACTCTGAGGTTCATTGCCGCCCTCGCATAAGCCCGCCATCGGTCCCTATCCTGAGCAAGATTAATCCAGTCTCTACCGTCATATCCCACCTTCCTCAAATCCATTTTAATATTATTCTCCCATCTACGCCTCCGCCTCCCCAAAGGTCTTTCTTCCTCTCCGGCCTCCCATCTACCACTCTATATGAATTTCTGGATTCGCCCATACGTGCTACATGCCCTCCCATCTCAAACGTCTGGATTTAATGTTCCTAATTATATCAGGCGAGAAATACAAAGCATGCACTTCTGCGTTTTGTAACTTTCTCCATTATCCTGTAACTTTATCCCTCTTAGCACCTTTCCTAAGCACCTTATTCTCAAACACCCTTAACCTCTGTTCCTCTCTCAAAATGAAAAGTTCAAGTTTCACAACTATACACAACAAACGGTAATATAACTATTTCATAAATTCTGTCAGTTTTTTTGACAGCAAACTGGATGTCTAAAGCTTCGGAAACGAATAATAACAGGCATTTCTCATATTTATTTTGAGTTTAATTTCCTCCCGAGTGTCATTTATATTTGTTACTATTGCTCCAAAATATTTAATTTTTCCACCTCTTCAAAGGATAAATTTCCAATTTTTATATTTCCATTTTGTACAATATTCTAGTCACGAGACATTATCATATACTTTGCCTTTTCTGGATTTACTTTCACACGCAAAGGCGATAGTGCATCTCTTTGCTTTAGACGCAGTGAATTGGAAGAGCATACGACAGAAACTGGCCTATACGTTGCTGTACGTTTCACTGAAACTTTTAATAATCGAACTAGTTTCTTCGGAATGCCAACTTCTATAAGAATATTAGATAAAACTTCCCTCTTAACAGAGTCATATGTGTTTGATTAAATTCAATATATTGGAGTCACTAGAACTTATTTCCTTGGTGTAACATTTGTTGCGCACCTAGGGACAATTGTAGAAAATGTGTACCTTTGTAAATTTACTCCTCCATTGTGAAACGAAACTCTTGTAAAGTATGTAAAATTAAATTAGCTCTGATATGACTTTTTTTGTAAAGTACAACTTTACAAACTAAAGATTTTGGAACAGAATTTTACAATTTAAAAACAGAATTTACAGATTATATATAAGAATTGTAAACTTAGTGAAATACACCTCCAAGAGTAACAAAACTATAAAAGGGCTGGGATGACGGGAAGACCTAAAAAGCGCTGGAAATCGACCGTAACAGACCCCTAGGTCTAATACGCAATATGGTTATGGTAATGATTATACACGGTGATGAGGATATTATTATTATTATTAT
This sequence comes from Periplaneta americana, assembly GCF_040183065.1. Lineage (NCBI taxonomy): Eukaryota > Metazoa > Arthropoda > Insecta > Blattodea > Blattidae > Periplaneta > Periplaneta americana. The sequence goes on along the minus strand of NC_091124.1, from coordinate 94,046,765 downwards.
TATTATTATTATTATTATTATTATTATTATTATTATTATTTGGTTGAGAAGCTTTTGTCATCTAGTCTGCTGTCAAAAAATCTGAAAGTTAGAATTTATAAAACAGTTATATTACCAGTTGTTCTGTATGGTTGTGAAACTTGGACTCTCACTTTGAGAGAGGAACAGAGATTAAGGGTGTCTGAGAATAAGATTCTTAAGAAAACATTTGGGGCTAAGAGGGATGAAGTTACAGAAGAATGGAGAGAGTTACACAACGCAGAACTGCACGCATTGTATTATTCACCTGACATAATTAGGAACATTAAATCCAGACGTTTGAGATGTGCAGGGCATGTAGCACGTATGAGCGATTCCAGAAATGAATATGTGTTAGTTGGGAAGACGGATGGAAAAAGACCTTTGGGGAGGCCGATACGTAGATGGGAGGATAATATTAAAATGGATTTAAGGGAAGTAGGATATGATAATAAAGACTGGATTAATCTTGCACAGGATAGAGACCGATGGCGGGCTTATGTGAGGGCGGAAATGAACCTCTGGGTTCCTTAAAAGCCATTTGTAAGTAAGTATTATTATTATTATTATTATTATTATTATTATTATTATTATTATTATTATTATTATTATTCTGCTACGAACTGTCATTCTGCTACGAACTGTCATGCGGGGTAGACGTGTTTGCTCGTAGCTGCGCTGGTAACAGTGTTTATAGTTGCGTCAATCGGCCTACATATTGTTATACGGTGAAAATCAGTATGCCGGCAAGCAAGGATACCTGCCCGGCTTGTAGTGCTGCGTTCTTCGGAAGGCAGAAATTCTTGAAGTGTGCGGGGCCTTGTGGCTTTAGATATCATCTTGACTGCATCAATTTGGGAGATGCAGAGTATGACTTATACATGGAGAGAGGCAACTCATCCTATAATTGTGAGCGTTGTATTAGTGCTTCGAAGACGTCGCGTGGTGATGAAACTCCTGTGGGTTCTAAAAAACTAGTTTCTCCTGTGAAAAAAGTTATTTCGCCTACAAGAGAACTCAAGCTACCTTCTCTGCCTTCTGTGGATTCTCTATCTGTGCAGGTAGAGACTGTAAGGTTAAATAGTGTGACCATATTGGATACTCTTAGTGACATATTGGACTATGTTAAAAGTCTACATAATGAAATGTTAGAAATTAAGAATGAGAATGCGGCACTGAAAATTCAGATGGCCGAAATTTTGGACAAAAGAATTTGCTCTACAAATTCGGATCAATCAAATCCGAAAGTAGTTCAGCAGGTTATTGCTAGTTGCATCAGAAAATCATACAGTCAGGTGTTGTCTCAATCAGCACCTGCGTCATCAAAACAAAGTAATCCAGGTGCTGCGAAGTCAGCGTCTGCTTCAAATGTTGTGACTACGCAACTTACGGCTAATGAGGTCGGATCCCCTTCACCTCCTATTGACGGTGAGGGATTTCAAGTTGTAGCAAAAGAGCGCAAAGTTCGTAGAGTCACTCAGGGTATGTTAACATCTAGTTCGCTTGAAACAGTTCCAGTTAGAACTAAAATGAAATCTCTTTTTGTATCTAGATTCAGTCCGAAAGTTAATGGTAAAAGTATTGAGGATTCTCTAAAGAACCAACTTACGCTAAGTTCTCTGGTAGTAACTAAATTAAAGACAAAATATGAAACTTATTCCTCTTTCCATATCTCGGTTGAGGAAAAAGATTTCCACTTAATTAACAACACTGGTGTCTGGCCAGTCGGGTGTCTTATCGCACCTTTCTATGGTAAATTGAAACCGGAGCAACACTATGCTTCTACTGCCAGAGAACCTGAGGGATCCAACGGGAATGCCTCTTAGTTTTACCATTGATATACAATGTATAGTTCAAGCAATCATCTTGAAATATATTATCAAAACGTCAGAGGATTAAACACTAAAATTGTTTAATTTTTCGGAAATGTTGTTAGTAATGCTGACACCATTATCTGTTTGACAGAAACATGGCTTCAAGAGCTTGTTGAGTATAATATTTTATTTCCTAATTATTATACCATTTTTCGTGGTGATAGAAAATTTGAGGATACCAATAAAACCCGTGGTGGTGGTGTCTTAATAGCTGTCAACAATCAAATACCTGTAGTATACCGGAGACATGACTTAGAATTCATTAGCGAGTGTGTATGGATTCAGATTCCTATGTTAACTGGTAATCATTACTTTCCGCCTGATATTGATCCAAAGTTTCTAAAATCTTATCTAAATTTTCTTGAAAATCATCTCGATACACACAATAAGAGTAGTTTTTCTCGGCGATTTTAATACTCCTGGTATGAATTGGTCATCTGGTTGTTGTGCTAATAACATCCATTACTACTCCAAAATTAAGGCTCTAGAGTTATTTTCATCTTCTTGCTTTCTTGGATTGAAACAAGTAAATTCAACAGTTAATAACAAAAACTTACTTGATCTTGTATTTACAAATTTAACCGAGACTGAGGTCAATCTGGCCACTCACTCGCTAGTCTTGCAGGATGACTATCATCCTCCCTTAACAATAACTCTTGAAGTCACACTAAATTTTTCTCCCCAGAATCAACAAAATTCTTTCCCAAATTATTCTCAAGGTGATTACTTGAATTTATATTGGAGTCTATATAATTACGATTGGTCCTGTGTTTACCAAGCTGTCGATGTTAACGATGCAGGTAGCTCACTATGTTCAGTAGTTAATAGTGTCATATCCCAGGCAGTTCCTGTCACTCGAGTCAAAAGGTCTAGTTATCCATAATGGTTTTCCAACACCTTACGTAAACTTATCAGAAAGAAATACCATGCACATAAAAAATATAAAAAATTCAAGACTGAATTTTATTATCAAGCATTTTCCTACTATAGAAAACTTGTGAAATCTAAAATTAAATCGGATAAATTATCATGGCTTCAAAATATGAATGAAAATCTTAAAACGGAACCAAAAAAGTTTTGGAAATATGTTGAATCATTTCGGAAGACAGATAATTATCCCTCTGAATTAATTCTTAACGATAAACACATCACAGATCAATTAGACATTGTCAATGCTTTTGCTGATCACTTCAAATCTGTTCAGACTAAACACAGCCATACATATGAAAACATTATTACGAATATAACAGACTCATTACCTATACCTAAAGTAACACACGATGACGTTCGTAAAGCAATTAAAAAACTGAAACCAACAAAAACAACTGGCACTGACGGTATTCCAAATTTTATAATTAAAGGATGCTCTAATATATTTATTCCTCTTTTAGCCCACATATTTAATATTAATTTGAAAAATGGTGAATTTCCCTCACTATGGAAACAAGCTGCAATTATTCCTATATTTAAAAACGGAAAAAGAAATGATGTCAGAAACCTATCTCGATCCTAAATAACTTTTCAAAAATTTTTGAAACTATTATTCACAGACATATATCGTTTTATGTGAAAAACAAGCTCAATTCTTCACAACATGGATTTACTGAAACTAAATCCACTGTCACTAACCTGGTCACATATCTAAATCAAATTGTACCAATAATTGAAACGCAGGGACAAACTGATTCAATATATTTTGATTTCAGCAAAGCTTTTGATGTAGTTCCGCACTATATCCTTCTTCATAAGTTAGGAAATATTGGCCTTTCTGTAAGCTACGTAAAGTGGTTCGAAAATTATTTAAGTAATAGAGTTTCATGTGTAAGACTGTTTAATATACACTCTTATTCTTATAATATAAATTGCGGAGTCCCGCAGGGATCTACTTTAGGACCTCTCCTATTTATTATATTCATAGATGATATATGTAAAAGAATAAGTTCTGACTGTTTATTATTTGCAGACGATTTAAACATTTTTCGTACAATCAAAAGTAGTACTGACTGTCAATCACTTCAATGTGACATTAATTCAGTCGCTAAATGGTCGGAAGACAATGGTATGAAAATTAACTTATCCAAAACTAATGTAATAACCTTTTCTAGAAAAACTTCTTCACTGAAATTTAATTATTATCTAAATAATGCACTAATTAACAGAACGGATTGCGTAAAAGATTTGGGAATATTCTTTGACAGTAAATTGTATTTTCATAGTCACGTTAATTACATTTACAATCACGCAATCAGAATGCTAGGAATAATACGGTCAATAACTTATTCTTTTTCCACGCCCGATTCTCTTTTAATGCTATACTATACATTGGTGCGATCGAAACTCGAATATGCATCTGTAGTTTGGAACTCGATTACAACTACGGACTCGGCTAAATTAGAAAATATACAAAGAAAATTTATATCCTTATGTTCATTCAGATTTCTGCCCATTAATTCCGGGTATAGTTATGAGAGAAAATGTGAATATTTTAATTGTCAAAATCTATATGCTAGACGCCATGAGCTAGATTATCTGTTCTTTTGTAAAGTCCTCAAAGGTGATATGTCCTGTGACTCTTTCTTAAACAACATTACCTTACGTATTCCAACAAAAGATATGAAAGCCCACAAACTTTTCTATATTAGAAATTCGAAATTTCTTACATCAGTCTCCAGATGCATTAAAAATGCCAACATGCATGGCTGCGAATTCGATCCTTTCAATGTATAGACTTTGTCTGCTCTTGGCAACGATTTATCATTTATGTATTCTTTCAGGCATTATACTCATTTAACATTGTCTCATAGTATTCTTAGTTATCCATTCATCGTCATTATTGTAATTGTAATTATATTTATGTGTAATAATTATTTTTGTTTTATGTTTTTGTTATATTTGTGCTGAACTGTAATTGGCCACTGGCTGTTGTACAGCACATTAAATAAATAAATAAATTACTATTTTGTTATTATTATTATTATTACTTTTATTATTACTACTTTTATTATTATTATTACTTTTATTATTATTATTATTATTATTATTATTATTATTATTATTACTACTACTACTACTACTACTATTATATTGAATAAGTAACAAATTATTTTACTAGTTTAGGTTATATGTAAAAGCTTTCAATTGAAGCGTATTGTCTTTTTTTTTTTTTCAAGGGTTTCCCAAATCGATTCATTTGTCTTGTGTCACTTTTGCTCCTTCACTCTAAAGGGGGAGAGACTCGCTGCGCGACGGAGTTTGAACGGAAGCCGGCTCTCCCCGAACCCTCCCCAACACATTCATCCACTCAACCTATTCATCCCATGCAGTTCCAAAATGATGTATGGCAAATAAAAGGGCTTGTTCAGTCATTATAAACTTTTTTTCTATAGAGTGAATGGTGGTGGATTTAGTGACGTGGTGAGGTAAAGTTGATAGTCGACTGAAATATCGGTTCTCGCGGGGGCGGGACTTGCAGCAAACTGCGACCACTTCTCACAACAAAAATAAACTTTCCTCAATAACCAGTCGTTCACAGCGGTGCTCGATTATGGAATTACGCTAACGAGCGCAGCAGTCTGCTTTATGGACGCGAGCTTTAAGCGAAAGCCAGACTAACCCCATTGATCGTTATATTTTCTATAAATAACTGAAATCCTCAACAGTATTTTAAAATAAGCAAGTTATGTTCTAAAAATATAAATATAGTACTTTGGAGTTATGACCGTAAGTAGAAAAACGTTATGGCAGACAATGAGAAGACGGAAGTTCCTACTACACATTATGCATACAAAAAATGTAGTCATATGTGGAAAACTAGAATTAATATTCAGAGTAGAGAAGAAGAATTCTTATTTTCGTTGTTTCTTGGGCTTGTTATCTGGGAAGGCTTTCGAAGCCAATCGATAGCCTCTTAATTTATATTCCAATATAATTCTTGCATAGGAGCGATATTAGGAGGAAGAAGAATAAAGTGCATACTATTTACTGTTGGTCTGACCACAGTCTAGTATATACAGTCACGAAGCTTGGGATGATTTTTTGCGTTTCTCGTGATAGTTGCTAGCCGCTTGGAGCGCTGTGAGTACTAGGAACAATAGACTGTGCCCCTGCCATCGTGATCTAATACAGTCCGTAAGGCAGATCATGTGACTCGCTTAACTCGATCACGAAGGGCGGCGTTTCAACCATATAAATTAATTGGAATGCATAAAGAGTGACATATATTTCTCTAAAATGTAGTGCAATTGCATTAATAAAATTTAAAACAATGATTATGAGCAGACAGTGTATGCGGAATGACTTAAGGAAAAGTGAAGTTGTTTCCTATCACGTGCCGCGTCGTCAGTCTTTTGTGTATCTGGCGAGTACAGCAGCGTACATAACGAAGGAACCCCGGTCCGTTCATAGTAATATTGCAACGCAATGTGTGCAGTTGTGTTATTCTGCTCAAGTATTTAGTAAGCGTTGAATATGTTGTGCTGATCCATTCATAATGTCGAAGGCAAAACGTTAAATTCGCTCAGAGATACGAAATGCAATTAAGAAGTATGAGAGTGACATTTTATGTATTAACGAAGACAATATCCTGTGTAATGTATGTGAAATTAAAATAAAAAGCAGAACAACTCAGGCTATAGAGAAACATTGCAACAGTACATCGCAGAGGAAATGTGGTGAAATGAAATCTGGGGAACCATCTACATCATCATCATTATCATCATCATCATCATAATCATAATCATCATCATCATCATCATCATCATCTAGTTGTGTAACATGATGCTCAGTGCAAATATTCCTCTAAAGAAATTGAATGATCCCCATTTTAGAGTTTTTCTTCAGAAATTCTCTCGATACAAAAATTGCTTAAGCGATAGGCGAAGACGATTCTGCTTCGACAACTTACGAGAATATATCGTCGTTTACTGCAACGCTGGTAATTGCATCAATGATGACGAGGCCTGAACCTTGCAAGGCATGTACTACAGTACGTTATTTTTCTTTTCCTTCTGACTGTACCAGTATAGTAGCATGTTGACGTCGTCTGTTTACGTTTAAAACCTGTTGAGCAAATGATCTGAATGAAAAAAATATAACATATAGTAAATGTGCACCTACATGCAACGATAAGTCATCCCGCATCCACTGTCTACATATGAGGCACTTCAGACATAATTCACTTGCGAGTTAAGGTGTAATATAATTTTTGGTGTGAAAATTACGTTGTTCATATGTGTAACACCTGCCTTTATTTCGATTAAATATTGCGAAATTCTTGTGCATTAATTTATTCACAATTCAATAGTTTACAGTTGCACCGCACGGATATTTAGATATGTTGAAGGTAATGTTTACTGTACCAGTTGCCCCTTTCTGTCTAGTTTTATTGGTCTCCAATGGCCTGCTATTACATATGTTATGTCATATGGAAATTATAGGTAATGTTAATATATTTACCTTACATTCTTTTTTATTAAACCTCAAAAGAGCTTCCATTCTAAACTTAATATGTTGATGCGAACAGATTATGTTAACATATAAAATTCTCTTCACATTAAAATAACACAGTTTTGTAATTATTTCTGCAACATATTATGCAACAAGAAATAAACGGAACTTATGGACACATTACAATGAATAAAACTTAGCAATGATACGCAGTAAAGTTATAATATTTCACTGAGCTCCATTCACTGAAATAGAAAACCCGACCATACATTACGGCCTGTCTAAATCGAAAAGACATTGACTGTACCGTATTTAGCACTGTTGTGAAAAGTTGTGTAAACTGTGAAACGTTCATTATCGGTTGTAATGACTGTAATTTACTAAAATACAATAATTTGAATAATAATATGGGACAAGGAGACGTTTGTAGTACTATAAATTTAAAGGAAAAAGAGGTCAGAGTTATCCTTCTTCCGAAAGATCCAGGAAGGTGAGTTTATATAATATATATTTTATGAAAATAATATATAAACCTTATGTTTTCATATTTCAATAGTGGAAGGAAGATGTTAAAAGAACAGGATATCGAAAGTACAATACATTTTATCGTCTGCTAGGGAAAGGGTCTGTGATGAGGCGATCCTGGTGGTTAGCAACTATCTATGATTGCATATTTTTAAGTATTGAGCTTCGTGAGTGTGTATACTAGACTGTGGTATGAGTTGTTAGCAGAAGAGGAGATGATCGTGTAGCTTGAATTTATTTAAGTTAATTTCCTGATTGCAAAAACACCCTAAGTCACATTTTGGTCAAAAATGAGTTATACACTGTAGTCGCTACATCGCATATTGATGCATCAGTTTAAGTAGAAAAACAACTGAAGTGACAATAATAATACAGTGAAGGAGGATCAATATTGCGTTGAGGGTAAAAACACCCGAAGTTCTGGATTCCGGTTGTTTTTACACTCAACATGTAGCAGTGACTTCCAAACATTTTGATGGTGCGACCCACTTTTGGGCGAGAATTTTGTATGCGACCCTTATTACCAAAATGTTAGGGTACTTAACCCCTTTCGAAAAATATAAATCTCTGTAAAATTTAAAACAACGATCATTTTACTCAAAATTAATGGATACCTTCCAAAGAACGATCAAAATAGAAGAATACAGCGCAACTTGTTTTTCTGTGGAGGCTGCAACAAGAGATGTACCAAAAGCCAACAAGATCCAAATGAACATATTCTTTCACCATTTTTGCTAGAACATGTCAACGCCACGAGTTGTTGTGACTAAGAAATTCATTCATGGTCTTCAAAATCACAGCTTTTCCTTGAAAATAGACCACAAGAGAAAATCAGAACTACCAACAAAAGAAGCCTACACAGATGGAAGAGTACCAATATGTGCAAAGAAACTGAGAGACATTAGAAAGTGTGCAATATGTCCCTGATGATGAATCATCATCTTTCTGGAGTGAAATATTGGCATGGCCAACAGCTGTGGTGTAATGTATTAAAAGATATAGAATGTATTTCGTTTAATATAAATTTTGTAGTGCGTGTAGAAAAGAATGCTTTTGTTAATGTTCAGTTGGAAGCAAAATTCATATAATAAATAGTAAAATAATGTGAAAAATATTAAAAAATAAAAAGTCTAGTATTAATACAATGGAAATGTTTACCAATCTATTTTCTATGAAGTTCACTTATAATTTAAAGAATCTCAATATATTTTTTAGATCAAATACCAATTCTTTAGAACTGGTTGTAAAAACAATCTAAGTCCACGTAACAAATATATATATATATATATATATATATATATATATATATATATATATATATATATATATATATATAACATTTGAAGAGTCCACTGCAAGAATGATGGATGTCACTTGTCGAAAATGAAACAAGACTGTCAATGCATAGCTTAAGACATATAGAATGTACATAGAGAGTTACATTGCATTAACGCTGATAGTCATTGTCCAGTAATGATCGGAAAATCTCAGTTAAGCTTTGAGCGCTAAGCATTTCAAACTTTCAATTGCGTCTCCTGCAAAATGTGTTCCAAATGACATCCATCATTCTTGCAGTGGACTCCTCATTTGCAATTCCATTTTTAACTTCAATTTTTGAGATATTATGTGAAACAATGCATTCTACAATCAGTTGATTTTATAACTTTTTATATCAATTCATTTAACCGATATAATGTTCCTTGAAGTTTCCTGAGAATGTTTATTCTGTCACTTAGACTGTTTTCCAATCATCGATTCAATTGTCCTTCGTTAAGAAACGTGGTGATAGTCGTTTGTTTTCTCTTAACTCACATTAATAAAGTATTAGTGCAATCCATGGCATTTTCCACTCATTCGTCATTCGAAGGTTGTTCGATAGAGAGCGGTAAAAGTGAAAATCTGAGGGCGCAAGATCAGGTGAATAAGGTGGGTGAGGAATGACTTCCCAATCCAACTCGTGGATAGTGTTTTGTGTCAGGTTATCAAAGTGCTGGAGGGCTTTATCGTGGAGTAACATAACTTCACGCAGTCTTTTTGGTCGTTTATTTTGGATTGCGTTTCACGACGAAGTGTAAGTGAATAGTTTTCAGAAAAAAAAACGAATTCCATATACAAAACTGTGAAAGAACAAAAGAGGAAGAAGAAGAAAACTATGAATGCGATTGTAAAGAAATAAAAGTTCACAAAATAAGGTGAGTTAGATTATAGACTTTATGAATAAAAGTGGAAACAAGACAAATAAAATAAAAAATAAAAACACATGTGTTTGACGTTCAAGGAGGTACGTGATGTCTCTGAAACGGTGCATTATTGACATTTTTATAGAAATGGGCAAAAGGAGGCGCTGCGAGTGGGACTGGTAAACTTTGAAGCATGTAGTGCATTTATACAGTACGGTACTTGAAACGACGTTTAAAAATAATATCAAGAAAAATTACGATATTCACTATGAAACTTTGTTGTAGAGGAGTCACCATCATAAATCGTGAGTTTGTTCTGAAAACACAACAATACATTGATAAATATGACATTGAAGAGGGCTCTGTGTTCAACACCGATTAGAGCTAATACGAACTGACTGTCAATCGCACATTATTAATGACCGGAGAGAGATCTACTGCAGCAAGTGTGCAGTCAGTTGCGCACACATTCCTATACAGTACAGTCGCTTGTGATCGTGTCAGAGAAATTAGGACAAAATTTGTTTATATGTTTTCAGGATCCTGGCGTCAGATTTGAAAAAATGAGTTGCAGAAAGTGTTAGTTCTCATATACCACCGAACATTGTGACTGTAGTAGCAGTGGTAAATTGTCCACTGATCTGATCATTTCCTGGATGCAAATATGCTTAAACCAGAGTTGCATGGAATGTCCCTACTTCTCCTTGTTTCATGGTCGGATCAGACTGATGCCACGTTAAGGTGAACAGTGTTTTCGAAATATATGAATCTGTGTAATAAAGTAATCCCGCGAAAAACTACGCGTTACTGCCAGCCAATCGACGTTTATTTCTTCCGTCAGTACAAGTTATTTGCGCGACGAATTCAAGACGTATCTCTTAACCCTAAGGCGAATGTTAGGTAAACTATGATGAATTCTTAGTCTCATCTCAGCAAATAGGGTAAAGTTGGCTAATTCCGTGATACCTCTAATTCCATGATACGTTTTTTAAAGCTAAATGTACCAGGATTGGGTATCTTGCTAGGAAGTTCACCGATGTTTCAAAAGTAGGCGAAAGATGTACTCTTTCGAGAAAGATGTCTGGCGCTATGGTCGAACCTCAAAGCTTTGGCTGACATTCAATTTAAAAAATGTATCACGGGATTTGGGATGTCACGGAATTAGGCAACTTTACCCTACCATCTCGCTATCACTGGTTACGCCGACGGTGAATAACCTCGTAGTTGATATAGCTTTGTTAAATAACCAATTTAAAAATAAATAAGCTTCCTCTATTTTCCCTAATGATATATCCAATATGTAGCTCCGAAACGTTTGATGTCTCTACAACTATGGCACGGTACAAATACTAAGACGTCTCACACCACTTTGAAGCCTGAAACCCTACGATGTTAATCTACGTTAAGATGGATTTAACGGTACAATTATGTACCTTAATACTATGCCTGCCACCTGAGGAAAGTTAGCAACTACCTAAATATATAATTTAATTGCTTAAAACTTTATATGCCTATTAATACGTTATAGTTTTAAATTGATTTTCATGTAAAACCGCGTTATGTTTTACAGAATAGAGATTTTATTAAATCTACCCTGTTCTAATCGTCCGTTGGACGTTTTCCACACGTTGGCAGCACTGACCTAGTTTCCTCTCGGAGCACAGTAGTGCGCGGGTTAGGAGCTCTGATTTATCGCTCTGGAAACGTCAAGACCCGGTGTTGTGTGTTTGTTGTCATTCCCGTTATCGAAAGTCAAGACGACGTGGACTGTAGCAATGTGGGGGTGGTGGTGAACATTACGTGAACGCGGTCACGAAGAGGCTATCACGTAAACTAGAGAACCGGCGCGGCGTGGCTTACTTTACGAGGCGCACCCAGAAAGCCAGTTCTGATTGGTACTAGTTGACAGTGTTGTTTCACATCAACGAAATTACACATTATATTCGTTCACTATAGAATTTTACAGTTTTTAGACTAGGAAATCGTTGTTTATTGTTATTGTTACTCCTGATAGCGGTGAAAGACTGAGAAGTAAGAGTTGTACCACAGTCTACTATATACAGTCACGAAGCTTGAGTTTTGGGGGTGCTGGAAACAATAGACTGTGACGGTACTATTTTGCATTGTCTGTAATGAGGCGATATTAGCGATCCTAGTCGTGAGCAACTATCTAATGTTTGCATATTTACTACGTATTGAGCTTCGCGACTGTATATACTAGACTGTGGCTGTACGTGTGTTCTAGCTGTGTACAGCTCTGGTAAGGGAAAGTCGATGTATCTGGCAATTGTAACACCTGTACCTACACATTACACAGGGTGTTAAAAAGTATCCAATATTTTAGTAGGTGATAATATGCATCAAAACAAGAAAATAATGTCTAAGAAACATAGGTCCTACAACACATACTTTCTGAGATCTGAACACTTGTTTATAGAAGGTGCTCAATGTGACGTCCATTTATGACAATGCATTTTTCTGCCCTGCAATACAGCAGGATACCCGATAATCACACCGTAGTTGACACCTCTGGCATGGAATACTGGTACGTCACAAGGAATACTGAAAAGAAAATTTTGGTTGCGGATATGAGCAGGGTTCAACAGAGATGGCGTTGTGAATTTTCGTAATGAGCATGTGTGCACTGATGAAAATTCCTATGCACTTGAAGAAACAAGGGATCAGCACCGATTCTCAATCAGTGTTTGGGCAGGGGTTCTTGTCGATAGATTAAGGGCCATACGTGCTACCACAGAGATTAACTGGGGATTGTTACCAGGATTTTCTTATTAACGTATTGCCTATCTTGCTGGAGTATGTGCCACGTCAGTAAAGAGTGCAGATGTGATTTATGCATGATGGCACATCAGCACATTTTTTCCGCAATGAGCGTTAAACATATGACGTTGACATTTCAGGACCGCTGGATTGATTGGGGAGGCCCCACACCTTGGCCTTCTTGTTCCTCTAATCTAAATCCCCTAGACGTTTGGTTATCAAGAACAACCAAGTCAATTTCAAAGAGTGCGTGATTCCTTACGTCGAAGGGCAGAGGAATGCATTGCCATGAATGGTCGTCACATTTAGCACCTCCTATGAACAAGTGTTCGGATCTCAGAAGATATGTGTTGTAGGACCTATGTTTATTAGACTTTTTTCGTTGTTCTGATGCATACTAGCACCTCCTAAATTATTGGATACTTTTTTTAACACCCTGTATTATACACCATACAATTTCATTCTATTCGTCTGCAGTCAATTGTGTTTAGAGGAAAGTAGCCTAATATGGGTGGTGCTTAATATGGGGTACCTTAGAATCTCAGCTGTTTGGCGCTGTTATCGTCTGGAACTTAACCAACCACAAGGGCACAGATAACATTTTGTGTGAATAGGTCACCATATTAATCTGTTGGCATCTCGAAAACTTTTGTTTGTATTGACGTCTGTGTATATAAATAAATAAATAAATAAATATATATATATATATAAATTGTTTTTAACAAATTTATTGTCAAGTGGTAGTATGAAAATCACGCTATCTGACGCCACTCTGTTTTTGGCCTAACTCTTTCTAAAGCAGTGCTTTCCAAACTTTTTTATATCTAAAAATTTGGTGTGTCACTTTATCCCTCAAATGAAAGATCCCACACATTAATAGGCTACTTGTACACCCTTCATAAAATGAATAAAATGAACCCACATATTTCCAGTGTTGTTAACATATTATAATATGAGGTGAAAGAAACATTTACATATAATTCTAAAATGAGGAAAACATTGACACTTATTTTCACCCTTGATTTTAGTTTTTCAGTGGCTTGGCGAATCTTACAAATGTATTTTATGTTTGGATGAATATGGGATAAATAATTCAGTCAAAGCCGAGCAGCCGTAAAGAACACACCACCACAACAACAGCTATTGCATTATACTCGGCAGACTGAACTTCGAGAAGTGACACCCTAAAAAACTGTTAACAAACGTCCATGTCAAGCTGTTATCTAATATTAATATCATCGTACTTCAACTTGATTGTTAATGCTAGTAAACTTTGCAACACTTGATATAATAGTCAAACAATCTACCATCTAACAAAGCTATCTAATTGTTTCTAACTTGTTTCATCACAAAATGTAAACAAAAAAACGAACGACGAAAATGACATCTGTTCTATAAAGAATTATATCAAGTGTCAACTTTTAATGTTTTTAATCTTTTAATGTTTTATAGATCTGTTTTACTCAATTATTGTTTGTGTTTTATATTATGAAATAATGACATTGTCCAATTAACCTGTAAAACTAGTGTAGGGTAAGGTGGTACATTATGGATCACTAAAGACAGATTTTATTGTTCCAACCAACATACACGTCTGTGCATTATGATTTTATGTTTATATAATCTTTGGACATTTTCTGATATGATACAAGTGTTTAAACAAAATTACTTCACTTAAGTTAAGCACTGAAAAATAAATTACATTTAACAAAAAATGATCCATAATGTACCTCAGTTGGTACAATTCGGATCGCTACATAGTACGTATAGAATCACTGGTATTTGCCACAAATAAACTTTTTTTACCTTTTCCACCTACACAGATTTCATGATACCACATTTGGCACCCTTGACAACAAATCCAGTCTCCTTTCCTTATGGATTGCTGACAGTAATAATTCAGAAAACAGAATCCACACACATCTTTTCTTTTTGGTGATTCCTTGATAACACCAACACACTTCTTTTTAGCACTGTTGGGCTTCTCACCATTGATTTTGGTTTTATTTGTGGTTTCATTGCCACATATCTTAATACGAATGGTGTCAATGTTTTATGGGGAAGGAAGGTGGCCAGAGGTCTGCAGTTTCCGTTTTCGGCACGACTCCTTTTTAGGTAGAAAAGGCAACACAATTTTTATTGTATCCTCTGGTGACGAAAAACAACTTTTATGACTTGAGAAGTTGCCACTAGTTTTGGTGGATGATCTAGTTTATGAAAATATAGGCTTGGTCGCATTTGGGTGTCTGCTTGAGTGCTCTCTAGAGGTTTAGGGCCTACTAGTGCTAGCGGTTGCATGACCAGCTTTATTTTCGGCATCATTATTTGATTATATAGACGTGACTGCACGTTCAAATTTTTTCTCCGGAACAATGTCATCGTTGAATGGGAATATCCCAGTACATTGAAAACTTTTTAACAGTTGCACCTACGGAATCCGTGTGTTCAAAGCTATGTTGAATATGGGACAGAATCTTTCCTTCGACAGATTTTCATTTGGATGAATCCATTCAATTGCATTCTTATGGTATTTGGTCTTCAGTGACTTAAACAATGTTCTGTCTAATGGTTGTAAGACATGAGTGCTATGTGGTGGTAACCCTAAAAATTCATCTCATTCATCTGAAAATATTCCAAGGCTTTCAAACTCACATGGCTTGAATGATTGTCCAGAACTATCAAGACTCTGCCTGGGGTTTTGTATATATTGAAGTGATTCAACCATGCCAAGAAGAGATTTTCATTTATGTACCCTGACTCGCTCATTGCCACTATCGAGCCTGGAGGCAAGCTGTCCTGAAATTCTGGGTGTTTCCTAACACTTTCAAAAATGACTATTGGAGGGATGAATCCACCGGATGTGTTACAACATGCAACGATGGTTACATTTTCCTCTCTTTCTGCGTTGTTAATAGCAACAACTTTTCATTTCCCCTTTTGATATTCTATTTTAGAAGGCCTGTTATTAAGTGGAAAACCACACTCATCCATAAAGGACACATTATAAGGCTTGTCACACAATTCAAATTGGTCCGTAACTTCTTTCAAGTTGCCGAAAAAATGCGCAACTGATTGCCTATTTAATCCTTGAGCCTCGTTAGAAATGCGAGAAACCAATCAATCCGTGCAACTGTGTTCTCCGTATTCCATGGGTGTTTCACCCGACTTCCTTCTGCAAAGTTAAATGCGGCTTGCCTCACCTGAAGAGGTGTTAAACCAAGACTATTGCGTCTCCTAAACGAAGCTTTCACCCAGTAGCTCTCTGCTCTTCAAGCTTCAGTTTTCTATGGAGTGCAGTAAAAGTAACTCGAAAGCCTCACGTATAAACAAATACCCTTCCTTGACGCTCTTAATTGCAGTGTTCATCACCGATGGCTTCCACTTTCGCCTGCATTTAGGTTCTGTTTTTACCCTTGACATCTACCTATGAACATGTAAGAAAAAATATTAAAATCAACAACAAAACGAAAAAAAATTGTAATATATAAAATATACGCGTAGGATTATATATAAAAATAATTACAACAAAAAATAATCGTCTAACTTCTCCCGACCCCATTTGTACTACTAGGCTATATCCATATTGTAGCTAGACCACTGATCCATATTGTACCTAGACTACTGATCCATATTGTACTTTAGTAATGTTAAATGTATGGGGATCATTCATTGTTGCAATGCAACAATAGGTGACAGCACTTGCACCTACAGTCGTCTATTTCATGGCATCATAAGACTGTATAAAAAGGAAAATGATACTGCCATGTTTGAAGCTACACCAGGAACTTAAATACTGTGCAGTTTTATAAATTGGATATCTTCCATGTGCAAGTATTCACCTTCCTATGCAAAATAAATTGTAGAGCTTCAATGAAAGGCACAGCTGTACTGAAACTCACACGATAAACACAGCAAGGATCCTCCTCCTTGACGCACTGCTCAAAACAGGTCTACCAACAATAGTCTTGTAGAAAATTACGCTAATCTTAGCTTGATCCGTATTGTACCTATATCCATAATGTACCACCTTACCCTAATTATGATTTCGTGGTTTGTTATTTATATATTGCATTTAACCAATGTGGCATAATATTAAGTATGTATAAAAGATAATTTTTCAAGATCTGATGATGGCATAGTATGCCGAAAACGTTCATCAATAAAATGTAACATAGTAACACTATATTGTATGATAAGCAATTGATGATCATATTAATTCCATACCCATTGTATTTCTGCTTATCGGTTAAAACTACAGTTGGGACGGTCGTTCTGTGCCGATGTGCTTGGTTACTTGAGCAACAGGGTGAGTTTATAGAAACACGTGACTTACCGCCTCGGCTGGGATCTGCAGCGTGAAGTGACATCATCATGCGCAGTTGGTTCCAGGATGTGCGATGAACGGCGCATTCCACTCACAGTTGTCCAGTATCATTTATCACATCACACGTATTATCATAATAAATACAAACTGATTATAAACATAACATGATATCCATGGTTCAATTATATAGCAATGAAGAGAAACAGACGCAATCAATATATCTAATCATCAGACAAACTTTCGATACCAGATATATCACCACCATTGTCGTCGTGATTTTCGTTATGATCATCATCTTCATCGTCGTCGCTTTCACTACTGCTGTCTCCGCCCGTAATTATGAAGCTTTCAATTACATTTTCCATAATTCCTTCCTGTTGAATATATTCATCTTCGATTTTTTCAACATGTTCACATACTTTTTCCCATTTTTCTACACTGATGTCATCAACCCGTTGTTGGCACAATTTCATCACTTGCTCTAATTTAAAAGTTGTGTTTTGACCGGCTACCCACTGCTTGATATCTGCCCAAATCAATTCCAATGGATTTAGCTCAGGTGAATACGGCGGCAATCTGAGTACACAATGTCCATTCATAGCTAAGAGATTGTCAATCGCGTAAGTTTTATGAAGTGGCTTATGTGTTTTAATGAGCCCGTAAAGCTCCACTTTCAGCATATTTTCCTGAAACTGCACATTGTTTCTTCTAAGCCAGTCCTGCATATCACTTTTCTTTGAATTACTCGAGGGAGCTTTATGCAACTGCACGTTATGGTAAGGTGCGTTATCTATTATAAAAACAGATCTAGGGGGCAAATTCGGAATCAACTTTTCCGTTATCCACTTCTGGTAATTGTTGGCATTCATTTCATGATGGTAGTCTCCAGTTTTCCTGTTCGATTTAAACATCAGAAATGCGCCAGGTACAAAACCCGCTCGACCCCCTGCATGAACAATAATAAGCCTAGGTCCTTTCGAAATAGGCGCCAGTAAACCTGAGGTTTTGTCATCACTCCAATTTTTTGGTCTTGTATGCGTGCTATGAATATACGTTTCATCCTCGTATATTAGAGGCCTACCTTCTTCTCTGTATTTCTTTATTGCGCGTAAATATGATACACGCTGTTCTCGAATATCATGCCTTTCCTGTAATACCGCTTTATTATTTCTTGTCTTCTTCCATTTAAACCCCATATCACGTAAAATGATCTTTAAACTTGTACTACCGCCGTTAAAGTTTATGGCATCTTTTAGTTTAGGTAGCAGTTTACTGACAGTGGGCACTGTTTTCTCATTTATATAAAAATTATAAATTGTCTGTCGTATAACTCTTTTATCAAAATCATCAACATCTGTGATGCGTTTCGGTACACGATGAACTTTACCGGGCGTTCCAAAAGAGGTCCCTTCTTCCTCACACTTTAATTATCTTTCTTATTGTTCTTTCGGGCACTTTAGTTGCTGCACTCACTCGTTCTTGCACCTTTTTCAGCGGTATTAAAAAGTCTCCAGAAGCTGCTTCACTCTTCATGAAAGAATGTGTATTGTTCACAACTTCCCGAGTTTGGCTATGCAGTGTTTTTGCGCCAAGTTTAGACTGAATAGGAGGCATTTTAGTCTACACAAACACACACAACTGCAATTTACCACGATAATAAATAAACAATATGAATATGAACTAACTAAACTAACAAACAGCAATTATCACGCACGTGGCAGGACGATGTTACACAGCCAAGGCTTTCTGCGAGACTGGCCACTTGCCATATTCTGCGCATGCGCGAGAGTGTAGGCTCACTGGCTAGCTACCACATGATTCTCACCGGCACAGAACGAACGTCCCAACTGTACCTGCAAAATGAAAATATTAATACTGAAAGTTTAATTTCAAACATGTGTGTTTTAGTGATATTATAATGAAAACATTTCCTATAATAAAAATTCTAGCAGTGTCATTAGTGTTCTTCAAATTTCCACGTCCGTTACGTCAATGGATATCAACTGAGAACTTTTTTTAAGTTCAGTTTTCTTGACTCCTTACTCCAGTCAACAGTTTGTGCAGTAAAGTGGTGAAGCTGTGTAGGTTTAATGGACTGGGGAGTCGAGCAATTACAGGGATTACCTTAAATTAACTTGGCACGGCGCTTCTTCCGCCTACAAACACGTCAATGAAACGATTTCTGAAGCTTTGCTTCTTCGGAAACTCGTTGAGTAGAGACTTCTTTTATCGCTAGTGTATTTAAGTTGCTTAGTATAGGCCTTCTGTTCGTTATGGTGTTTCTTACGTATGTTTTGATGCATTTTACGTGCTCAGATTTCTTTCAATAGAAAATGACACTGAAGTGTGAGAACTACATGAATTAGACGTGTTGTTTATTGTAAACTGTCAGAAACTTTTGTAATGGTAGACAGCCCTATTTGGGTTTATTAAAGTACATGTTCACAAGCTCATCTCAAAGAATGAGATATTGTTAGTAGTTACTTCATCTTTGTTGATGGAAAAGCTTTCTCGTATGCCTGAACTTTTCTCTCCATCTAATAATTTTATAATTCCGTAAAGATTAATTTTTCGAAGTTTCCAAACTGTACTTCAATCTGGAAAGCAGTTATCCATACTGGCTTAATCTTGCTCAGGATAGGGACAGATGGCGGACTTATATAAGGGCGGCAATGAACCTCTGGGTTCTCTAAAAGCCATAAGTAGGCAGGTAGTTAAGTAAATAGTTATTCATAGAGTTGCGGTATTTCGACAAAGAAACCGATTAAATTAAAGAGGAATGTGTTGCGTTTATTAAACTGGAAGCGCTTGACTCAAAAACCATTGCGAAAGCTATTGACGATTTTGTCACAAGCGAAGAACTGGATCCCGAGAAATTCATAGGCTTTGATTTTAATGGCTGTTCTGCGATGTCTGGCAAAGAAGGTGGAGTCCAAGCAATATTGCGGTAAAAGTATCAAAACTCACTGTTCTTTTATAGCTCTTCACACAAACTAAATATGGTTACAATTGATTTGAACACAATAACTGAAATCCGCAATACTGTAGGAACCATAAAGGACATTACTACGTTTTTCCATGAGTCAGTCTTGAGAAGAAAATTGATATCAAACATCCCACGCCTATGCGAGACCCGATGGTGTGAAAAATACAAGTGCATCAAAGTGTTTAAGGAGGGACTTCGTACAGATAATACATTCGTCAGAAACCCTTTCCGTTGAAGGAAATGCCGGCACAAGAAAAAGCGCCTTTCAGTTGCATTCAGCGACTTGTCTCATTCCTCATGGCTGTCATTTTGATAGCCAAGTATTCTGCAGTGTTACAACCAGTAGTGAATGCCCTCCAATCCAAGATCTTGGATATCGTCAAAGCCTCGCAGCACATTCGACGCATTGTGGAAATGGTTAGGCATAATCGCGTGGATGAAGA
Source organism: Periplaneta americana (assembly GCF_040183065.1). Classification (NCBI taxonomy): domain Eukaryota; kingdom Metazoa; phylum Arthropoda; class Insecta; order Blattodea; family Blattidae; genus Periplaneta; species Periplaneta americana. The sequence goes on along the minus strand of NC_091124.1, from coordinate 94,026,192 downwards.
AAAAATCACCGATGAAGTGTTAAAAGAAGGTAATCAAATCGCCGAGCAACTGTGACTTGATTTGAATATACCACTTATTGTTGATAGGCAGCAGCACTGTAGCAACTATCCAGCAAAATCAACATTTCAAGGTAATTTTCTCTATTTACAAAGTCACTATCTCGTCTTGTTCATGGAAGGAAAGTTCTTTTTTTCCTAGGCCATACTACTTGAAATAATTTGCCTAAAATCCGTATATTGTGAGTAGAGTTGGGTCACTTAAGGTCACTAGATGAAGAACTGCGTAGCTTCAACTAGAGGTTCGTTCCAACAAGTCAGGAACCGTCCGTAATTATCGTGAGCATGCGCAGTACAGAAAAAGCGTTCCAACACAATTCGAACCAGTCCTGAACTGGAAACATGTACTGCAGTCGGACGTTCCAGCAAATTTTTGACACGGGTCCGTAACGGTCAGAGGTAGTCAGCGGATTGAGGCATGTACTTTTGAGTGGGTCTCTCGCGCATGCGCATAGACACACCAACGTCACCTGGATACTGAAGAAAGACATGATCAACTGTTCACGTCAATGAGATTAAGATGGGGAAGTGACAGTGCAGACAATAATAAAACAATAGATATAGTTTAAATTTTCTTCAAAAAGAAAGAGAATGAAAATTATTTGGGTATTAAAATAGTTAATTACAATTTCAACATGCAACTTTGATTAAAAATATAATAAATAACGAACATAAATTAATAATAATAATAATAATAATAATGATCATAATAATAATAACTATTTTTAGATGAGAGTCCCCCAGTACACGACATTGAATTATTGGAATTCTTGCCTCCCATATTTTTTGTCATCTTTTTATAGAAAATTATCGAAATTCTATTTTCTGCAATTAGAATTAGCTGCTAAAGAATAATAATTAAACATCCCGTTCTTAGCAAAGATGATCACTGTTATAGAATCTCTGAATTTAGTAGATAACGATCCGTGAAAGCGTTCCAACAGCGTCCAGTCCATTTCAATCCCATAGCAGATGCTCAACTAGCGCATGCGCATGAGATGGTACAGGAACCGTACATAAACTGATCCATGAACCGCTTGTTGGAACGAGCCTTAGGATCTCAGCAGGAAAGCAATGGACCTTTGAGTAGGCGTAATGTAAGTGTGGAAGGAGTAACGCTCTTGTATCCCATTTCCTTCCGTCTAGTCCACAGAGACGCTCGGGTTTAAGATATTCATCAGCCAGTAAGGAGCGTTGAGTCTGACATGACAGAAGCTCCTCTCGAAGTGCCAATTAGATACGACAGGATAATATGAAAGCAGGTGAAGCTAAAGCACCACGTCTACCGGAGTCAGCTTATGTTTCCATTTGTTCGTGTTAAGGGATAAAGGTCTTCGGCAGGAACTGAATGCAGTTTTATTATGTTATTTCTGTGTTAGTTCGATCTCCCTACGTCTTCAGGGAATTATATTACTTATAAATATGTAAGAGGTTTTCTCCGGGTACTCCAGTTCCCCTGTGGCGTCCCAACAATTCTCATCATCTTTATTATTACAAGTTCATTGTAGACTCACTGCCTGTGGCGCAGTGTGTTTAATCCGTGACGAACTGAAGTGGTCTACGCTTCTCTGCACTAGTAATATCTTTGAGCCACGCTCGTAAATTGGACATTGGACAAAAAAACTCTTAATTGTCAAATAATTGGCTCACTACCGACCAGCAGCTGGAATCCCCGAATATGGCTTAATATAAATAAATATATTATTTATTATTATCTTACATGCATACATACATACATACATACATACATACATACATACATACGTATATGTGATGTTTGGTGTAAGTCCTATGCCTATAATATGCAGATAATTCAGAGTGCTGCATTGGAGTTAAATCGCTCGCTTGAACTCGGTCGAGTGTCGCACCCTCGAGTGAGATACGATCGGTCGTGATACGCTCGTAATAAATAGAAGCACAGTACAAGGTCATCTCACCGACATGTCTTATCTTGTATGGAAGGTGACAGATAAGATACACATATGTTTTGCTCACACGGTAAAAATAAGGCTTTATTTTCTGCGTTTATGACAAACGTTTAATGGAACAGTCAATGGAACGTATCAAAACAGGAACATGAAGTTATAAATAAAATAGTATGAAAAACTTCGATATATACAATTATTATTGCTAATTAATAATTATTCAATATTTTATTTACCACATATATAATATGATAGGTCCATACATAGTGTTCCGCCTATATACTGCGACAATGTAGAAACGTTTTACAAAATATTATTGATATAGCAGTAGATTAATAACAATATTAGTACAGAGATAACGTCACAGAAAATATAATAAAACGAATAATCATGCTGCAAAGATTGATACACTAATTATTAGAGATTATTATTATTATTATTATTATTATTATTATTAATATTATTATTATTATTATTATTATTATTATTACTGCTACTACTAGAAAACTTGATACAGTTCTTGCATTATCGTGATTGTGTTTTCCGTTTATAATAATTACATTTACAGCCAATAACATCTATCAGATGTGGCAAAAGCAAAATCACTCCTGTGTGGGGGAGGGGGAAACATTTACCTACAACATTTATATTACATTTTAAAGCAAGTTTTGTAGTTGTACTATGGAGAGGTTAGTTCAATACTGCAAAGTTTTGAAATGATAAACATCTATGTTGTTACTACACAGTTCATCATTGTAAGAATAACGAATGTCTAACGCTCGGCTTATACCGTTCGAGAATTTATCGCTCGTGACAATTTTACCCATCATCCATGTGCGCTACCTATCGGATTATGCTATGAACTACTTGGCGCTCGAGCGAAAACGTCCGATGCAGACCTCTGGCGGATATATTAATAATTTTGGTAGGGTGTGTTTTAGTATCATTAGCAGTAAGTGGCTAAAAATTTCAATTCAATGTGTGATATAATAAGTGAAAAAATGTATCTAATCACAGGCATATAGTGAATTTATAAAAAAAAATGTATTTAAATTCAGAAATTGTTTTAAGGAGAAAGATTTGCTCTACAGTAACCGTTCTATTTTATTTTGAAGCTTAATGTGTATACACACCTCACAAAAACTGAAATAGCTCTGATGAATAGTGTTATATTTATGACTAGCTTAAGATTGGATATTTTACCATTATTTTGCATGCCATATGAAGGACGTTCCCTTAAATGATACCATGTACATTTTATTGAATGAATCATATTACCTTTTGAATACCTGTTCAAGAATGTATCACAATTCACCATTCTAATAAACAAAACATTGAGAGATATAAAAGAATGTGCAACTCATGGTGTACGTAGTCTACTCACTACAAGACCGAAGTAAAATGGCACTTCGTAGCACTCCAATACCGTTTTTGGGTCTTATTTGATAAAATGACTGACGATATGCTAGGTTCTTAAGAATCACTCTTCTCGATATTTTGGAGGCCACAACTTTGAGGAACAGAATGGTTATGTGGCACCAACATGATGGATGCCGAGCACATAACCCCTGAAGAGCCGTCGTGTTTTGGACCGAAAATAGCCTGATAGGTAGATTTGACGTGGTGGATCAGTTACTTGGCCTGCTCGTTCTCCTAACCTTACGCCACTAGACTTTTTTCTTTGTAGAACGGTCTAGGACACTGTCCCAACAACACCAGAGGACATGCAGCAACGTATTAGCGTTTGATGCTTGTGCTTCCATTCAGCAGGAAACACTAAAACTATGTAGGGCATTATTCATCCAAAGACTGAAATTATGCATTAATTCCAATGGTCACCACTTTGAGCATGACATGTAAGTCTAAATGTTCTGTTTCAGCAGGAATACGAAACTGCTACAAAGTGTTATTTTATTTCGGACTTGCAGTAAATACGTACACTATGAGTTCCATAATCTTTTACACTTTTAAATATTTAGTTTATTAGAATGATACAATGTGACACATTTTTTAAAAGTATTGAAGAGGTGAAACGATTCATTGAATAAAATGCACATGGTTTCATTTAAGGGGTTAGGTACAGCTTACAGCAGTAAAATTGTGGATATATTTAACTTTTTTTTCCCCCTCCATTACTATATATTGTACAAAAATGATAATTAGTAGGCCCTATGTGTAAAACACTGTCCTGCTATATGAAAAGAAATGTATATTTTTACGCTTTAAAAAAATTATTTACATTTTTTTTTTTTTTTTTAATTCAGTTCACTGTGCAGTGATGGAGCGTTTCCCACATAACTCAAAAACTATCCAACATAGTGTAATGAAATCTTTTGTGTGTATTTATGCATGTCATATCTATAATATGATGCAAGATCACTTCTCTATCTTTGATAGATTGTCTGATAAGAAATAAATTCATTAAACAAATGGTCATATATTAGTATTTTCTTCTAACACAAAATAAAACAAATATTATTTATTAAAGAATGTAGTTGAAAGTTGTAGTTGTATTGTAAACATGAGTTTCAGCAATAAAATAAAAGAGAAAGAACATGAAAAAATTAACAAGTTTATGAATTATGAGGGAAACGCTTCATCACTGTACGGTGAACTACTACCATTATAGGTTTTGAAAAAAAGAAGTATACAAATAATTTTTTTTAATCGTAAAAATATTTTTTTCACATAGCAGAAGGACAGTGTTTTATACATACCAATTTTAATTAATGTACAAGATACAGTAATGGAGGAAAAAAACGCTGAATATTTCCAAAAATCTTACTGCTGTAAGCTGTACCTAACTCCTTAAAGAAATGAAGTCGTTACTATGATTTCCTTAATGAACACGCTACAAGAAAAATATATTATATAAAATAAGTATTAATTTCTCATTACTGAAAGGAAGGCGGAAAATAGGGAAGATTAGAGAATACTGGGTTTGCAGTGAAGGAGCTGCCCCTCGACAGGAAACTATGAATGAACGTACTTAAACAACTTTTGTTTGAAACGATTTTTAATTTGGTGCCAAAGAAAAAAATATTATTTTGCTTGAGCAGAATAAGTGGGAGAACTTTATAATGATAGTATTTCCGTTACATTTTAAAGAAATGAACTTCAATAATTTCTTCCAATTAATTTCAGCACACGAGTAATTACGTCGTATTACGGAAGTTTCACATTTTCCACACATTCTCCTTTTCTTTCTGGTTTAGTCTGGAAATGAAATGAATTTCCAGCAGGACTGGATAAAGTTTTCCATGGAGCACCACTTGCGCTTGGCATGATTGTCGCAGTTGAACAAAGACATCCGTCAGTCGATACAATTGTCTTCTATTTCAGGCTCTCGGGGGCGGAGTTGGCGTGCAAGACGCCGAGCAATCCACTCCAGAGAGAACGCGATATCGTAACAGCTCCACATGCATTGCCTGCCGCGTGCACAGTAAACAGTTAAACACCGCACTATCACTTGCACACATTTTCTCATTACACATTCGCGACATCGATTTTGCACGGCTTAGGTCAGGGTTGAAATCATAACTAGCTCAAGTGAAATTTGTGGTGGATAAAGATGTTGAGGCCAGTTTTCTCGAAACGCTAACGTTACATTGTTTACAAATTATGACTTCGTTATCATCGCCCACTCTGGAAGTTTCGGAATATATCAATGAACAGTGCATGTCATTCAATATACGAGTCATTCCACGTCAATTCGGACAGTTTAAAGAGAAAATTGACCATGTTACCGATTTTTATGAAACTTTTTTTTAGGCATTCTATGATTAAAATACACACACAGTTGTTTTTCTTGTCCCCAATCTCCTTTAATTTTCTAGTTACAAAATATATAAATTTCCAAAAACTTTACACATTGTTTCATTTTAACTTCAATGTCTCATATTCTAATTGTCGTAAGATCACCGTTCTAGGCTGTTTTAAACATAATTAAACACAGTTTGGACACATATGAGGCGTTCCGTAAGAGAAGGGCGAGCCCCCCCAAGGGTCGAATGTTGTGTTTTTTTACTCCTCCGAATATTTAAGACATATATCTGAAACATAAGCCTGGCAGACTCGCATAATATTAATATTACTCCGTACGAGAAGGGCGAATACGCCACTGTGCCTGAAGACGCGCGTCATTCATTGTCTTAGTGTTGTTGTAACCACACAGACGAGTGCAACCGTATTACGTGTATTTATGGACATTGTAATAGCTTAGTATGAGTAATAGTGACAGTGATAATCAACCAGGCATATCTGGTTGTTGTAAGAAAGGTCAGAGGCATGTCAAAAAATGATAAACGTAGACGCAAAGATTAAAAGGAACAAAGGTGAATCGTACATTAGTACGAAAACTAGCAGTGACCGACTCAGAGGAATACCTTCATGAAGATTATGTCATGGATTATTACTGCCTCTGTTCCTAGAACAAGTGAGACCACTTTTGATAGCAAGGGTAATAACATGACATGCATCCACTTATTTTTTGTGAGTCGAGCAACGGGCACATTTTTTTTATCTTTCTTGGGAAACTGTTATAATTTCTCTACTCGTTCTTCTTTGAAACCAGTATAATATTAACTTAGCCTTCTTGTCTTACGATTAGACCGCACTAAGTTGCTGAGAACGCATCACCATTATCACGAGGACAACCGGAATATTGCTTCATTTGTCAGTTACTCCATTCCTGTTTAAAAATTATGATTTATTATGATATTTATTACTTTAAATTTTTTGTTGTTGTAATAATGCATGGCTACATGTTTTCAAACTATGCGTCGGTTTAATAATTTTTTTACGTGAAATGGAGGCACTCACAGAAATTTCAACGAAAATAAATATTCTTTACATTTTACTCCTATAATTCACTGTATATATTTTAATTTAAAGGATATTTTAAAGAATACAATCAATTTCTAACTTCAAAGCGTTTATATCTTGAAGTGAAGTAGCTTTCACTTTACAAATATTTATCTTACACAATTGAAGACGTAAATATAGTTGTGGGAAACATTCAGATGATGGAAGAGAAAACGATACCATCTCTAGGAAATGTATCGCAATATTTATTAACTACAAATATATTTATTATTAGAACTCACCGGGATTTGAGCACGGTTCTCCCACGCGATCCAACGCTTTGGATGTTCTGTAACCGTGTGCTAGAGACAGCAGTGCATTATAAAATTCGTCGTCACATTTTTATGGACGTTTTCCTTATCAGGACGGATTTCAACACAGAAACGAACGTTGGAAATATCTCTGTATTAAAGTATTGATCTCTAACCTGCGACGTAAACTACCATTCATTCATTCATTCATTTATTTTATTCCATAGATCTTACATGAGCAATGAAGCTTTAAGATGTGGAACATGTCAACATTTTACAATATTACAATTACAATTTTTACAAATTTTTATAGTTTTACAATTTAGTAATTTTCTACAATTTTTACAATTTTGTACAATTTTTTTACATTTTTTTACATTTTTTACATTTTTTTACATTTTTTTACATTTTGGCGAGATGTAGTGAGATGAGATGAGGTCCGAGGATTCGCCAAAATATTACCCGGCATTTGCCTTTTCGGTGGGGGAAACCTCGGAAAAACCCAACCAGGTAATCAAATCAAAGGGGGTAATCAAATCAAAGGGGTTGATGTCAAGGACTCGCCATAGACCATCCGGCTTCAGTCCCACGGCTGGGGAAAACCTCCGAAGAAACCAAAGTCCAAAGGGGGGTCCAACCCAAGCCCGAACGCAGCTCCGGATCAGCAGCCCAGCGAGTCTGTCGACTGACCAACATCGATGGCTCTACTAAAAGTATACAATACATAGCCAATCAGATTATTAAATTTACAAACGCAAACGATCATTCATAAGTTGAGCTATATTATAATACAAAACAATTTAATTAAATTTAAGGCATAAACAATTCAACCAGTTGTGATATACAGAAATTGATAATACATATCATGCAAACTACTTCAAATTACAAACAAACAATTTATCAGTAGAGCTATATAGATTACTATTCAATTTAAAGCATATACAATTCATCGGCCAAATCTATACAAATATATACAATACAAAGTAGCATACTTTCATTAAGCTATACAAATTTGTGCAATTAATATCAAGTAGATTAATTCAATTTATAATCATAAACAATTCATCAGTTGAGCTATACATATTACCATTCAATTTACAGTAGGTCTGTATACAATTCATCAGTAGAGCTACACTGACTAGTAATCATTTAAGAACATATACAATTCATCAGCCAAACTATACAAACATATACAATCAAATTAGTTCAATTTACAAACTTATTTTCGTTAAGCTATACAATTCATATGAAGTAGATTAATTCAATTTATAAGCTTAAACAATTCATCAGTTGATTTATACAGTATACTATTCAATTTACAGTACATACAACTCATCAGTTATGCTAAACAAAAAATACAATACATAGTAAACAGATTAAGTCAATATAAAAACATATTTTAGTTGAGCTATATAAAATTGTACATGTCATTTAAGTAGAATAATTCAATTCACAAGCATAAACAATTCATCAATTGTGTAGAAGGTATGAGTATGTAGAAATTTGGTTAATTCTTTTCTGAACCTTTTCTCGTTGTTCTTCAAATCTTTAAGATAATTAGGCAGTGCATTGAAGACTGTTATACATGAATAGCGAACTCCTTTTTTAAAACTGCTTAGACTAACAGAGGGTAGATGAAGATCTGACTTATGTCTTGTATTAAAATGATGAATGTCTTGATTAGTACTGAATTTATCTTGGTTCTTAATATACAGCATCATTAGGGAAAGAATGTATTCACAAGGTAAAGTCAAGATTTCTAAGTTTCGGAAAATATTTTTACATGAGGTCCTTTTATGCACACCGGCCATTATTCTTATAGCTTTCTTTTGTAAAACAAAAACGTGTTTAGCTTCAGACGAGTTACCCCAGAATATTAAGCCATATTTCATTACAGAGTGAAAATATGCAAAGTATGACATTTAAAGGAAGTTTTATATGACATGCCCTTAAAAAGTGCCACTGTTTTATATCTTCCTCTTTAATGCAGAAATAAAACTCGGAAGGGCACTTGAAATACGTAGTTAATCGTGGAACCTGCTCAACTGAAACTCAATGCAGCAGAAGCACATTACTCATACTGCATATGAGGTGATCAACGTATCGAAAAGCGGTAGTTTTCAAGCCAGCATTTTATTCCGACAACAGTTTGCTACTGTGTTGCAAAAAATGGAGTTGGTAGAAATTGCACTATTTCATTATTGCTTAATACTGAGAAGTCCATTCTGTTGAGTCTTCTGTTTCCTATGAGTCTATTTCTCTGTCTTTCAGTATTTACCAGTTAATTTCTAGTCGTGGTGTAGGCCTACATAATGAGTTAAAGACTAAGATGAAGTCACGGTCTTAGGTCTGAAATTCCATCTAGTGCTGTAAATGTGATATCCTGTGTTGTCTTAGGTCGAGGTCATTGCACTGTAAATCACCCATGTACATGTTTTCAGGAGAATTTGGAAATAGTTTTTGAGTTAAACTCGATATAGACAAGCAAATGTTTTCGACAAGATGAGGCTACAGTCCATATTGGTCATGGTCATGGGTGGGCAACTCGTGCTCCCAAAGCGTGAACACAACTTCAGTGCAGATTGAACGCACTCTGTACTAGCTGTAGCGTCTGTATGCGGTTCTTGCAAGAAGCTAATTTGCCCGCGTCTGCAATAAGTGGTAGCTCGTTTCAAGTGAAAAACAATATAATCCCCAGATCTCTTCCCTTTAGTGATGAGTCGAAAGAGAGATTTTTTTTATTAAGAAAGGTGATAAAGCTTGTTTTATGTTCTATTAACTTTCTTACGCATGACATTTTATGTTACAAGTAAACATAATGAAGGTTTTAGTAAAGAAATACTGTCTAGATCTGCTTTAGAACAGCTAAAGGTAAAACTGGGATATCAACTATGTGAGACTTATATCAAATATCGTTAGCACGTTATGCGTGTGAGTTACAGAATTGCACGACATATGGTCAGCTAGCTAAGAGCGTTTATGGATAAATTTGAAATGTGGCAGTATCATGTAGAATATAGACAAGTTCACATTCTTTGACTATAAACTATCTTGAAGAGTGATAAGATAATCTTCTTATCCAATATAAGACCCTAGTTCATGACCTACAGCAGAATTCAATGCTAAGTTTGGAGGAACAGTGACAATTGACAAGGAATCGAGATTATTCTGAAATCCTTTTGGCTCATAGCCGATAGAAAGTCCTGAAAGTTTATAGCTTCAATTGATAAATCTACAGAACAGAATGCCACTCAGATTCCATTGAAATCAGGAATCGAACTGTTCGTAATGCTGCCTAAGTTAGAATTTCCAAATATATTCTTTGCTACCATATATTATACTGTATGTGTTTGAATCAGAGTTTAATACAAGAAATAAATGTAAAAGCTCTCAATGTACAGGAAGAGCTTAGAAATAAGTTTATTTCATCTGCCGTGACATGCAAAAATTAGTTCCTTGAATTTGTGATTGTTTGCGAATACAGACTATTACCTTCCTGAGAACAGAGGAATACTTTTAATGTATAAATACTTGTAAATTCTCGCGTTCTATGTTTCAAATAAGACATATAATAAGAAATATTAACAAAGAGTGTAATAATAAATAAGTGTTGCAGCTATATTTGTTGCACCTAGAAAAGGTTGTATTCAGTTTGTGTTTCCAGTACTAAACTAATTTATAAAGCTAGGAAATAATATAATTTTGTTATGTGTGTTTAGGTACATTCTGTCTAAAATTACTATAATTATTGTACCATGCGTCATTCTGAAATTCAAATCATGGAGTAGATATCATGACCACCTGCATGAGCCGGCAGAGCGCACCGTGGCAGTGAACTGTTTTTGCAGCGAAACTAGAAACAACCTGTAACTGCTGCGGCTGGCTCCGTCTGTCTTTCAAGGTTTTTTTTAGCACTTTGTGAACATGAGTTGCCCATCCATGGTCATGGTATAGGAATAGACGGCCTACTCCAACAGATGTTTCCCGGTCGGTTGATTTCTAGACACTCAGGCTTTTCATATCTTGCACGATGCTCTGATTTGTCTTTGTGTGATGCGTTTTTGTGAGGGATTTTATTGAAAGAACAGTTCTTCATACCCATTTCACGTAATCTAGAATCTAGACGTCCACACCTGTGCAGTAACGGTTAGCACGTCTAGCCGCAAAACCAGGTGGCCCAGGTTCGATTCCCGGTCGGGGGAAGTTACCTGGTTGACGGTTTTTTTCGGGGTTTTCCCTCAACCCAATATGAGCAAATGCTGGGTAACTTTCGGTGTTGGATCCCGGACTCATTTCACCGGCATTATCACCTTCATCTCATTCAGACGCTAAATAACGTAGATGTTGATAAAGCGTCGTAAAATAACCTGCTAAAAAAAAAGAATCTAGACGATCTTCGTGAAACATTAAAATAGTTCTGTACAAAGTAACAAGAGAGCAGTGTGTTATTGTGGTCACTACAGTGGCTCTGTTCATGATAGTGTCGACAAGAGAGTGCAATCATTTTTATTGATTGAGTAAGTCACGTTGTACCGGCGGCCATTATGCTAGTAAAAGTGTGTTTGTATACATAGTGTTAGCTTATGTTCTGCGCTATTGTAATGCTTTCTAATATAAAACGTAATTACCTCCTGTGTGCTTTATGCTTTGTGCTTACAGGTTTATTCTTACTACAGTTCATACTCATGTTCCAAAATATGCTCATGTACTTATGTTCTTAGGAAAATATGTCTGGCTGTGCTGCTGTATGTTGCAATAATTCAGCCAGCAAAGGAATGTTAATGAAATACTTCCAGAAAGACCAGCAAGAAGAAAGGAATGGCTTCTGCAGAAATATCATAGCATTTTTTTTAATGTTTTAGGGATCATTTTTAAAGTAAAATTTTGCAAAAGAACTGTAAACCATCTGAAACTGGTTTCCTAATTTCAACTCAAGGAATGTTAGAATTTCAAGCTTACTTATTGGAAGACAGGCAGTTCACGTTTCTTTTGTGTAACAGGTTTTCTCATGACTGTCTGGAAAAATTTTTTAATGTGATACGAAGTAAACAGTGTGTTCTAAATGTAGTTCAGGTGAAAAATGACCTCAAGTTGATCTGTGTATCTAAGCATTTAAAAAATACATCTCGTAGCACCTATGGGAATATCTTTCTGTATATATATCATGAGACACAGCCTAAGTATGAGGAAATAAAAACTCCCGCAAAAATGAGTTATCCTGTAATTGACTTGAATTATAGTGAATTGAAATAATTGTATAATGCACTGCTAGCTATGAGAATATTATAGATATATTAATTTGTTCTACAGAATTTATCTGTAATATTGACACTGCGGATTCCCGGCCAACAAGTCACTCAGCTGAGTGCGCCCCTTGTATAATGGCAGTTGACATTGGACATATACCTCAACATATATGCCTAACTTGGAGTCAGGCCACAAAGGGAAACATAGAAGGAGGAAAGTTCGATCCGGTGCTGTGGATTGAATTCGGTGTAGCTCAGTGGTCAGAGCGCTTGGTACTTAGAACAAAGGACCCGGGTTCGATCCCCGGCGCCGGAGCGAATTTTTCTCCTCAAATATCAAGTGTCAATATTACAGATAAATTCTGTAGGACAAATTAATATATCTATAATACTCCCAGTTTAAGTTCCACCTCTTGGGTTCCCCCATCATATGATGAAGCACAATATCTGCACGGAAATATCATATGTACTTCGGTACGTCATAATAATAGTAATATTTTCTGCTTACATTTTCTTATATTTTACTGCCATAAGCAATATCCTTAGTTAGACATTCATACTGAAAATACAGTATACTGGTCATGTGAAAATGTTAAATATATAAAATGAAAAGCTATGAACACAGAACAGATACAGCAGAACTTGGTTTTAGCGACCTCGTTTGTGCGACACCTCGCCTATAACGTCAAATATTCTGTGGTCCCAACTAATTCCCATTAAGACATATGCTTTTCTACTTTGCTTAATACGACAAACGTATATGCGTCTACTCGCATATGTCATTTTGAACCTCAGTTTGGAATACGATTTTCTAAGAACCAAAATATTTAAAGAAATATTTTGTTGAAATCTGGTAACCTGGCAAATTCTTTACTGTCCCCTTCTGTCATAGACCTCTGGACTGCAGACAGATTCCCCACCCCATTGTAAGCCGCCCGAATTTATGCGGTATTAACTGAACCTGCGTCCGGTCAGTTTCGACAGGAAGTTTTCTCTAAGTGCACGCATTTTAACGCAGTATGACCACTAAAAGAAAAGTTTTAAGTTTGGAAGAAAAAGTTAAAGTGATTCATCAAATTGAGAATGGTAGGCTATTAAAAAAAGCTTACGTGTGTCGTGAGTTTGGCCTAGTTAATTCCACAGTCCAAACGATTTGGAAGAGCAAGGATAAATTGTTGCTGCATTTGAACAGAATGGATCGAAGCTAGGGGAGGGAGTAGTGAAATTGTAACTGAAATAATCAACATAGCATACTCGTAGGACGTAATTTAGAAAGAGTGTATTGGGCAAGTACGAGACAACAGAGTAAAATGACTGATTACTTGACTCCTAAGTAAAGAAGTTTGGTGAGTACTGAACAAACTGTTTTAATACAGAATACTGTATTTATAATCGTACGTGTATTTTTTATGTTCATTGTAAGCTTAAAAGTGAATACATCTAAAATAAGGCTAATTAAGTTATTTTTCATTTTCCACCTCACTAGACTGATAATATGAATCTCGGTTACTACGACACTCGTTTATAACAACATAATTTTTAAGGTCCTTTGGATGTCGTTATAACAAAGTTCTTAAGGTTTGTTTTAATAGTGTTTAACGCTGTTACAGTTTGACAACTTCAAATGAAACCCCGTAAAACACGCCAAATTCTGGAATCTCTCTCTTTCTTTCTTCTCTCTCCCTCGCTCCTCGTCATTCAGTCACCAATCACCGCTTAAATATCTGAGAGGGTGTGTGTGGGCATCGCGAGCAATAGAAGAAGCACTCTCCAGTATTGCCACAATAACGGATTCTTCATTTTTGCCTCGACTGTCGGCTAGGAAGGTTCCATTATGCTAGCATTGCAGGCAACTAGTCAACCTTTTAATGCTTTTGATAGCAGGTTTAACAAACTGTGAGTGGACCTGCAAGTACATAGTGCATAGTGCTCTCTCCCTCCCCCCCTTGCTTTCTCACTTGTTCCTCCCCAAGTCAGCCAGCGCTCACATAAGTAGTAACTCGGTCAGAGTTTCAGTTCTATTTGTCAATCTATAGCAGGAAGATTTTGTATGTGCCTCATGTTTGTAAATACAATAAGTTTACTATGTAGTAATGCATTATCAGCATAAATTTCAGGCACCCATCCATTCACAATATTTAAAATGACACTGACAATTGAATGCACTGTAAATAAAAAAAATATTAGAAGCGTATCTGAACTAATACATTTTATCTTCCTTCATCATAAGTTATACGATGAATTTATGTTATTTTTCGAGCTTAGTCTAAGCAATCCAAGACATTAAAAATGGAGAGACCGCTCAAAAAAAGTTTCTCAGATACGAAATATTCTTTCCAGAAGCTCCAATTAGCTAAAGTTAAGGGATAGGGCTTCCACTTGTTATATAAAATTATATCAATATCGTCTGTGCTTCAATTTGCCACAACATGACGGATGGGCGGACCTTATGCTGTCTTGTCGCCACTGTCTGAATGGAGCCACTGCATGGTCATTAGGATGATAGAGCGTATGAAACATGTTGTACACAATGGTGGAAGACAAGCAGAAGACATAGACAGTGTCGCCAACTCAGCGTTCTTCCCGCTAAATCTGGCGTTTTTCAGTGTTAGTTTAGCGGGTAAAATTTATGAAATTTGCAGTGCTGAATTTCAGACGTGTTTATAATATTGAATTCTTATTTCGTTGTATTTTGTAATAGCATTACTGACTTCCAATTGTTATTGTCGTACCTTGGCATGGCTTTTCGAGAATAGGGATCGGAATGCATCCTTGCACTCATGCTGTTTTGGCCGATACTACGCTCTGAATGCCATGATTGTCCTAGTTCGATAGGTGGCTTGGGGTGCATTCGTGAACGCGATTATGACAGGTGCACCATCCTGCCTCAACCTTGAAAGAGCTAAGTCCTATCCTCAGATGAGTACCTGATAAGCTTCAAGATATGGAGCACCACGCCTTCTTATATCAGCATCTCGTAATACTCTCAAGACTTCACCTTAGCTTAGTTTTAACTTCATTGCAGATGATGAATGAAATGATTGGAATGGAGAATGTTGGTGAAATGAAAGAGGGAAACGGGATTGTCCTCAGAAAACCCCTCTGCAATGTCTGCTTTGTCAATCAATAATTCCACCATGATCTGGCCGGGGATCGAACCCGAACCCGAACCGCCTAGGTGGAAGACTAGGGCCCTAGCATTTAAGCCACGGACGGGGCATATTGTGCCACGCGTATATAATTGTTGTTCATGTTTATAATACGTGTTTTTATAATTATTATGCCACATAATAAAACTTATTCCTTTTATGATAACGAACAGATTTATCCCGCTCACACAATCTATGTTCCATGCCATTGTCTGAATCTGTGGACGTTCGTAGCTGCAACTGCTAAGATTTGTAGATAGGAGCTCCGAAACAAAACGCGTTAAGTCCACATTCAATCATAACAGAGTTTCAAACGGATCCTTACCTTCGGAAGGATAAAAATTACATTGCTTCTAACTCAATTGTTTCCCTTCGAATTGAGTTTGTAGCCGATGTAAGACTTTTCCGAGTGTCTGAATCCGTTTCAAACTCAGTTACGTTTGAAGTTGGACTTAACGGGTTTTATTTCGGAGATTCTCTAAATAAATAGTCAACTAGTCGTAGTGTGGCAGTTTGAAGAATTCTGATTCTGAGTTGAAGACGTTAGTAATGCAGAGTTTCTGATTCGTAATTGCTAATAATAAATTAGGATGTTAGCTAGCATGGACTAATTTTGAAACGGACGACAGGTGATCGATACATTTTGCATAAGATGAGAATTCCTCTTAATAGTGTAAAGCTAAAATATGGGTCTATCTGTTTTTCCCTGTGATAATTATTTTCTTCCTTAGAAATAATCTATCTCTGCCAGATGGGAACCTGCAGTTCACAGAGGACATAATAAGGCAGATTTCAACTTCGAGATCTAATTATGAACTTGATATAGTGATTTGAATTGAATTGTGATGTGTTTCAATGCTAATTGAAGATTAAGACCCTAATTGGAAGTTAATATAATATCAGAATTTTGTATTTCAATTCTTCAGGGATGTGCAAAGTTTTCAAAAAAATATACAAGCGCCGAAGAAAGACGAGGAGGGCGGATATGCCGGTTTTATAGCCTATATGATTATAGGAAATGGGCATTAACTTGTTCGAATGTAATATTGGTCATATCAACTTATATGTGCTGTAGAGATGTACAAAACTAACTGCCGCTCTCGCTTGCTGTGTTCGTTGCATTTGTCTTTTAAGTCTCGTCTCGTCATTCTCGTGCGCTTCGAGTCTCGCCCATCATTCTCGAAACAGCATTTAGTCGGTGTGGAAAGATTTAGTAACTTTGAATAACATACATCATTGAAATAAATAACATCATAAATGTTTAAACGAGACAAAAGAGAAAACAGAACAGTATATTAGTTACCTATTACATGATATTACCTATAGTTATATAAATACAAAAAAAAAAAATCTCAAATAAATTTGCATTTCAAAGAAACATAAAACATAACATTAATATCTTTTTACTTGAGATTGCACACTTGATCTTAAACATGTGAAAAGAAAATTCCTAGCCTTTTAATATGAGTCTAGTAATTAATTAAAGACTGGGGAACGGATTATTATACACTGAAAGGTAGAGATGTTTCAAATAGGCTACTTGATTGTTTATACATATGTAACAGGTGCCAAAGTAGATAAAAGTTCAGTCAGGTATAAACAATTGTGATTATTCAAGGCTGCTTGACTTCGGGACTTCGGGAGTCATCAATATCGAGTCTCGGAACACTGACAACCAGTCTTTACTCGTACGTCAAGGACACGACGCGATGTAATACAACATTGTCGTGCGGGTTTTCAGCTTTGCGGGTCGCTGTTAGTCTCGATGGTTGTTTATCTCTAATGTGCGGTATTACGCAGTGTAGCAAATATTTAATATTGATGAATAGTGTTAGTGCACCAGAGCAATCTTATTTGCCACTCCGGTATGTGAGAAGGAATTTCGATATTAATTTCAATCCTCCATAATTTGATTTGTCTAGTATAGAAGTTTCCGGGTAATAATTTATTCTATTCAGAGTAACCTCAAATTAATATTACGTTAGGAACAACAGTGTACTATAACGAAATTATTGAAATAATTAATAACTTTATCTGTATACTCTCTATTCTCTTAATATCAAGATACAGAAAGATTGTGATTGAGAGTAAAAAAATTAATTCGATGGAATATACAAATATATTGACGCCAAATTATTCCAGAGAAGTTCAAGACTAAATATACGGTACCGGTATATAAATAACTTCCACTCACCTCTTGTGTATCAAAGGCAGACTTGGTTTCTCTGAAAAAGAGATAAAAATTAATTAAAAACAACATAAATTAGATGTATCCGAAAAACTGCCGGAATCACATTATTGGTCACACACAGGGGTTTTCTACGGGTATTCTGATTCCCTTGTGACATCCCAACAATTCTCCACCATCATTATCAGAATAATCGTCATCATCTTTCATTACATGTGCAAGGTAGATCCACATCCTGGGATGCATTCTGGAAAGTCTCTGACGAAGTGTTCTACTTTTTTCGACACCAGTGATATCTATGAATCTCTCTTAAGAGTCGGGGTGAATAACGAAAGTTAAGGGCCCCGCCATTGGATAAAAAAAATTTCCTTGTCATCCCCTTGTTTTCCTTTGATTTCCTTGCTTTCCTTTTATTTATCTTTTTTGCCTTTCATTACCTTGCTTTCCTGTTATTCCCCTGGTTCCCCTTGTAACCCCTTTCTTCTTTTTGTATTTCCACGACATGCCCATGATGCTTGTCGACGATTTCAACGTAGGGCTACATATATGCAAAATCGAGGACGCCTGCCACCTCCTGGACTTCGTGCGCACCATGTATGATTTGAGACTGGCCTATACAACGACGTCTACAACACACGGCGGCTGGTACATCGATATGGTCTTCATTAGGAATTCGGGCGGCTTGTGATGCAGCCACCACATATCATACTTCTCATATCATGGCCCTTTTCTTGGCGTGTATGATTCCATTGAATGTGATGAGAGTGCCGTAATTTATCGCCCAATGAATGACGATTGCATGCAAAACCTCGTTTCATTTCTCGCACCGCCCACACATAGTTCTAGGCCTACTTAAAGTACATCATCTACGTTCAGGTTTAGCCTCTCACTATTGGATATAATGGCATGATCCGATTTGCAGATCAAGACAGGAAGAAACTAGAATTTAAAGTGTTGTGTAACTTCAATATTCGGCGTACATTAATAAAAAAAATGAAAGGATTTTGTGGAACAGAAATTACGTGACGTCTTTCGACTTCGATTGGCATGGAAATGGTTAAGTAATATCCGGTTGATAAAGCGTCGTAAAATAACCTACTAAAAAATATCCGGTTAATTCGACAATGTGAACGAGTCCTTTCCTATACATAAGGGGAGTCCGAATATAGACTATGCTTAACCTACTTGGAAGAGTTTATTATAATCCGTGGAAGGGGTTTGCAATACATTAAAAAAAATGTTATTCTGTTGTGCTTGGAAATGAAACGAAACTGATGCATGCACAATACATGCGTAACCATAGAAAGTTAGACAAGGTTGGCATTACATACAGATTGTTAAATAACAACATTTGGGTGATAGTCTTATGTGCTTATAAACAGTATACCAGTAATTGTTAACTGTCTGTGACTGAAAACAGTTCTTTACTTGTCCTTTTAATAGTGCACTTTGTTTTAATTTACTATTATTATTATTATTATTATTATTATTATTATTATTATTATTATTCCATGTAATGTGGATCCTTATCACCACGGCATGCCGCGTCCTCAGGTTGCGGATAGAGGAGACGGCCTCCAGATATGGAGGGTAGCTGCGAATATATTGAATAAGCAGTCGTGGTCCTCCAGCTTGGGGGTTTGGCAAAGAGCTAACAACCTACCACCGTAAAAATCAGCTTGTTACTAATCCATACAATAAGACTCGGAATGGGACTGATTCTCTGGCACGACCACAGCAAAGGAATAAGTATAGATAGGAACCGATGGCGGGCTTATGTGAGGGCAGCAATGAACCTTCGTGTTCCTTAAAAGCCATTTGTAAGTAAGTATCATCATCATCATCATCATCAGCCCACACCTGTGAAGTAACGGCTAGCGCGTCTAGCCGCGAAACAGGTGGCCCGGATTCGATTCCCGGTCGGGACAAGTTACCTGGTTGAGATTTTTTCCAGGATTTTCTCTCAACCTAATATGAGCAAATGCTGACTAACTTTCGGTGCTGGACTCCAGATTCATTTCACCGGCATTATCACCTTCATCTCATTAAGACGCTAAATAACTGAGATGTTGAAAAAGCGTCGTAAAATAACCTACCAAAAATCATTACCATCATCAACATCATCATCATCATCATCATCGGAGGATTGTTATTAATTTCTTATTTCTTTCCATTCATTAGACGCACATAAATCTTACAATAAATTCTATTTACCGGCATTTATCTTATTCTCTGTAGTCCTATAGACGTTGCACGCAAACATAGGGATTTTTTCAGATCCTCTGTCACACTTTAATATCTCGCACATGTTCTCATACTTCATTGTACTAAAAATGACCGCAGACATGCGGCACATTATGCAGAACAACAATTTTTCTGTTTGCGCTTTAAGCCATCTTACATCCACGGACCTGAAATAACACTGGCTAGATGCTTGTCGTACAGTTCATTCTCCTTCTGCTTCCAGTCACTTAGTCATGCAAGTGGTATTCATGCCATGATTTCCTTTTTTTAAGTTGGAAGCATTTACACCTTGATGTGAACATCTTATGTGCTTCCATAAGAGTCTGTCCGTCTGCATAGTACAGAGAATTTTACTTTATGCATTCTTGAATTGATATGTAAAGAATCTTCCAATAAGAGTGTCCTACTTTTAACTTATAACGGCTGCCATGTTTATGAACCTATAGCAGTCATATTTTTCCCATGGTTACAATTGTTATTGACAAATAATAATCATGGAACATTACACCATTCCACAATGCGTAGAAATCATTACAATTTATTATTTAAAAAAGTTATCCGTTCGCCAAGCATTCCATGAATCAAGATGTAAAGTGTACTTTTTTGTAAGTTACCGGGCAATGATAAGGGATTATTTATGACCTCAATTGGAGGATATGGATTTCAGACACGTCTCGTTTCAGCAAGATGGCGCCACTTGTCATACTGCTTACGAAACAGTCGACCTTTTGAGGGAGAAGTTCAGAGGCTTCATCATTTCGCGTGATGGTGATGTTAACTGGCACCCGAAGTCATGTGACTTAACGCCGCTGGATTACTTCTTATGGGGTTATGTTAAATAACGGGTTTATGCCAACAAGCCAGAAACAGTTAATGACCTAAGGAACAATATCACGTGCATTATTCGTGAAATTGAGCCTGGTTTATGTTTGTTATTGAAAATTGGAAGACTCGTATACGCGCAACCAACTATGGCACGGCGGTCATTTAACTGACGTTCTCTTCCATACGTAATATCATTAAGTGTGTTTCAAAATAATAGTAATGAAATAAATAAACCTCTTTCGTTTATACCAGCGGTCGTCAGCATAGAGCACCCTCAGGCTAGCATCTCTTACCCGCGGAAAACACAGTGCACCATGGTGCACTCGTAGCTGCTTGCGGATATGCTCTCTACCTCTTCCTGCTGCACGGTGGGGCACACGGGACGGCTTCACTTACCCTTTGCACATTTCAGCGAGTGCTAACGATCACTAGTTTATACAATTTATTTCATTTTAAAAGTGTGACACACTTATTGGAAGATTCTTTATAACGCCTTTTATACGTCAAAGTTACCTTAATGTCATTGCCGATCTAAGGTCACCTGCAAGGAAGATTTGCTCTGACTGTACTACAAGTATGTTGTTGTAGCATTTAGCCCATTCAACATCGTACAATTCTCGCTTCTCTCAGAAATATAGGCGAACCTAAGCGATGATGTTCCTGTGAAAGTAGTATGTAATATTTCATAGACATTCCTCATACATTTAAGAAAGTGACATTACAACCTGAGATATGTGTACAGGACTATTCTAAATGATTGTTCGTGGTTTTAAAAAACACTACACGTAGTAAAATAATTGAGATAAAAATATGAATCTTGTTTTATTTTGTAGAAAAACTCAGCAGAAATCTACATGATTCTCCATTCCCTCCCATACACGCCACAGCGTGTCAGCGAGGGTGTTTGAAATGGCGACTTTGGTACGCTTCTTCAGTTCCGGGTTATTCGCAGCTAATGGAGAACATTATCCTTGATCTTTCACATAATATTATAGGTAAAATCACACGGTGTTAAGTCCGGTGAACGTGGTGGCCAAGACATGATCTTCTAATTGTCGGTCCCTCTTCCGATCCATCACTGTGGTAAGTGTTGCTTTAAAAATGACTTGACATCATAATTAAAATTGGGTGAGACGCTACCTTGTTGCAGTATATAATTAGGTCTCATTCAGCTAGGGTAACAGCCATTCAGTAACCATGTCGAGATAAGGTTAATCCTGTTACTGTTTTCTCGGCGAATAGGGCCTTAAATGCACCAAGAATAGAACTTCGAGAGTTTTAGAACAACTGAACTGAATTGAACTGAAATCTATCGCAACAATTAACATTTACACAACATCTAGCGGTAAAGAATAGAACCTTGAGAGTTTTTCTTTAAAATAAAACAAGTTTCATATTTCTATACCAATCATACTATGCTTAGCGATTTTCTAAAACCCCGACAAACCCTGTATTTGTTTACTTCTCATCATCATCATAATCATCATCATCATGAAAATTATTAGGCTGAGTGGCCTGTTACAGTCCTGTTTCTGTTCATCACTTTTGAGGTCTGTTAATTCTGTAGTGCTTGGGAAAAGTGACATAAGTCAGTTTTCACAAACCTTTTTTGATAATTTATTGACAACTTACACTGGTTTATGTCGATTTGATTTTTTTCTGTATGAATTATTGTAATGGGAGGAATACCTATGTATTTTTTCCAAGCGAACAGATGTTCCGTAAGTTGTTAATAAATTATCAAAAAAGGTTTGTGGAAACTGACTTGTGTCACTTTTCCCGAGCACTACAGAATTGATCTTTTTCCTCTCGGTTGATACATTTAAATTGCCTTCGGAAATCTGTTGTTGCTGATTATGTTGATTTTTCCAGTTTTCTTGATATCGCCAAATGTATTCCATCATTGGTTCAGCCTCGAGTTCCTCCATGATATCCTCATTCCGCTTGTGGTCGAATTTAGTGTATCCTGCAGTCCTCCTCATGAATCTCATCTCACATGCTATGATTCTACTAATATCATGAGCTCTTAAACTCCATGCCTCACTTCCGTAAGAGAGAATTGGTTTTGCGAGAATATTATACAGGCGTAAACGGGTATATTTTTGAACAATTTTGCAAGCTTGAAAACACTATTGATTATGCTCGTAGTTTTAGTGTATTTGTTGATTTTCTGGGATACATCCCTTTCAGCTTGAAAAGATAGGTTGTACCCCAAGTAATTGAATTCACTCACCCTTTCCAGAATTGCTTTCTAAACATACTTTACTTTGAATTGGGTCTTTGCCAGAAAATATCATAATTTTTGTTTTATTAGGTGAAATTTCATGTTATATTGTCCAGAGCAGGGATACAGAACTGGCGAGAGAGGGGTGGAAACCATGGGAAAGCGTTGGTTGTCCATCCACAGTCCATCGGCGTTGAATGACGTATCTGTTGCCCGTACGCAATCACATAAGACAGACACTGAATACAAACCCCCTCCCCTACCAAGCAAATGACGCGGAGGTGGAAGGAAAGGGTGAGTGATGTATTCCGGTGAGTGATGTATTCCGATGAGTGTGGTAATGCTACAATTAGTGCCCAGTTCTGCAAGCTTGGACCAGAGATTATATGAAGACTATAAAGCGATCTCTGTAAATCATCTTCTGATGATGCTAGTAGCGCCAAATCATCAGCAAATTGTTCGCTTGTATCTTTGTAAAATATTCGAGAATGTAAATGAACGTGAAAAAAGGAACTGCGGAAAGAAAATAGTCTAAAATGAATCAGTTGTTCTATAAAATATGACTAAAACTCGGCTTTGATTTTCTCCGTAACTTCCATTCACTACTGCTCCTTCATCGCTACGTAACCATCTTATTAGTTATAAATTGCCTCTGTAGTTGAAAAGGGATGTCAAGTGTCAGCTCATTAAAATATAAAATAATCTGAAAACTGTACAGTCTCTGTATTCCTTGTGCTGCTGTGTTGGAAGGTCGTCCGGGTTCCTCCTCACTTAGCCCAGACGTGTGATGGATGTAGGAGGGACACGCTTCCGTGAATTTAAATTGAAACTTGAAGCATGGGGAGCGTCAGTGCTGTAAGCGGAAAGTTTGAATTGAGTCTCTCAGTGGATGGCAGTCCTTGTTCTCACCAGATTCGAGTAGCCGCAGTGGGAGACTTTTGAAGACGCTTGAAAGGATCACAGCTGACGCACTTCCACCCAGCGGAGAGTGTAACAGCCAGAGAGTAGGCATTTGGTTCGGCGGTAGAAGGATTTCGAATGAATCGACAGCGTGTTAGCGGTTTTAGTAGTCGAGATCTCGGGTGTTCGATCCTGACATTGATTATATTCGCAACTTTGTCGTGCCTTCTATTTCTTCAAGCAAATATGAGGAGCATAGTATCAAAGTTAGATAACTCCATTTCTTTCGATTTTGAAATATCGATTGTTTCTTATAGAATTTTGTATGCTGAATGCGATTCTGGAACTGTTTATGTTAAAAAACGGACAGAACAAAGAGAAAATAGCACTTGATAGTGCGCTTTAGGATCAAAATGTAGACAACTTCACAGTGACTTGGTTTCAAATTAGGACAATTCCTTCAGCAGCCAATGAGAAGCCCACATTCGTACCACCTTTGCCCATCACGCATCGCGAATCCAATATGGTTTATTGTTTACATAATCGGTTTGTAGATGAATAAGACATATTGTTTTACGTCATTTTTCTTTGTAAAATTATGTTACATCGTTATTTCAATAAGAATATGGAAGTTCGTGTCAAAGAAGTTCCTGAAAAGGAAGAGAGGAAGCTTCGTTTGGCTTCAAAAAACAGACAGCTACACTTTAAATATGGCTCCATTTGGTTTCAAAACAGAGCACTCCACTTAAAACATAGCTTCATTTGGTTTCAAAAACAGACAGCTCCACTTTAAATATGGCTTCATTTGGTTTCAGAACAGACAACTCCACTTTAAATATGCCTTCATTTGGTTTAAAAAACAGATAGCTCCACTTTAAATATGGCTTCATTTGGTTTCAAAAACAGACAGCTCTACTTTAAATATGACTTCATTTGGTTTCAAAAACAGACGACTCCACTTTAAATATGGCTTCGTGTGGTTTCAAACATAGAGAACTCAACTTTAAATATGGCTTCATTTGGTTGCAAAAACAGACAGCTCCACTTTAAATATGGCTTCATTTGGTTTCAAAAACAGATAACTCCACTTTAAATATGCCTTCGTTTGGTTTAAAAAACAGACAACTCCACTTTAAATATGGCTTCATTTGGTTTCAAAAATAGACAGCTCCACTTTAAATATGGCTTTATCTGGTTTCAAAAACAGAAAACTCCACTTTAAATATGGCTTCGTTTGGTTTCAAAAACAGACAACTCCACTTTAAATATGGCTTCGTTTGGTTTCAAAAACAGACAACTCCACTTTAAATATGGCTTTATTTGGTTGCAAAAACAGACAACTCCACTTTAAATATGGCTTCATTTGGTTTCAAAAACAGACGGCTTCATTTGGTTTCAAAAACAGACAGCTCCACTTTAAATATGGCTTCATTTAGTTTAAAAAACAGACAACTCCACTTTAAATATGGCTTCGTTTGGTTTAAAAAACAGACAACTCCACTTTAAATATGGCTTCATTTGGTTTCAAAAACAGACAGCTCCACTTTAAATATGGCTTCGTTTGGTTTCAAAAACAGACAACTCTACTTTAAATATGACTTCATTTGGTTTCAAAAGCAGACAGCTCCACTTTAAATATGGCTTCATTTGGTTTCAAAAACAGACAACTCCACTTTAAATATGGCTTCATTTGGTTTCAAAAACAGACAACTCCACTTTAAATATGGATTCATTTGGTTTCAAAAACAGACAACTCCACTTTAAATATGGATTCATTTGGTTTCAAAAACAGACAACTCCACTTTAAATATGGATTCATTTGGTTTCAAAAACAGACAACTCCACTTTAAATATGGATTCATTTGGTTTAAAAAACAGACAACTCCACTTTAAATATGGATTCATTTGGTTTCAAAAACAGACAACTCTACTTTAAATATGGCTTCATTTGGTTTCAAAAACAGACAACTCCACTTCAAATATGGATTCATTTGGTTTCAAAAACAGACAACTCCACTTTAAATATGGCTTCATTTGGTTTCAAAAACAGACAACTCTACTTTAAATATGGCTTCATTTGGTTTCAAAAACAGACAACTCCACTTTAAATATGGATTCATTTGGTTTCAAAAACAGACAACTCCACTTTAAATATGGATTCATTTGGTTTAAAAAACAGACAACTCCACTTTAAATATGGATTCATTTGGTTTAAAAAACAGACAACTCCACTTTAAATATGGATTCATTTGGTTTCAAAAACAGACAACTCCACTTTAAATATGGCTTCATTTGGTTTCAAAAGCAGACAACTTCACTTTAAATATGGATTCATTTGGTTTCAAAAACAGACAACTCCACTTTAAATATGGATTCATTTGGTTTCAAAAACAGACAACTCCACTTTAAATATGGATTCATTTGGTTTCAAAAACAGACAGCTCCATGACTTAGTTTCGGAGATGAACAACTCCACTTTTTAAATTTTAATTGCGACCTGAATATTAATTTTAATCACATTTTGAGACTGAAAAAATGTTTCTACGATCCACGAGAATGTTAAAAAAAATATACGTATAACAGTGACATTGGTTTCCAAGGATCTAGTTTTTCGCCTCTCATGTAAATAAAAGCAACTGTGGAATTGTCCAACTTTGATACCAAGCTCCTTATATAATGTTTGTATTTGCTTTTATTGATTAGTAGTTACAATGATTCGGATTGTTTCCGAAATTTGTCCGTCGAAATTGAATTGAGAACGATGGATTCTAATATTTAAGTAGTCGCGTGAGGGTCATATTGACCCCAGTGTTATATGGTACTAATGTCACGAAATAGTTCACGAGTACTTAAATGTTAACAATTGTCACCTCAAGCAATGTGTGTATAACTTCGAAAGATAAAAAAGGACAATGCTTAAGGACTAAATTGCGCAAGGTGATGGAACGGACCATTTCCTTTCATAGAAATAGCCTATGCCTCTGACAATGTCACAAAATATCTGATGATTCAGGAAGTTGTGTGAGGACTGGTCATTTACAATATAACATGTAAATACGCATCGTTCCTATTGGACACTGTTTTGAAACTATGATTTATTTATTTTTGTTTAGAAAGGTTATAACTTTACATGTAATAATTCAATTGTGACAAAGCTAGATCCAGTTAAAAAAATTCACAATTTATAGTGGAAAAATTAAACTCTCAACCACTCCATTCATTTTGTAATGTTCACTCTAACCCGGTCTTAGTGCGATTTAGTAGCAAACCTGCGTTTGTTTACATCTCAGAATAGATGCAAAATGGGTACAAATTTGGAGAAGAGAAAATGTACATTTTTCGTTACAAATCAACAGCCCTATTACCTCGTAGCTTATCTATATAACATTTTGAATTTCCTGTATATTAGTCGAGTTAAAGCAGTGGAAATACAATTTCTGTGTGCTGTACTCATATCGAAAGAATAGAAATTAGTTAAATTAGAAATAAGTTTGCAGTACGGGGGTCATATCAAAATTTTATACAGTCTGATATGTATAGCAATAAAACAGATTGTCTTTAGTTCGATAATAAATACAATTCAGTTGTTAACAAATCCACTATTATACACTGTGTATGTGTGTATATATATATATATATGCACACACATACACAGTGTATAATAGTGTTGTTTGTACACCTGATATATTATTAAACTAACCTTTGAAATGACCTTAAAATTAAAAATCTATACTAATAATAAATCTGTAGCCGAACTTTTTCTGGTAATTTTCGATTTTCCAAAAATAATTGCTCCTAACATATATAATTAACCACCCTGAAACCGAACGGATTTCGATGAAAATTTGAATATAAATTAAGTTCGTTGTAACTTAGATTTTAGGCTATATGGCATTCAAAATACATTATTTAAAAAGGGGATTATGAGGGGGCCTGAATTAAATAAATCGAAATATCTCGCTTATTATTGATTTTTGTGAAAAATGTTACATAACAAAAGTTTCTTTAAAAATAATTTTCGATAAGTTTTATTCCTTGAAAAAGTTTGATAGGACTGATATTTAATGAGATAAATGAGTTTTAAAATTAAAATAACTGCCATCTAAGGCCATGTAACGAATTAAAAAACAAATGACTTCGTCTATAAGGCGCCTTGGACAGCAACAATCGAAAGCTATGAAAGATAGTCTACAGAGAATGTTTCTGTGTTTGTATGAAGTAATATCGGAAGCCAAATTAACCGATTTGTATAATTAATTATTATTTCACCATTGGAAAGTGTAGTTTCTCTAGATGGACATAATGCTATAATGTTATTACTGTAACTTCTGATATAATATAATATAATATAATATAATATAATATAATATAATATAATATAATATAATATAATATAATATAATATAATATAATATAATATAATATAATATAATATAATATACGGTAAGTTATTTGAAGGGTTCAGAACCATAGTGGGCCAAGCGCCATTTACTGAATACGCAGAAAACAAGGGTTAAAATGAAGTTATTACCATAATTAAATGGAAACATATAACAAGTAAAATAAAGTATGCACGTTAAATCTAAATGATGTCAATGTTCATTAAACTATGGTTGCATGTAATAAAAATTAAGAAACATGTTAAAGGAATTGTCATTGCACCAAATGAGTGGTCTCTGAACAAAAATGATCGCATTTTAATTATTTGGATGCAATTTAAATTAAGTAACATATTAAACGATTTATCCTTCTATCAAACACGAATGTTCACTGGATCAAATGTTCTATTTTAATTATGTAATTACTTTATATTTATTTCTAACTGGTGCAGCGGAGAGCACGGGTACGGCTAGTATATCAATAAAACTAAATTCATTATGTTTCATGAGTTAAAGCCGAACACAGTGACATGAATAAAATTAATTTACATACACTGTTACATAAAAATTTAAAACTACATATTCCGTGAAATTCATGTAACACTGTTGTTTGTACACTTACTCTACGAACAGAGGGTATTTACCTACGTTTAGATGCATAGTACGCAAGCATGCAGTGTGCACAGGGTTGTCTATTAATGGAGGTCACTTTCTATATTCTGTCATTGAGAATTGTGAGCAGTGGAGCGTCGCAAGGAGCTTATAACTTCACTTCTATTTTTTTTAATATTTACTTTCAATATTTTTTTCTCATTTTGAAATATAATATAACGTGCAAGTAAGGTAGTAGTTGCAGCAGCAGCAGCAGCAGCAGCCTGGAAGGAGTAGTAGTATTAGCATAGCAGCTGTAGTAGTAGTAGCAGCAGTATAGCAGTTGTAGTATTATCATAGTAGAAGTATTAGTAGTATAGTAGCAGTAGTAGTATTAGCATAGTAGCAGTAGTAGTAGTAGCAGCAGCATTGTAGCAATTGTAGTAGCATTGTAACAGTAGTAGTGGTATTGTAGCAGTAGAAGTGGCACTGTAGCAGTAGTAGTAGTAGTAGTAGTAGTAGTAGTAGCATAGTAGCAATAGTAGTAGCATTGTAGCAGTAGTAGTAACATAGTAGCAGTAGTGATAGTAGCAGCCTAGTAACAGAAGTAGCCCAGTAGACTAGTAGCAGTGGTGGTAGTAGTAGCTAGTAAAAGTGCTAGTAGCCTAGTAGCAGTAGTATATTAACCTAGTAGCAGCAGTGGTAGTAGTAGTAGTAGCCTAGTAACAGTAGTACATTAGCCTAGTACCAGTAGTGGTAGTAGTAACGTAGTAGCAGCAGTATAGTAGCATAATAGCAGTAGTATATTAGCCTAATAACATAAGTGATAGTAGTAGCGTAATAGCAGTAGTATAGTAGCCCAGTAGCGGTAGCGTAGTAGCAATAGTGGTAGTAGTAGCCTAGTAGCAGTAGTACATTAGCCTAGCAGCAGTAGTAGTAGCCTGGTAACAGTTGTGGTAGTAGTATATTAGCCTAGTAGCAGTACTACATTAGCCTAGTAGCTGTAGTACATTAGCCTAGCAGCAGTAGTAGTAGCCTGGTAACAGTTGTGGTAGTAGTATATTAGCCTAGTAGCAGTACTACATTAGCCTAGTAGCTGTAGTACATTAGCCTAGCAGCAGTAGTAGTAGCCTGGTAACAGTTGTGGTAGTAGTATATTAGCCTAGTAGCAGTACTACATTAGCCTAGTAGCTGTAGTACATTAGCCTAGTAGCAGTAGTAGTAGCCTAGTAGTAGTAGTACATTAGCCCAGTAACATTAATGTTAGTAGTAGCGTAATAACAGTAGTATTCTGGTAACAGTAATAGTAGTAGCTTAGTAACAGTAGTAGCGTAGTAGCAATGGCAGTAATAGTCTAGTAGTAGTAATAGAGTAGTAGTAGTGTTTGGTAGTAGTTAATGTTAATTACTTCGAGTAGTACTCTTTTGTCATGTAGCCAGCGTGACATAACCGCTTAAAATAAGTTATACAACTAGTGCAAGGAAAGGAACATACAGTGTCCTTCTGCCAAACTCGAACTCCGATCTATTAAATTTGTAGAGGGAGATTCTACGACAGTGAAAGATTTATAATAATATAAGAATGAAATTGAGGTAAAGGGCGCGAGTTGGTTTCCAGGTGAACTCAATACACAATTATAGAATTTACAAAGTTTCGGATTTTTATTTTGTTTAATTTCTACGCAGCTGCGTGGCATAGTGCCGAACACTTTCACCTTTACCTTTAGCATGTGTATCCATACCCATAATGTCAACACCTGAGTGAAGTAATGGCGTTTCCCTGTCTCTAATTTTGTGTTGTTTGTTTCAGGTAAGTGACGATGGATCAAGTATCAGATGCCACAACGGCAGTTATGCAGGTAAAGGAACAGTTCTCATAGCAGGGTTCGCAATAACGGAAATTGCGCTGTCGAAATGAAGTCTGATAATATGATTTTTAAGAGAGCACTATTTACAGACACAATCTATAAAAATGTCTATATCTGTTTGCAATAATATATACTCGTACAGTAATTACCAACGAGCAAGTGGTTTTGTACAGAAGTTGTGAAAGCAGGTTCTTCATGGTTTTACGAACGAGGCAGGCAGAAACTTCACCGATCACTTGGATCATTATTAAGACAAATGCCGGTAGGTATGTAAGGCACACTTACATTAAACCTTAATCTTCATGGATGATAACAACGGTTGATTCTGTGACTTTGTTACAAATTTTTACGGGTAATAGGAGATGATCAGTATACATAATTTTCATACAGGACCCCGTGTCCGGAAACGTTCCATTCGGTAGTTACGAGTCAAGATGAGTGTAACTAGCTAGTGACGAAATCTAGTCATCTTTCTGAAGTTTGATTATGGAATCCCTCTTCATGAAAACGTTGATGAATTCTTACAAAAATAGTATGGGCTAGTTGACATCGTAAATTGTATTTTGGCTAATAGTCTTGCATTTGTATTTCTCTTTCCATAAATAAAATGCTTATCAACAAGTTCTCTTAATATGAATATTCCTTTGATAACTAGAAATTAAAGAAACTAAAATTACTGTCTGTACGCAATGATTAACCGAAATAATAGCTACATATAAACTGAGGTGAGGTTTCAGTGCATTGGCTACGAGTTCAATGCCATATGGCTGTTTTAATGCACGCTGTAAACAACACTCTTTACCTATTCGCATGAACTTTGTAATGTTTGTTTAAATCACTAGGACATTATCATGGTATACATTGATGAAATTATTATTTATTTTGCCATGGTCCTCTATTGTTACTTATGCCGGTTAGCACACACGTCATTTTTTGTAATTACCAAGCGAAACGTTTCCGGAGACGGGTTATATATGAAAGATTTTTATAATATCCTCTCTAATCCATAAAAGTTCGTAACAAAGTCACAGGATCACTCAGTATAGTCACAGCTTTGTGCTTGTCTTGTTGAAACGCTAACAAGATGTTAGGTGTAATTGAGTGGCAACATGGGACATTATTGTTCAAGGTACACCGACTGCATTAGTGGTGACATGGAGTAACCCAGTATTTATTACTACATTACAATGCATAACGTCAATTTACTAAATTACATAGTTACTACCCGTCTCATGTAAGTTGACCGGTGTTAATTTCACGAACTAGCAGATTACGTCATACCCCTGAATGCCACACGCTACGTAATCGCCAAACATGTCTTGTTGTACAGAATGTTTCAGAATTCAAGCGAAGGAATTTATCTCGTTTTAGAGGGGTTTTAGACAAGCAATTTGAGATGAGGAACCCAGTCTCCTAGGAAAAATATTTTGGTTATCAGTTGTTAAAGTTGTTTACATTTTATACTTATATTCCACTATTAAAATGAATTACAATGATATGCGATGGTTTCGGAACTTTTTAGAGATTGCATGAAGCCCAACTATTGAGAACTAATCGACCTAACAAGTAACGAGAAAACACGCTACTGCACTGCTTGTTTCACCTTCATTCGTTTTCGTTATTGTAGCTAGTTTAGAATGGAATTATCGACTTGGGGCTCTGTTCTAACGGATAACGCGTTAAGACTGGTTCACAATAAACCGGAAACGAGAATCGAAACGAAAACGAAAACTGTAAAATTGTTAAAATGTGTGCACTTAAATGTGAGCATTCACAATTAACGAAAAGCTTGCCGGAGCCCGGGATCGGGAACGGAGAGTTGACCAAATTTCAACTTTGGCGTTCACGTTTCCGATCACAGCCCACTAGATTCATTCTATTGCCCTCTAAAAGCTATTTTGTCGTCGTATATTTTGTATCAAGAAGACCGTGACATAACCTATGCATTATTTTGTTCTGTGCTGTGCATCATGAGGCGAGTTTTATTTGATGAAATTCTAATATTGAATGTTGAGGAAAATCTTCACGTTTACGATAAGCGGCGCGCCTTGTATAAAGATGAGAAAATGAAGGACAATATGTGGCTTTCAATAGCTGCATCTTTGAACACCATAAGTGAATCAGATTTTATTACTGTATTGGTTGTATTACACATTACATATTCATGCTTTAATTCAATAACTACTGTTGTGTTCATTTTTGTTCTATTACAAATGTCTCTTCTCTAATTATTTTACGTTATGGTAGACTTAAAATAGGTTGTGATAATAAAGATGCGTGGGCATATTTATAGTACCGTACCTAATGAAATGTTTCAGTTGAAATTTCGATGTTGGTTAACCTGTGTTTATGTTGGCTGCCTTGTACTCATGAGAGAACGCCATTGGTCAGTTATACACAAATAACATCAGAATGCGTAATATCGACTTTACATATCGTTATTGACATTCATATCGATATGCATAGTCGTCTACGTTCTCGGTTTATTGTGAATCAAACATTTTCATATTCACGTCCTCTGCTTCCCGTTTTCATTCTGGTTCTCGTTCCCGGTTTATTGTGAACCAGTCTTTAAACCTCAAGCCAAAAGGCAATATGGTCGAGTCTGACCGTGGTAGATATTTCTTTTTAGTCTTAATATATATTATTTTAATAATGAGATATCTGAATTCTTCCTTTTCTGAACGTGAAATTTTATATGGCTTCTTTCTGTTTGATATTATCTTTAAAATAACAGTACTAACACCAATTTCTTAATATTGCTGTTGTGTTTTAAACGTTAATAACATAATAAAGAGTTAAGAAGGAATATTCACATAAATTCCATAGTAGTATAACTGTACTGTACTAAGTGATGAAATACATCATTCATAAGGAAAGTGATATCCCAAAGACAGAGATTGGAGTATGACATGGTAAGTTGGAATTGATATTGATGGTATCTTCAGCCTTATAAAAGTAATCAATAAACTAATCAAAGAAATAAGCAATATTACCTAGGCATATGTTTTAACTCTAATATTACATAACAAAATTCTTATCTCATTATGCTTTTAAGGTGATATTGGTGCGCAAATTCCTATCATTAGAATATTAAATTATTTTCCCGAAATATGCTGAAGCTATAGAGCTGACGTTTTTACAACACATGGGCACATATCTTTTATTTATTATGTAACAGTAGTTGCTTTGTTAATTCATTTCCTTACAAACATTTTCCATACGAATATTTTCAAAATGTTCAATACACTACCTTCAGTAATATTTATTTACGATATATTAGATTTACGAAAACATAATTTCATTATCTGTAAGGCTATTAAATAAACATATCTGAAAATTTCACTTTTCTGTAAAAAAAAGTTGAGAAAATATTTCTTTTGAATAACTTTCCCTTTTGAGCAAACGTGTGAAAAATGAGCATTAAAATTAAAACTTACATTCTTATAATGCACTTATACTTCTCAGACAAATCTAAAAATTAACATGGATACAGTTTTAATAAGTTCTCTTCTCTTTATCCATTGAATCAGTCCTGGCCATCCCTGTATATAGCTCGACCAAGCGGCATATACTACCTCTTTCGTCTGTCTCTTTCCTTTTCGCTCTAAAGCGCTCAGGCTCTCCTGAGCTCTAAGCGCGCGCTTGCGCCTATGGGCATCTTTTGACATGACTGATCTACTTTATGAACTAGTTACTCGGTATGTTCCTGTCCTGAAACAAACTGTTCTTTCTACCTGGAAGTAATATGTTATTTGAGACTCTTAGTCATTCATGCACAATGTCATTAAATATCATATAATTTAGGTAACGTACATAGGGTTTTTCATAAGTAAAACATGAAGTACGAGAATTTACAAAACTCGAAATTCCCCGTCTACTGCATGTTGACACAATAGCGGAAAGTCATCGGTTAAGGCTGTCCTTGAAAAGTGCAATACTGGGGACACATTGTCAGTTCTATGGACACAGCATAAATATTTTCCTTCTTTTTGGGATTAGAAACCGGATAGACTGTATTCATAGCTAGAAAGTCTACTATTTCTGTCAGAGTAGAGGACATAAAAAAATAAAACTCCACCAATTTGCAGCAGTGTATTTCGTTCTTGGAAATGAATTTGAGGCCACTTGAGATCTCAATAATATAATTTTTTCTGCAAACTGCTTTTCATGTACTTCTGTTACTAAAGAGTAGTGTATCGAGTAAATATATGGCCAGAAGCAAGTCTTTTGCCGAATACAGGTTTCTATGATAACGTGGTTTCTGTACTTACGCATGTAGGAAATTAATATTTCCCAGAAAAGTGGCTCGTGAGTAGACTTTGAACTTGCTTTATAAACAACTAAAGGTTTTTATTAAGTTTTGAAGTCAGAGTTTTTTTAAGAGCAAAAACACCGACAGCTTTTATGGACTGAATAGCCATAACAAATTTTTACGAGCGTGTCGAGAATGCATGAGCAAGTTCTTATATTTATACTAATTATTAAACTGGTTCATGCCCCATTAAATGCTTTCATTTTCAGATCATAGAGTACTAAACATTTCAAGAGATTTAACGCGCAGTTTTGGCATTGCCCTGTTTTACAGTTTATTTTGTCTGTTAGCAAGACCTGCGCTTTGAATTATTTAGCTGACGAGAGTTTCATGTTCTCTCATTGCTTGATTTTCTACTCTGCCTTTTTATATTCTCAATTAAATAATTCCACCTATTCTCTGCGCGTTCATATTCATACATGGAATGTTTTAAACGTTGCCAGAGCTATGGAATTTGATGTAAATTTCTGACCGTACTTCTTCATGTAACATCAAATGTTATGAAGATACCGGTACTTGATAAGAATTATTTTAAAATGTCTATAAAAAGTTCCCATATACGTACCGGTATTATGCTAAGCCCATACAATTTATCTTACTTTTTTACTGTCTTGGTATTTTTATTTGTATTACACAGGGACATCGTTTTATTTTTACTAACATTTCTAATATTAACCTGGCTATACATTTGGATTAACGGTTGAGAACCGGATACACTGTTTGTTACCTCTTCCACGTCTGGAGTTCGATGATACTGGCGTAAAATACAAACAGATCGCTTTACTAGGTATAGGAGGAAAGAAAAGTAGTTCATACATTTACGTAAACAAGGAAATATCGCGATTTTGAGTTTGATAATTTTCATTATAGGTTTCTCTTTAATCATAATACAGTACTGTATTAACAATAAGTGTTTTTACTCACGAATTGACCTATCCATTGGGACGTATTCATTATGCAGTGTACATTATACTGTCTACAGCACATTAGCGTACAATATAGAGAATGAAGTTAAATTGAAAATTAATCATAATATGGATATTTAAACACGTTTTTTGAAAATGGTGGCCGTTCATTTCGATACAGGCTTCAGTTCTTTTGTGCATATTATCGCACTGTAGACTATTGTATCTAATTCCACTTACCAGCTTCGTCCTTCGTACTAGTAACTCATGTTGAAATAATTCTGTACCTACTCTATAAAAGAGTACCTTACGTACTGTAAATTCAATCTTCACTTCTGCCCGATCCGAAAAGCTAAAATTACTCAGACATGCTATCTACTGTCCGTCCAAGTGGTTATGTAGCAGGGTCGTAGAAAGGGGGGAAATCACATGACAGTTAATTACTTAACGAGGCCCTTTTTAAGTTATTTTAAACAGTTGTACATATACTATTACGTAGACGTCCAATTCTTAACAGAAATTAATGTTTTCAGATAAAAGCTAAGACAGCCCAGCCACTAGCCTTTACAGAGGGGCGAGCAGAAGCGTGTGGGGGAAACCGGGATGCGACGTAGGCAAACGGACGACAGTACCTGTGCGAAAATATGATTCAATATTGAAAGCTCTTTCGTCACCGCAAAACGCGAACATATTTCTGGAACGTACTATACTCACTAACTCTGTACTGTATACTATGACTGTAAGACGACTTTGACTGCATACGCGACCTTGGTTCTGTGTGGAGAACGGTTGGAAATTTACTAGTAGAGGGAGTGGGAGTGAAGTACATTAAAAAATTCAGGTACAATAAAAATTGAAGTAAAAACAAAATGTCCCTGTATAAGTAGGCTGAACTGCACCCGAGCACGAGCTTTTGCTCTTTCGGGTGTACTAATTTTATACGTCATCTTTATAATCAAAAGGAAATAAATTATTAAAAAAATTATAGAAATTATTTGTGTTAAATGTGTCTGAAGATTTATGGTTTGAAACCTTTGAATTTTCATATTAACTACCTATGAAATTGATTAGGCGTAAGTTTAAAGAAATAATTTCTTCATACATAATTTGCCATAGCATATTACGATTTATGCTTTCGCATTTTTTTCATCATTGTTTTTATTATTGATAAATATATAACTATTATTTAGGACAATTGCCATAAAGCCCCTCTATTTTATCTCCCGAGAAGGGCCAACAAGGTATTTCTTCGGCCCTGAACATACGCCTACATAACGGAAAATTCCTGCACATAGCAATACAGGTAAGCTATAATAATACTACAGATGTTGTATTATGTCTCTGCCGATGACTGACTGTTAAGTTTCAAGTGGTTTATCTTAAAAAGCAAAACAAAAATATCTGGTTGCCTTCATTTCAATGCTCTGGCCACTGCTTGTCTGAGTATGACATACTTTTTCTCACAGATAAGTACAACCTTTTGCTATCTCTCTTACCTCTCTCCGTAAACTATGACGTTACACGAAGGAAGGTATAGAGGGTGGACCATTCATTTCAAGGGGCTATTTTTTTTAGATATTTAAAAAAAGAGTTTAAAATAATTTTGCCTGTTTTTGCTTCCTTTTCGAGATAAAAATTGTTTTGTACGAAACATACCGTGTTTTGGAAAAGCCATTGATTTAATTCTCAATATGGTGACTCAGTTTAAGGGAGCGGTTTATGATAATAAATCATTGAAAGAATTTAGTTTTATCCTCTATATGTGCAGAAATTTGATCTGAAAAAATGTAACATTTTAAAATTCCTTTTCAGAACGAAACGTTACATTTGTTCAGCTCAAATTTCTGCACATTTAAAGGAGAAAATTGAAATTAGTTCCATCATTTATCATAATATACTGCTCTCTTAAATTGACTGAGCATATTGAGAATTAATTCAATAGCATAGCTTTCCCAAAATACGCTATAAAATATTTCATATAAAATATTTTTTTTTTCTCGAAAAAGAAGCAAAAACGAGAAAATTGTATTAAAACCTTTTGTTTGAAATATTTATAAGAATAATCCCTTGAAATTAA
The DNA here is from genome assembly GCF_040183065.1 of Periplaneta americana. Lineage (NCBI taxonomy): Eukaryota > Metazoa > Arthropoda > Insecta > Blattodea > Blattidae > Periplaneta > Periplaneta americana. The sequence goes on along the minus strand of NC_091124.1, from coordinate 93,988,186 downwards.
TGACATTACTTACTGTTCAGCCTGTATAATGGAAGATCAGTACAGCCAATTCTTGTAACAAGTAGATACACTAGGACCCCGATTATCCGACACCTATTAACCGATCGGCGATTATCCGACTGTTTCTCTCTTTTTTTCTCTCTCCTTTTTTTGCTGCAGAATAAAATATGAAGTCCTATACAGTTACTTGTTGGAGGGAGTGTTTTTCCTAACCTGTAAATTAGTAATTACCTGCTTTCAATGTAATCACCTCAAGAACTTCCACACAATTGTAAATTCCGTGTACCATTCAGTCCTTGTCCTACTGTTGAAGTGGCGGTACTGTATAACTTATATTATGTAAAATTTTTGCATGGGTGTAAAAAGAAACGAAAATGGGCAATAATTTAGAGGTTGGGAAAGCAGAAACTTCATTTCATATCGAATCGGAATAGGCTATGATAATGACGTTATAACTGCGGGCTATTTAATAAAAAGAAAAGCGAGTAAAGTGTATGAAGTATGAGTACCTATGTAAATGTACAACACGAGACCTCTGTTCCTATATATTCATACAGTAAGCAACCATCACAAGGAGTTCCCTTGGCCCTTAAAACCGGACTTAAATTAGTTAGCTTCTGGTGCTTTAACTAGCATGTTAAACACAAGACCATGGAGAAAATTTGGCCTATATATTATGCACTTAATTTATGAAAATCTTTTATGGTATCGGTACGGATTATCAGATTTTTTCGATTAACCGTTCAATTCACCGCTTTCATTACCACGGATAATAGAGGTTCTACTGTAAATCTATACGATCCTGTCGGAAATCTAAGCTGATTCCGTTCTGCATGTAGTGAGAATAGATTATATTAAAGAAAGTAAGTGTATGGCATTAAATCTGAACCTTCTTTTTGTTAGTAGGAAATCACAGTGTACATGCGTCCCCTATTAAGTAGACTCGCTCTGTATCCATAAGCCTCTTACGAGGAGTGTGCAGATATGACGTCCCGGGAAGCAATTTCGGAGATTAGCTTCGATCAGGGCGCGGGTCGGAGGGTAGGAGCTTGGAACTTTAATTACTCGGCATTGTCACCAAGTGTTTGTTCATCACAGAGCGCTCCCGTGTTTGTCGTCGCCTTCAGTTTGATTTAATCCCGCGACAAGTAATTTCACTGCAGTTGTGATTGCAAGTCAATCAGAAAATATTATTGGCAAACACTTGCGCGTCACTTGCCTTAATGAGCACAAACCCTGTAATGCCTCGGTGCTTCAGCTTGTAGTTTCAGCGTTTTAGCATTACACACAACAGGGGATCTTGGTTAGATTTTTTGCATACGTATTGATTCTACATACAATCACAAAAAGTTTGGAAACACCTACAGTTTCCCAATTTTGTTGCAGGTTATTGAATGATAGTGAGTGGACCAAGTCCACCGGTGGTCAGTTTGTGGATTGAATTAATACTTAGATTTATTCATTGCCATAACAATCCAAGTCCATAACTCATTTGTTACTCCACAGAGAGCAGCATTTCCTATACAGGGCGAAAGTTGCTAAGCATGAGCCAGAAACTTTAAAACTCAGTTTCTCAAAATTATTCCAGAAGGAACTCTGGTTGTGAACGACTCTATAGCGATCTTGTGCTGGTGTACAGCTCATGGATTTTGTCAAGACACTCGCGATGCGAAGTAGGCAACAACGGTTCTGTGGGGGATAGGAGTAGAAGAGAAGGTCGGGCGAGTTTACAGAGTTCAAGGCAAAGGCTAACCCATTCCCCTATAATTCGTAAGTAGACTCATCTGATCTCGGGCGCAGCTCTGTAGGAAAAGTTGAGGAGTGTCTTGACATAATGCATGAGCTGTAGTTATTCGTGGGCGTCCTTCATATGGTCTGTCTGTAACAGACCCCTTATCCTGGCAGCGCTTCCAGGTCTTCGAAACACCGCTAAGAAAAAATATTTGTTCTTAGACGTTGAATTTTTTTCCCGTATGGTATGCCTTCTAACCACATTGTGATGATGCGCATTCGCGTAAATGGTGATATTGGATGCGTCATTAAGAAAAGACAAAATTATTTTGAAACAGATAAAAATTATCGTCTTTTAGAGCACTATTTGGACTTTCTGATAACCTAATTTATTTGCAGTACCGTCATTTCCCATAACTATGGTTCACGATATAATCATTCAAAGTTTGTACTCCTCCTGCAGTGTTCTTTGAATGATTATATCGTGGACCATAGTTGTGTTCCAGGACCATAATTAGGGGAAATGACGGTATGCGATATTTAATTCTCAACTAATACTTGTCATGTGTTTTAGATGTTATAGTTGAAAAGAAAACAATGTAAAAATCGTATAAATATAGCGACAGAGAATAATTAATATTGATAAATGATACTAGAAAACAAAGTAAATTAGAATGTTTCCAAATGTTTCCAAACTTTTTGTGATGTGGGGTATTAGGCCTGTGTACTCCTATGTATACTTGTCTCTGTCTCTGTATGTATGTGTGTAGGAAAATTCACGAGACTATTCCTGCAATTAAGGAGCTATCTCTGAGATAATTTTGGGTACAGTAGAACATTTCGTATGAACATGGACCTGAGCCTCATTATTATCTTATTATATTTATTTTATATTTTCACCGGTATTATCACCTTCATCTCATTCAGACGCTAAATAACCTAAGCTCTTGATAAAGCGTCGTAAAATAATCAACTAAAATAAAATACATACATACATACATACATACATACATACATACATACATACATACATGCGTACGTTTGTATATATAGGGTGGAAGGGAACGTATTACATTAATTCACAGAGGTAATAGATCAAGTAATGCGAACAAGTTGTGTCAAATAAGATTTTTTTTTTTTTGCGTATAATAGTTTTTAAAATACGAAATGTAACGTGTTGCAACGCTGCAAAGAGTGGCAGTGCTCCTTGATGTCATTTCTCCTCAGTGGGAGTAAGTATAACTCCAATTTTTTACAAGATTCTTTAATTTACATCACAAAGCTATATACCACTATAGCATTAACAAAACCATTACAATCAAACCATGCTTAATAAAATAATGGCACCAAAACAATGTTGATTAATCTGACAATCACCTACTTCAACAAATGTAAATTGCTGTACATATGATAAACAAATAGCCTATTATACTCTCTAAATATTACAAAGCTATACAAGAAAGAAAATACGATACATTTTAGATACGTAGCACTTAACACATTACTTAACATTACTCTAAACTAAATTACTTTTCTAAATTAATTTACTTTTAATTTCTTCAAAAGATAATAACTTAAATGGAGATTGGGTTACAGAATGTGTACATTCTTAATAATATCACTTGGGATTTACATCAGAATATGTAAAAGAATCTTTAATGGAAATAATTTTGTTTTATAAGAATATACCTAGATTGTTTACGATTTTGTAATTACGTAAAAAGCAAAGAAATCGACAGATGCTGTCAATGTTAAATAAGTTTCATCGTAGATGTTAAATTTAGAATTAAAGAGCTTATAGCGTAGCCTAATAAACAATGTTATAAACCAAACAATTTGAGTACAATTAATTCATTGAATACTTTAGGTTTTGATATGCAGTAACGTGATGAAAACGTATCTGATGAGACGTTTGTGTTTACATTCTTCTCTCGCAAGTCTTGCAGAGTGGAAGATTGGAGTTACATTTACCCCAACTACAAAGTAATGACCTCAATGAGCACTGCAACTCTTTACAGCGTTGCAACATGTTACATTTCGTATTCTCGAAACTATTGAACGTATCAAAAAATTATTTGACAAAATTTGTTTGTAGTGCCTTGATTTATTACCTCTACGAGTTAGTGTAATAGCTTCCCTTCCACCCTGTATGCATATATGTATACAGAGTGAATCGTAAGTAATGCCATTATTTTTTTATTCTTTGAGACATTTCAAACAAAATGTTTTAATACGATTTTGCTCGATTTCGCTTTCTTTTCAAGAAAAAAAATATTTTATATGAAACATTTAATAGCATATTTTGGGAAATCTATGAATTAATTCCCAATATGCTGAGCAAATTTAAGAGAGCACTGTATTATGATAATAACTGACTGAAAGAATTTCAGTTTTGTCCTTTAAATGTGTAGAGTTTTGATCCGAACAAATGTAAGTTTTGGTTGAGCAAAGGAATTTTTAAACGTAATAGGGTGTGGCAATTCTGTAGAGGTTATTGCTGGTGGGATAGGCAGATGTACGTGTCATAGGCTAGGTACCCTGAAGAGCTGGCGTGCTCGAGACGACGGGAAAGAAAACGAGAAGTGAAACAAAACGTCTCGGGAAATTTGATTTCTTTTATGTAAGTTTATCGGTTATCATTTTTGGGAGGGAACTATTTCTGATTGCCTGAAGAAATTGCTTGCATTACGACAAAAGGAGTTGTTCTATTAAATTGATTTGTATAACATAAAATAAGCTTTTTTATTGCCTGTTCATCGAATATTTAATTAAAATTAAATCGAAAGAGTTAGTTTAACGTAAAATAGCATATCAAATTTTTATTTTTGCCTGTAGAGTTTTAAATGTTTTAATTTTTTTTAACGTGAAATGAACATTATTATTGTTTTAGTTCTCTAGAACATCAATTGAAATGGGAGTGTAGAAATATTTCTTAATCTTTTAAATTTATTTTGAGATAAGTGTATCTTATTGTCTATGTTCTCTGAACATTTAATTAAAATTAGGTTGTGGAGTTCGTTTTCAATTTTCAAAGATTTTGTTTAACGCGAAATCAACAGTGTTCACTTTCCGTTCTGTAACACACAAAAATTAAATGGTATATCATTTGTGAATTTTTTACGCATTGAAAAACATTGTACAATGAGGGATATAATAGGGATAGTTGAGCGATTCGAGTTTTTTCTAAGTCAAGGAATGTCACACTACGCATGCTACGAGCCGAAACTTTTCAGTCATATATTGAGCAGGTATTCGCTTCGATTTCGATTTTCTCTTTAAATATTACATATCTATGATGAGAAGAAATTAAAACAATAGTATTTTATGAACCGCGATATTGAAACATTTTCGCTCCCTCAATAGTTTATGTCCATCTCTATTCATGGCAATGATCTTGCACTTATCTATTCAGAACATATCAGGTGAAGGGGTTGTTTTTTCACTTGGTTATTTAACGACGCTGTATCAACTACTAGGTTATTTAGTGTCGATTGGATAGCGAGATGATATTTGGCGAGATGAGACCGAGGATTCGTCATAGATTACCTGACATTCGCCTTAGGGTTGGGGAAAACCTCTTAAAGAACCCAACCAGGTAATTGGCCCAAGCGGGAATCGAACCCACGCTCGAGCGCAACTCCGGATCGGTAGGTAAGCGCCTTAGCCGACTGAGCTACGTCCGGTAGCTAAGGGATTGTTCAGAGCAACATAATTCTAACGTGCACTCGTTCCTAGCTACAGCGTTGCACGATGTCATAATTTAAGTATTTTAAAATGTACGTCATTCTGGAAAACTATACAAAATAAGTATAGCAAAATGGTATTTGACTTTTTTGTGGGTCTTTACTAAAGGAATTATCCACCAGAATTAATGGCATTACTTACGGTTCACTCTGTATATAAGCTATAAATAATAACGATGAACTCAAGCAAACGTGAGCACTGTTACGTTAAAACACATGAAAGGCGTTTCCTATACATGACATGACGACGCATGGGGGCACGGAGATAGACTCCATGCTTTTATGACATCGGCACTAATGTAAAATGACGTAGTGTGGTCGTGACCATGCTCCGACCATTTTTTACTCCGGAGGAGACCCATTACCCAAGTTGACAGTCGGCTGAATGGACCCTGAGGAAGTTTTGGCTACGGAAAAAAATCCGTCGCTACCAGGAATTTAATCTAGCTCATTCCAATCCGTGCCAGTTGCTTCACTAACTGAGTAACCCGGCCACCATGGACATGTATACAGTACAGAACATTAGAAAGTTTTTTTCTGGAAGTAGCATAAGAGAATTGTGTAGTGTTGTGTAAAAAAGTCTCTCATTTTATTTCCAGAGTATAAGTAAATAATCATTGCATTGTGATGGTTTGTATGTTGTAAAATTTGTTTTTCACACTAAAAATATATACCAGATTAAAAGCACCTCCTCGCATGATTACATCTGACCATACAGATGTAAATCGCTAGTGTGAACCGCTTTATGCATTATGTATTCGAGAGACAGCCCTCACTGCTTTTCTGATACGACCGTTCGATGAGATTAGGGAGACCTAAAGCACGGTTGATATGAATTTATTTTCGAAATGTTGTATGACTACGTAATTTTTCTAAATCTGAATCATACTACGTGCATATGTAAGTTAGTAGTTTTTCGAGTCCCGGAAAAACCAACCTGGCTGGTTCTTCCGTGGTTACTTAGAATTTTCATTGCCATGGTCCATTTTCTTTCCCCTCCCATGTACAAACAGAATTTAGATTTCATATCATCCATTTTATTCATTTCATTCAATAGACGCATCTCTTCATCCGATTACGGGAGGAGGCGTCCTCTCCGCAACCGTTCCTGAGTTTCCAGCCTTCCGCAATATCTCTGCCAGGATTCATTCCTTAAGAGCACTTCCAAGGGCGCTTCGACACCTTGAAAGGGCCTTTGGAATGGATCCTGTGCTACTTGGTCTCCCGGGCGGTGTGATCTTAGAGCAGGGTGGTGGATAGGAGGACCCATTGGGTGAGCGGGTAAGGGATCTCATGCGTCCGGTGGGCTGGTACACCCTCATTCTCATTCATCCCATAAATTCGGGGTGTACAATAGACCTCAGCATGGCCGACGTGCAAAGGATCGTTCTAACCCTCCCGTAGCAACCGTGACATAACCTAACCTAACCTAGTAGTTTAGTCAAACAGTCCGAATACTGTCGGAAGCTCAAAGTGACACCAACAAGGCATCAGTCATGTGGCAATTAAGCCACGAAATAATGTAGTTTGGTGGCCAGTTTCTTTTCTACTTCATTGCATTCATCTCTAACTAGTAATTCACTACTCAGACGTAAGTGTATGCAACAATTAGTGTTGTTGTATTACTTATTATGATGTACCGAAGTACATATGATATTTCCATGCAGAAATTCTGCGTCATCATATGATGAAAGATGAGCGGAACAGAGAAAAATTCTCTCCAGCACATATATTGACATTCTGCCACTGTCATACATCTATGACGCAGTGCATGAGGGTAGGTCACTAGAGGATTCAATCCGACATCGGGATGGGAATCCGGTGTGGCTTAGTGGATAGATCGTCAGCACGTGGAGCTGAAAACCCGGGCTCAAATCCCGGTGCCGGAGAGAATTTTTCTCTATTCCACTCATCTTTCATCATATAATTAGTGTTCTTGCTCTGACAGATCGTCAAGTGAGATGTACTGCCTCCTTCAAGCAAACCTCAATCAATGAGTCGCCAGACGGCGATCGGGAAATGTTAAGAAATTATAACGGAATAAAGATAGGACGGAATGATGCTGATGCCTAACTTGGAAAATGAGAGAATCCCGAGAAAAGTCTAAACTGCGACTTTGTCAGACAAAGATTTAATGAAGTATCCCAGATTTGACTCGGATACGAACCCGACCCGCGTGTGTAACATGCCGAAGGTTTGACTAATCTACAGCAGGGACAACGCACCAGCCTTTCTTTCTCCTTGTTTTTTCTTCCTATACATACCAGGTGCAATCAATATATTTCCGAACTGCGCTTTAATTTATTGTACTGCTATGCATACATGCGCATATTACTAAAGATCGTTGTTTCCACGACTGTAGAGTTAGTCTGTCAAACAACGTCAGATTGTCTTTAAGAACTGAGGTTGTACATGTGATTTTGTGCAAACATGTCAAGGACCTATTGCGACTTTTCCTAGAATCTCTCCACATACACCTTACCGTTAGTCTTCTTCTCTGCCTTTCAAGTGATGCATTTAGTATAGATTCCAGGCGTTTCTCGAGTTTTAGATTATCTTCTCCGTTTTTCTTGTCCTGTATGTTGCCTACATTCAGGGCAGTCCGAAACTTAATTGTCCCTTGTATTATATTCTAGCGGTCTGTTGCATTTCGTCCGTATTGATAGAGACTTTCCATTAGCCTTCTTATTTGAAAAGTGTAGTGGAATAATTTCCCACGTGAAATACATGATTTTACCTTTCAGTTCTATATTTTCTATGTGATACAATTTTAAGTATACGATATGCGGCAAAACAAAGGACACAGAAATTATTAGTAATTTACTGCCCATTCATTCATTTATTATCTTCCATAGATCTTACATGAGCAATGAAGCTTTAAGATGTGGAACAAGTCAAAATTTTACAATATTACAGTTACAATTTTTACAAATTTTTACAATATTTTACAATTTTTACAGTTTTACAATGTAGTAATTTTCTACAATGATGAGGTGAGGTCCGAAGATTTGCCAAAAGATTACCCGGCATTTGCCTTTTGGTTGGGGAAAACCTCGGAAAAACCCAACCAGTTAATCAAATCAAAGGGGGAAATGAAGTGATGCCGAGGACTCGCCATAGACCACCCGGGTTCAGTCCCAAGGCTGGGGAAAATCTCGGTAGAAACCAAGAACGAAGTATTTATTTATTGTATATAATACAGTAGTTTTACATATTGTGAATTCAGTACTGTGTTGATGTCTGCAATTATGGTTCTCACAACAGAGGAGAAGATACTTATCGTGGAACTTTATTTCCGGTCATAAGGAATAGGACGTCAGAATGGGCTAAGTTTGGTTTACGTTAAAGAACAGCACGACGAGCGATTTAATAAGGAGGAACCAAAGAATCTTAGCGTCGTTGACAAGTTCCGCCATATGAGTTCAGTCTTAGGTCAACGAAAGGGGACAACAGGGCGCCCAAGAACCGCCACCACAAAGGAGAATCATGGACGACTTCTCCAATAGATGTTACAGTCCCCAGATCGTAGTCTAATAAGCAAACATTCTGATGGAGACAGATAAAAGTTATTTTTTTCTTCCATCATGTTAATGATATCAAAAGAAGTGCTTATACAAATTTCGGCCACTCGACCGCAATTATGAGACCGTACAGAAAGTGATTTTCCCTGGGGCCGTTTACAGCAAAAAAGCACTTATTGCATGGAAAGATTTATGGAAATAGATACAGCAATTGTTGCGCTATTTGTCAACATATCCTCCACTGGTACTGATACATTTGTCATACCATGGGATCAATTTTTTTTTATTTTAGTGTCGTAGAGTTAGCCGCCTGGGATCTGAATCAGCTTTGACAGCCGTCTGCATCTCTCCGTCAATCCCATTATATGACATATCTCAATTTCGGTGGGAAATATGTTGAAAAATAGCCAAACAATATATTGATTTGTTTGTTCCGGTAAATTTTTCCAACAAAATTGTGTTTTCTTTCTGTTAACGGCCCCTGGAGAACTTATTTTCTACGGTCCTCATAATTGCGGTCGAGTGGCCAAAATTTCTATAGCCTTAAGCACTTATTTCGACATTATTAAAATGGTGAAAGAAAAAAATAACTCTTTCATCTTTCCACATCAGAATGTTTGCTTGTAAGACGAATATCGCTGAACCTTTGTTTGAGCAATAGGTCTGTTCTACGGATGTTTAAAGAGCTGGGTGGATTTACATATCGCATTCAAGTTGCTCAGCTTCTAACAGAAAGGAATGAGCGGGTCCGATTGCAGTATTGCAGCCGAGTGTTGTCCATGACGTTTCAAGATCCAGATTTCTTCTGCAACTTATACTTTTGAGTTGAAAGTCATCAACAATTGACGGTTACATCAACCGACAAACCGAAACAATTTTTCTCTTAAAATGATTCAAGTTTTTTTAGTGTTTGAACAGCCCGATGTCGTTACACACAAACCACTACACAATGTGCGGGTTATGATTTGTTGCGCCGTTCATGGAATATTGGATATGTTGAAAGAATCAGTTTTCAAGACAGATGACCGACCTACAAATATTCCCGAATTACGCGAGAAGATAACGTTATTTTTTGTATCCTTACAGCAACTTTTGTTCAACAATATGTTCAGTAATCTGCAGAAACGTTATGAACAATGAGTGGCACGTGATGGTGCACATTTTGAACACATACTGTACCACCGCAACTAAATAACATTTAAGTGTCGTTTGTTTTCCCGCATGTTGTATAAGGAATGTAGATGTAATGATATAAAACTGAATATACAAGAAGAAAAGTTCAGTGACTTCAGTAGCAAAATTATATCCACTGTTACTGACACTATTTTACAAGTATTTTACTGTACGAAGAGTTTTTGAGTGTCGTTTTCAGTCCATGCTTCGAACGTAACTGTGACACCGGCATTATGTTTTAATACAGTCTATGGCAGATTTTTGGACGGAGGTACGCAACAATGGACCAACCGACAAAAAAAAATAGAAACATATGCACAAATCTATTATTGGCTGGATTTTTTAACTCGGAGAAAATAATGAACGCGATATCTACATTTTGCTGCAAAATTCGTTTATTGCATAACATTTATTTTTATGTATTTTATCTATTTATTTTATTTATTTATTTAATTAATTTATTTTATTTATTTATTTAATTAATTTATTTTATTTATTAATTTAATTTAATTTATTTATTAATTTAATTTAATTAATTATTTATTTTGCAATTTTGAATCAACTGCTGGTCTGTTATTAAAAATGGGTTAGACCTTTTTTTAGTATTGTTTATGTTATTTTTGTAATTGTATGAATGTTACAATACTTCTTGCATAAAATGTGTAATAAAAATGATATTTATTTCAATACTCAGTATTTCGAAAACAGATTTTTGGTAGTTGGTCTGTTATTGCGTAACTCCGTCCATATCATTCTTCATAGATAACCTGATATATCATACTATTTCAAAGAATGTATCTACTTATCTAAATTTGTTATGCATTCATGTATATAAAAAGTAATAGCCTATAGGTAGGATTAGGCCATTAATGCACGTGCGGGAAGACAACAGACTGTGACCATGTCAGTGAAGGAAGTTAATCGAAGAAGCTGACGTTTTGCTTGACATACTCCAATTCTTTCAAGATGATCAAACATGGCCTGTCCGCAGACGTCATTGAGGATGAAATCAGCAAACAGAACGCTGTATTCTTCCTTCACGAGATGTTATCTCCGATGAAAGTGAACAATAGTCTGAGAGCTAGCGGAGCTGACTTGTGCAAGAAACTGGGGCGAGAGAAGTATTCATTACTTTACCCACTTCACTTAGAAAATTCGATAGAGAATGCTTTATTCTTGAAACTTACTTTCAAATATATAACTTTTATTGTAATACACAACTATCTTATTGAATAATCTTAACAAATTTGCTTCAAAAATCAACAGCAAAGAAATGAAAGCTGAAAGTTAATATAAATTCTTCGTTAATTTAGGCTTTGAAATATATTTTCTTTCTTCATTCATCCATTCGTATATAAATATTGTAATATAATTTGACGAGGAAGAGTTAGATGTTAATAGCATGTGGGACAATATCCGAGATAATATCAAAATTGCAGCTGAGCAGAGCATAGGTTAACATGAAACTAAGAAAAAGAAACCATGATGTGATAAAGATTGTTCCATTGTAGTAGATAGAAGGAAACAGGCAAAATTGAAATTCTTACAGGATCCAATTGTGGAGAATAGAGATAATTATTTCAATGAAAGACGTGCACTTAGGAATAAAAAGAGAGATTACTTGAAGGAAAAACTGAATGAGGTAGAAACAAATAGTAAGAATAAAAACATTCGAGATTTATATAAGGGTATAAAGGAATTTAAAAACGGATATCAGGCAAGGGTAAACGTGATCAACGATGAGAATGGTGACTTACTTGCAGACTCTCATTCAATCCTGAACAGATGGAAAAACTATTTTGGGCAACTACTAAATATACATAGGCCAAATAGAGATGATCAGGACGAAATTCAAATACAAACTGCTGAGCCATTCATACCGGAACCTACACTTTCTGAAGTCGAAATTGCGATAGAGAATCTGAAAAAGTACAAGTCTCCAGGTATTGATCAAATTCCAGCAGAATTAATACAAGAGGGTGGAAGGGCATTATCTAGCGAAATTTATAAACTTGTACTTGCAATTTGGGAAAAGGAAATTGTACCAGAACAATGGAAGGAGTCCATAATCGTACCTATTTTTAGGAAGGGGGACAAGACTAACTGTAGTAACTTTCGAGGAATATCACTTTTGTTGACGTCGTACAAAATTTTGTCGAATATCCTTTTGAGAAGATTAACTCCATATGTAGATGAAATTATTGGAATCATCAGTGTGGTTTTAGGCGTAATAGATCGACTATTGACCAGATTTTTTGTATTCGACAGATATTGGAGAAAAAAATGGGAGTATAAGGGAACAGTACATCAGTTATTCCTAGATTTCAAAAAGGCGCATGACTCGGTTAAGAGAGAAGTTTTCTATAATATTCTTATTGAATTTGGTATTCCCAAGAAACTAGTTCGATTAATTAAAATGTGTCTTAGTGAAATTTACAGCAGAGTTCGTATAGGCCAGTTTCTATCTGATGCTTTTCCAATTCACTGCGGGCTAAAGCAGGGAGATGCACTATCACCTTTACTTTTTAACATGCTCTAGAATATGCCATTAGGAAAGTTGAGGATAATAGACAGGGTTTGGAGCTGAATGGGTTACGTCAGCTTCTTGTCTATGCGGATGACGTGAATATGCTAGGAGAAAATCCACAAACGATTAGGGAAAACGCGGAAATTCTAGTTGAAGCAAGTAAAGCGATAGGGTTGGAAGTAAATCCCGAAAAGACTAAGTATATGATTATGTCTCGTGACCAGAATATTGTACGAAATGGAACTATAAAAATTGGAGATTTATCTTTGGAAGAGGTGGAAAAATTCAAATATCTTGGAGCAACAGTAACAAATATAAATGACACTCGGGAAGAAATTAAACGCAGAATAAATATGGGAAATGCCTGTTATTATTCGGTTGAGAAGCTTTTGTCATCTAGTCTTCTGTCAAAAAATCTGAAAGTTAGAATTTATAAAACAGTTATATTACCGGTTGTTCTGTATGGTTGTGAAACTTGGACTTTCACTTTGAGAGAGGGACAGAGATTAAGGGTGTTTGAGAATAAGGTTCTTAGGAAAATATTTGGGGCTAAGAGGGATGAAGTTACAGGAGAATGGAGAAAGTTACACAACGGAGAGCTTCAAGCATTGTATTCTTCACCTGACATAATTAGGAACATAAAATCCAGACGTTTGAGATGGGCAGGACATGTAGCACGTATGGGCGAATCCAGAAATACATATAGAGTGTTAGTTGGGAGGCCGGAGGGAAAAAGACCTTTGGGGAGGCCGAGACGTAGGTGGGAAGATAATATTAAAATGGATTTGAGGGAGGTGGGATATGATGGTGGAGACTGGATTGGTCTTGCTCTGGATAGGTACCAATGGCGGGCTTATGTGAGGGCGGCAATGAACCTCCGGGTTCCTTAAAAGCCAGTAAGTAAGTAAGTAATATAATTTGACGAAAACGTTCCATGTTTTGGTGACCTCTCAAAATGTAAAGCAAGTAGTCTAATTCTGAAGACTTTCATATTACTAAGAACCAGTCTTGTGCTCTGTCGTGCTACACTTATTTGTTAGATGCTACTAATTATGTTGCAATTAAATTTGTTCTTACCTTAATTATTACAATACATTATTCTAGCTATTTTTCAAAACCTGTTGTCCACATCTGTGGAGTAACGGCTAGCGCGTCTGGCCGCGAAACCAGGTGGCTCGGGTTCGATTCCCGGTCGGGGCAAGTTACCTGGTTGAGGTTTTTCCGGGGTTTTCCCTCAGCCCAATACGAGCAAATGCTGGGTAACTTTCAGTGCTGGACCCGGACTCATTTCACCGGCATTATCACCTTCATCTCATTCAGATGCTAAATAACCTGAGATGTTGATAAAGCGTCGTAAAATAACCTACTAATTAATTTCATAACCTGTTTGCGTGTATTTATTGCAGGGATGTCTAAGCGCGTGCACTGCGTGCTCTCAAGAAGCACCATAACATTTCCTTAAGAGCGATGATTGAACTTTATCTTGCTGAAAAGTGAACCTTGTTGGATTTGTATTGCTTGTAATATGAGCACGTAATACAGGCGTTTTCACATCTCTGATGTATTGGATTATATTGAACAGTTTATACAGTGGGTACACATATTCTTTGTCGTTAAGTAGCACCTTCACTGTTCACCGGTAGGATCCCGACTTCCGCCATGCTCCCGCAAGATAAACACAAAATATTATCTTGCTCTGCCACTCGTCATTACTACTAATTGTTATTAAAGTATGCAGCTTTATTTAAAACGTTCTACACAAAGGTTATGTCGTTTTATGTTCTTCGGGTCAAAACATGGCTCCTACTTCTACCCTTTTCTGTCTTTACTTTCTCACTTTCTTAAAAGTATTTTGTAATGTGAGACGACAAAGAACTGTGACATCTAGAAAATTGTGTACAAGAGTTTATTTGCATTTCTCTGACAGAGTTAGTGTGTTTATGAGAAACAAAAACTCTCTGTTGTGTAGTCAACGGAGAAAATCCGTGTCTCAGGATTAATACAAAAAATTGTCCCTCGTGCTGACTACCACAACGATTAGGCAACTTAATTCCCTTGCATAGGGATTCGGTTAGTGCAGTTGTTTTGTGTTTGTTCTGTTTTGTTGTTATTTCAGACCAACGACACAGCATAATATGTTTAGGAAAACTCATAACACAGCTGTGGGAATAGTTCCGCTTTTAAGCGGTAGGTGTACTGTGTAATGTAAAATAACCATACTGTGTTATAATTATTACTATTTACATAGGTCAATTCAGTATTGCTACAGAACTTGAAAGGTAACCAGAGAATAGACTACTGTGCATAACAGATCATGAATTGCAATGAAGACAAATGTCTTCTTTTTATGGATTTTCATTTATGACATTTCTGACTAATCCACTGGGGCCAAGTATTGGCTATTTCTGGATTTAAGGGAATGTAGGTGTTACTAATCGTGTTCTTTTAATATTTTTACTAGCATCGTTCAAGATTTTCGTATATTTTACTACTAGTAGTTTCTTTTTTTATTCCGTCAGGTTTATAATGCTAATAACATTTTCTTCTTCTTCTTCTTTTTCTTATCATCATCATAATCAGCAACAAAACGCGGTTTGAGCCTAGTTGCCCATTCTCTCCCCATTACAACTTCTGACTCCATCTTATTCTCGAACGACCAACATTTCTTCTTCGTCGTTGAACATATTAAAATGGTTTCTTCGGATTGCGGCTTATCTCCATACTTTCTGTCTTTTCCATCCATCTGTTTTGGTAGGATTGTATATGTTGTGCTATTTCTTCGGGAAAATATGGAAGGAATTTGTACAGGACTCCCCGATGCTGTAATGGCACATAGAGGACGAGAAAGAATAAGAAGTTATTTCTTCTATTGAAGTTCTTTTCTAATATCCTTACTTCTCTTATGTTCTGTTAATGATGTTCCTGCCATGATAGCAGAAACTTCATTTCCGAAGCTTCTAGACGCTTTTTGTCTCTTTTGTCAGCATCCGTGTCTCCGATCCATAAAGTAATAGTGGTAGCGCCTTTGATTTATCGAACTTCAATAGAGTTTCTTTCGTTATTTTGTTTTATAGAGTTGTCTTTAGGGCTCCACATACCCATTGGGATGTATGTAGTTTTTTCATGTTCATTCGCTTCTGTAAGATATTTTATATCCCAAATAATTAAAGTTACTCTGTGAATAATTTTTTAGCCCCTATCTAATTTTATCGTCTATGCTGGGCTCTAATGAAGCACCTTGTTTTATTTTAGTATTGATATTTTCAGATTATACTCCGTTGTTACTTTATGTAATTTGCAAGCAGCAATTTCACGGCGTTCTTCTGAATTTGCTAGCATAACTTGATCATTCCGCCAAAAGTAAATAGTTCATACATATTTCATTATTGCTCGACCGAGAGTCCTACAGCCCGGAGCGCCACTTGTACTTCTCTGCGTTCGTATAGCGTCATCGCGATAGTCCACATTACGTCCGCGTATCCACTCGCTTCGGTCGAGTTATAATAATAGAATCACTGTTTAAAATATTCAGCAATGGTTCATTCGTATCGTCAAGATCTTTATTGAACAGTGTGGGCGAGAATGGCATCCTTGTCTTACCCCCGTTTCATTTCAGCAATAATTTCTTTCCCTGGGCCTTTTCCTTTATCAATACATATTCTGGTATAGTGATATAAATTACGTATAGTTGTGATTAGTTTAGGGGAGTAGCCTTTAATGGCCAGTCTTTCCCACATTATTGTTCTATTTATTTTGTCGAAAGAACAACACCTTTGTGACAAACTAAATAAAGTAAAATTAAATAAAATGCATTTGTTAATTAGTATAAATTATCCTTCTTCTAACATGGAAATACCCTTCTGCACGATCTGTCAGCTGGTCATTTAATAAACTTATGTCCTTTAGAGCCTCTAAAATAATCGTCTTTCATGTTGGTCATGTCGACCTTCTTTCTTTATTGTTGAAATTCAATTATATTTTATCTCATGACATGTCCATAACATATTAACGGTCTTCTTAATAAATTCCCCCAAATTATTTAATCGAACTCCCATTTTGTCTCTGATAATGTTGCTTCTAATTCTCTAGAAGATCACCTGCAGTAATCAATTTCCATTGACAGTAATTATTTTTGTTGAAAGGTATGTTTTAACTGCCAAAGTTCGGATCCATACAAAATCATACTTTGGATAATTGCATTATAAATTTTGGTTTTTGTTATGTTGCGAAATTTTTTATCCCACCAAATACTGATCAGAATTGATATAACAGTCTTTACCCTGATTAATTTCTGCATGAATAGTAAATACTTATAGCTATTATTCAAAGAATTTTATTGCCCCTTTGTCTTCAACTATTATTATTATTATTATTATTATTATTATTATTATTATTATTCATTCATTCATTCATTCATTCATAGTGTTCTGCCAAGGGGCAGATCTTTCACTGCAAACCCAGCATTCTCCAGTCTTTCCTATTTTCTACATTCCCCTTATTATTGTTATTGTTATTATTATTATTATTATTATTATTATTATTATTATTATTATTATTATTATTATTATTACTCATTTTCACATAACTGTGAGCTGCGAAAATTGCATTCTAAGGGCTCATTTCACCAACACAAATTATTGGGCTTTAAGCTCTGATTGAAATGCATTTAAGTTATTTGATCAATATTTGGTCATTTAAATAATTAATCCTGCATTAACTACAATAATTTTCATCTTGGCGAGGAAAGTGACAGACTTCATATTTAAAGATGATAATTTATTACCAAGACGGGCAAGGA
This sequence comes from Periplaneta americana, assembly GCF_040183065.1. Classification (NCBI taxonomy): domain Eukaryota; kingdom Metazoa; phylum Arthropoda; class Insecta; order Blattodea; family Blattidae; genus Periplaneta; species Periplaneta americana. Next base: position 93,970,693 of record NC_091124.1, on the reverse strand, counting down.
TAATTTCTGAAAGAGAAGATTATTTTAATAGTCTACAATGGACGAGAAAGATTTGAAAATGCGATTTAGACTAAGTAGAACATCAGCATTGTATATTTTGAATACTATAGAAGATTATTTACAATTTCTAACTTATAGCTAAGTTTCATGGCGATGCACAACTTCTAATCGCTAAATTGTGCACCAATATGCCTGGGTCAAATCTGAAATCACTCCGCAGTGCATATGAAGGGAAGGTATGTCACTCTTGATAGTGATTCGTCCGTCGGATGGGGACGTTAAGTCTGGCGGACCCTTGGTGCTATTCGACGTAGGCTACGTGCCGGCACCTGGTTCTCCTTCTCTTTCTTCGCCTTCAGCACATACACGAAATAACTCTTCATAGATACACATCATGCATAACATGGCCGGCCGAAGTAGTGTGCAACTTGAAAATGGGTCACAGTCCTGCCAACTATCTGCAGTATGCGGAACCCGAATCACACAAGTCAAGTGGGTAGGCATTAGTCACACATATACACTTATTTATTGAGGAAACGTTTAATCAATCTTTGATTTCCTAAAATACAGCAACTAAAATTATAAGAATAACAAATTAATATTACCTCCATTTATGATGGCATTTTATTGGTATAGGCCTATATACAGAATGTGTCAGAAATACTTTGACAAACCTTGGGGGCATGTTCCTCACAACACGACAAGAAAAGTCCATATAAACATATGTCCGAAAATCCTTAGTTTTTTAGTTATTAATGAAAGAACATAATGAAACATATGTTAGATATTGTCAGTTTGGTAGCAAGTGTTGCAACGTTGATTAATTCAGAAACTCATAATAAATGTTCAAAATGTTCTCCTCTTGCTTCCACGCACGCATGCACTTGTCGGATCATGCACTCCTTGGCAACACATAGCCATCTAGGATACAATGGGTGCATCAGCAGACTTGTATCAATAAATCGATAACATCATTCGATTATCTAACAAAATGAATATTATTATCGGTTACAAACTTAAGTTGTTTCATTGTACCTCGAAAAGCGTTGGACGTAAACTTTCATTGTTATGAGTTTCTGAATTGATTAAAGTTGCAACAATTGCTACCAAGCTGACAATATCTAACAGATGTTTCATTATGTTCTTTCATTAATAACTAAAAAAATAAATAAATAAATAAATAAATAAGGATTTTCGGACATATGTTTATATGAACTTTTTTCCTTGTGGTATGAGGAACATGCCCCCAAGGTTTGTCAAAGTATTTCTGAAACACATTGTATAATTTATTATAAAACAACCTCCTGAATTTACAGGTTGCCGAAGAATACAAGGTAAACAAACATACAATAATAGCGGGAATAATAACTTAAGATGTATGTGTAGTCCGCACAATAAATGTTGAAGAAAAAAATAATAAATTAATATGAAATCAGAGATCAAAATCACTTACTTGTGTACTATGCCCTATGGTTGTTATGATACCTGATTTCAATGCAGCTACCATTATAATATTTTTATAATATTTTAAGTACCGTAATTTATTTATTTTATGACAATCACTTTCGTGTGTACTATGCTCATAGGGCGCAACTATGCCATGTCCATCCATGTTAGTACATACATGACATTAATTTCTACCACCAAACTTTCCATAAAAAAATTCATCACAAAACGCTACGAAATGCTAAATTCTAACCTTAAAATTGCTATAAAATGCTAAACTTTATTTTTAAGGTGCTACATTATTAAGATTATTATTCTGTTAAAAGTTGCGTAATCAAGATGCCAATTTTTGTTTTATTTTAAGTTGCTAAAATCTACACCATCTCTAAGCATTACAGAACGTTGGAAACCACTGTGTGTAAATTTCTGTATGTTCAGTAAACAATCTGATGTTTTGATTGGCTAAATATGACGAGTAACTAGGATGTGCGAGGGGTAGGTCCTAATATCTGGCACGAATGGTGTTGCACATCAGCTTGTGTCTCGCGCACAGAATATCTGCTTTCTCTGCATGTTTTCTCCGTGGGGATTGCGACTTGTAATTCTGTTTGTGGAATCGTCTCACACTGTTTTCTTTATCAGAATTCTATCTCGATAAGTAGATCTCGTTGCCACTTAGCATGAGTGCAGACGGAGAAGGATGTGCCTGCACGTAGAGCGATATACACGATCTCATCCATGTGGTCGTCCGGTCACGCTCTGCCGGGAAGCGAAAACACTTTGCAAACTGTAATGATAGCATATTTCCTGAGATTTGAACACATTCGGTATTTATGAGGAGCACGTATCTAAGAAGTGGCACGTTTTATAAATGAATCTGGAATTCCAAACATGTTTAGATCCCTTTGGATTTCCGTTTGGGATAATTAATCAAATGTACAGTTGAAATATAGCGCTAGGAAACTAAACTTAATACTAAAGTAAAATGTGTGAAACTTATTGCAAATTTGAGGCTTATAACAATATTCGGAAATTCCTTATATGGAAATAAAACATTTGTCGTAAATTTAAGACTTACAATTGTATAGAAATTTCTTGCATGAGAGTGATTTCCTATATACATTTTATTTTCTGATGATTTCTGATGATTAGAGCCTGGATGCTTAGGGATTTCTTTTGGTTAAAATAGGTAGGCATATAGTAAAATAGGCAGTGAAATAGGTATTTATTAATCGTGGTAATAGACAAGAAATAGACAAATACTTGATAAACTATCCCATACTGTACTTCATTAGAAGTAGAAAGATCTTTTCACCATGAAAAACGTTCTCTCTGACAGGCAGCTCACTATGCCATTTTGGTAATTCCAGTCTTATGTTTCGCTGTTGCAAAATGTTGAAGTATAAAATATATTTTTTTCATGGTTAATTGTTTTTTCACAAACTGTGCACATCAGAACAGTACCGTCGGTAGATAGTGTATCTGAACCGAATTCGCGGACATAACCATGTAGTTTACTACTTAAGTATGCACTCACTTTCGACATGATAAATATTGCAATAATCACGAAAACTGGAGGTGTTTAATACAAGTTCAGTCCCAAACTAACATTATTCTATTTGCTGCAGTGAAGAGACTATATCTTTCTGTCTCTACTTTCTTTGAGACATCGGGAAAAACCGACGTTGTTTTTTCTCAAAAAGAGGGGTGTGAAAAGGGATTAGAGACTTCAAAGTACGCGTGACTTGTGCGGGACCTGGAGACTTGCTTTTAATACTTCCCTCATCCCCTTTTTTTCGCTGGTAAACCCCGAAGTGACCTGAGCACTGAGGGTTATACTGTTCAAACATCTTTGTTAAGTGACATAAAAGATGGAATCGGTAGGGGAGAAAGTTTACGACTTCTTGGAAACATATGTATTGCTGGAGAATAAGATTCTCAGAAAATAGACTATTTGTGTGAGGTGAATATATATTTTTTATTTGTACAACCGTTCTTTTTTGGTTTTTGATATAATCTATGTGCTATTTATTTTAAATGCATTAAAATTATAGAAAATGTAGCTACAATAACGACGTAAAAAGCTAAAAATGACATTTAAGCATAAAATAGGCAAAAGAGGCAAAATAAAAATTCGGCCTATTGTCCCCAAATATGTGGAAACGTGTTTATCTCTAATAGGTCTTTCATACAAACACTCAGTTTAAAAAAGGCATTTTGCCTAACATCCAGGCTCTAGTGATGATATAGCTTTGTTAGTATAAGAGGATACAATCCTAAGGGATATGCTACTGGAGCTAAATTACAGCTGTTGGCAGTATGGGATGAAGATAAATGCAAACAAAGCAAAGACCATGGCTATCGAAAGAAAACTAAAGATGGTAATCGTGAGAATTCGAAATTAGGTAATAAAGCAAATGGACAGCTTCAGATACTTTGGGTGTACTGTAAGCAGTAACATGAGCTGCTGCGAAGAAATCAAAAGAAGTACAGCAATGACAAAGGAAGATTTTTATAGAAGAATCAGCATCTTCTACGGACCTCTGGAAAAAGAGCTAAGGAAGAGACTAGTGAAGTGCTTTGTATGGAGTGTGGTATTGTATGGGACAGAAACATAGATATTACGACGAAGTGAAAAGAAGCGAATAGAAGCATTTGAAATGTGGATATGGAGAAGATTGAAACGTGTAAAGTGGATAGAGAGAATAATAAATGAAGGTGTGTTGGAAAGAGTGGGAAAAGAAAGAATGATGCTGAATCTGATTAGGAAGTGAAAAAGGAATTGGTTGGGTTGCTGGTTGAGAAGAAAGTGCCTATCGAAGGATGCACTGGAAGGAATGGTGAACGAGAGATGATTTCGGGCGAAAGAAATGATCAGATTTTAGACGACGTTAAGATATATGGATCATATACGGAGACCAAGAGGAAGACAGAAAATAGGAAAGATTGGGGAATGCTGGGTTTGCAGTGAAAGACCTACCCTTGGGCAGAAATTTTGAATGAATGAATGAATGAATTCCATATCAACTGTATTGAATTGAATTATATACCTAGTTTTCAAGGTAAATATATAATACATAATGTGCCAAATTTTGTCGACATCATACTTATTTGTAAGAAAAGTGTTTCTTGAAATTAATTATTTTGAAATATGATCTGTCTAAATGAGTACATTCCTGAGCATGTACTGTAATTATAACATATATTTTATGTCTTCCTGGAGCATGGCGCGATATGGAGATGTATAGACCTTGTGGTCTACTTTGGAATGTATATTCTCACATAGCAATAAGTTGTATGATGTGAGTCTTATGAAGATTAGACCATGAAATGTCACCAAATCTAGAAATTATACGATTGTATTCATTTTCTCTTTCTTTGAAGTGTCGTCTGGCTTGTGGCGCTATCTGATACCATATTATCGTAGGATCAATTTTATCAAGTCATAACTTTGATAAGAATACATTTCCCCTATACACATATTCATCAGATGTTGCTATAACTGTACTGCGACCGCTTGCATCTTCAAGCAAATGCGGACAACACGAGACATATTCCTTTACAGTACAGTAACTGCACAGTCTAGTTTCTAGTATATAAAGTCACGAAGCTTGAGTTGTGAGGGTGCTAGGAACAATAGACTGTGGCGGTACTATTTCGCATTGTCTGTAATGAGGCGATATTAGCGATCCTAGTGGTTAGCAACTATCTGTTGATACATATTTACTACGTATTGAGCTTCGTGACTGTATGTACTAGACTGTGGTAACTGTGTGATTGTGAAGAGGTTTCATGCGAAATTGTCGAGGATTGTGATGACTTCGGAAGTGTTTGTTTACTGCACCCGACTCTTCAAAGTGTGTTTCATAAGACATTAACGAAAGGTGAATAAAGTATGGATGTTGGTGTGATAAACCAATCAATCAGGTTGTCATTAAATGTTATTAATGCGTAATAATTTGTACACAGTTCTTGAAATCTGCGCCATAGAGGCGAGGGGCGAGGAAAATTGTGGTGGAGTATTCGACGAAGATATTTTTTAATGTCCACACCTGTGGAGTAACGGTTAGCGCGTCTGGCCGCGAAACCAGGTGGCCCGGGTTCTATTCCCGGTCGGGGCAAGTTATCTGGTTGAGGTTTTTTCCGAGTTTTTCCCTCAACTCAATATGAGCAAATGCTGGGTAACTTTCGGTGCTGGACCCCGGACTCATTTCACCGGCACTATCACCTTCATCTCATTCAGACGCTAAATAACCTAAGATGTTGATAAAGCGTCGTAAAATAACCTACTAAAATAAAAAATAAAATACTTTTAATTGGGTAAATTTAACGATCCTGTACCATGTGGAAGGTTATTGGAATTGATAATAGCGAGAAAAGATCCCGTGGATTCCACGTGAGATTACCTGACATTCGCCTTACAGATGGGGAGAATTTCTGATATTCATCCCAAAGGAAATTAGAACCCAAGCCAGAATCAGAATGCAATATTGGAACAGGAGGCAAACACTCCATCACCTGAGCCATGCTTATGACTCGAACAGATCTGCTTGATATGTTACGGGCTCTCACCGATCTTCGCGCCAATGCTTAGAACTACGAGTGATTGCAAGACGAAAACGTACCCTTTCGATGTCTTCGTGTATTTTACAGTTTTCCTACTTCGTCCAGCTTTCTTGTTTGACTCGGAAGTTGTGCTTCTAAAATTTTCCATTCTACTTTCTGTTGCCTTGGGGCCTGAAATCCTGTCATGTCATTCAATATTGAAATGTACGATAAATTTTAAAATCAATTTCCACAGTGAAAGCTCCATGTTCTGCAGACTACGGTTTCGTTTTTACAAAAGTACCATTCCTTCGATCATGCTTGTCAGCAGTTTGTTACAATTTTGCGGAAGAAGCCAGTGTAAGGAGAAATAAAATACGAAGTGAAAGTTACCCTATTCTGTATTTATACGAAGCTTCTATTTGTATTCAATTTAATTAAAATATTTTTAGTGTTTACAATTTTTCTGTAGTTCAAGTACGAAATGTGTAATGATTTTGACGGATCTAGTTCTTCATAAATTGTCTCCAATTAAAGTAAAATGCTTATCATAATTTTTATTTTCTATCAATTTTTCCTTCAGTTGAAGTAAAATATTTATCGTATAGAAGACATGGATGTAGGCGCTGGAATATTTTGCAGATTTTTCTCACACTACACTTCAGTGGGAGATGGAGAAGTAGAAGCCATTTATATAGCTCTACAAAAATTAATTTACAGAACACATAAATATTCGAAAAAGAAGTTATACTTGTAGACTAGAAGGCTACCATTCAAGCAATATCCCCAAACAGTAAACCCTACTCGACTAGAATTAAGGATATTAAATATAATTGACAACAACTAGAAAAATTAAAGAAAATTATTGCATTCCAATGGATACCTGTCCATGTTAGGATTGAAGGCAACGAGAAGGCACATGAGTTAGCTAAAAGAGGTACTACAGTCTACATAGGAACTGAACCCCTGACGATCAACTCAGTTAGAAAATTCATAACTAGCGAAACCCTCAAAACATGGGAACAAGAATCCCCTAAATTTGCAAAAGAGAAGAAGTGGGAGAAAATAACAGAATTATGGCGGAAAAAATAAGAATAAACCAAGGTAGGAAGCAGTGGCAGCCTTTAGACTAGCTATGGGACACGACTGCCTAGCTGCACATCTTGCTAAAATAAAAATATATGAGATAGAAGAGTGAGTGGATCAGTAATGGTCTCGGACCACCTCCTTCATTGTACAGGACTCGACGCAGCCCAACAAATCCAAGGAAATTTATCAGCTCATTACTAGACTGCCAGGAGCAAATTAAATGAATTAATGTTTCTCTCGAATTGTTAAGGTTTATATTTCATTATGCAACGAGATGCCATTTATAATGGATTAAGTTCCAAATAAAAATTATTATTGTGATTTACCGAAGTACATATGATATTTCCGTGCAGGATTTCTGCATTATCATATGATGAAGGATGGGCGGAGCGGAGAACAATTCTCCCCGGCACCGGGACTCGAACCCGGGTTTTCAGCTCTACATATTGGAGAAAATATATGAATTATTTACTTTCTAATTTATTCAATTCTAACTTTAACAATCATTACAATTGTTAGATCACATCAAATTTCATTTATTAACCAAACATTTTTAATAGGAAGTGAAATATCTGACGCTTTATCCATTAAGCCACACCTGATTCCAGCCCCGATGCCGGTTTGAATCCTCTCAGTTTAAGTTTCACCTCTTAGTTTCCCTTTAGCGGCCAACCCTCATGCACTGTGTCACAGATGTGTGACAGTGGCACAATGTCCAACACACTATGTGCAGAGGTGCACTCATTACGGCCGGGATCCGACGGAATAAGCACCGTTAGTGGCTTAGTAGATAAAGTGTCAGCACGTACAGCTGAAAACCCGGGTTCGAGTCCCGGTGCCGGAGAGAATTTTTCTCCGATCCACCCATCCTTCATCCAAATAAAAAGTCATACGTTACAACAACAACAATAGTTATTACTTTTATAAATTTAATTCCTTACAAATTTGCTCCAATTGAAGTACGTACTTATCATTATTTTTATTTTTATTTTCCTACAAATTTCTTCAATTTAAGTACCATACTTATAAACAAATTTATATTTGTAAGTTTCTTCAATTGAAGTGCAATACTTATCATAATTTTATGTGGCCTCTTTTTAAATGTCTACAAATTTCCTTCAATTGAAGTAAAATAATTACCATAATCTTATATATTTTATTTGATACAAATTTTCATAATTTATAGTAAATAATTATCGTAATTATATATTTTAATTACCTAGAAATTTCCTGCAATTCTCATAAATTTATATTTTTAATTTCCTACAATTTTTTTAAAGTTTAAATAAAGTACTTATCGTGATTTTTTTATAGGGTACATTTTTTGCTTCCTACACATTTCCTTCAATTGAAGTAAAATACCATACATATTAAGCTTATAATTCACTAAGGAATTTACTTAAATGTAAAATTTGTCATACATTTAAAACCTCTAATTCTGAATAATTTGTTAATGACGGAGAAAAATTCGCTCCGGCGCCGAGGATCGAACCAGGGGTCCCCAGTTCTACAGACTGAGTGCTCTACTACTGAGCTACGCCGAGGCTCAATGAACAGAACCGGATTCCCTGAATTGAAACAAAATAATTTTCATAAATCAAAGCAAATGTGTTTCATTTTTGTGAAACACTTCATTATAAATTTAATATTTTTCATTCTAAAGACGCTTGTTTGAATTAAAGTGATAATCTGTACTTGTAATCTAAAATCTTCTAAATCAATGAGAATTTTCCTTATACAAAGGTAAACCGTATATCTTTAAATGAGAATTGTGAAAGCTATTTAAATTGGTTGTGTGAAAGTCAAGCACATATGAAGGTGTATAGATAGCAGACATTCGACTTTTAATCTCGTCGTCATTCGTTGGTTAGTGTGGTTTTCTTTCAGTAATCTACTCCTCTCAGCTTTTTTTTCCTTTCGTGGAGATTTCACCGGGATTTATTGCTGCTCATTCTCTCTAAATGCTTACGAACGCCATTCCAGCCCTCTTTTTCACGATAAAGAGTAGTTATTGAACATTTTATTATTTCATTTGCAATAAACTACTGTGGATCTTAAAAAACTCATTTCCGAATACTGGATTCTCGGTCGTTTAATTCTAGTTAGATTTGATTTTTAGGTAAGTATGCGCACACAAAGAGAAGTTAAAAGATGGCGGTATAAAATAATTACACATAGGCTATATCGGGTGTTTCAAAGAGTTACCGATAAACTTAAGCAGCATGTAGAGGAGTCAGAATAGAGCAACTTTCGAATAGGAACTCATGTTCTCCAAGAAAATAGCCAGTGCAAGATCTGCATGATAATCAGGCAGCGCATTTTCATTCCCAAACAAGTTAGGAAAGTTATCGGTCAGTATATCCTGGAGTTTTATAGTTCAATCTCTAACCCTAAATGCTTACGTCAGGACACTACGAAAGGTATAACCTAGCTTCGGTACTTAATAATAATGGAGCATGCCAACTATAAGTAGGATTCATACTAAATTGAAATTATCTGTCAAGCTACTTTTTGACCACTGCGAAACTAGCTTTGTACAAAATATTAGTGCTACCTGTTACAGAAAATATATAGATCGATAATACTATACTGAACTAGTGTACGAGTATACAATATATATTACAGAACATAATAGAAAAACAATTAATTCATTTAACGAAATAAACTCCGTTACGGTAACAAAACATTTATTCTGAGATTATGAAATTCATATCTTTTACTATAACTGGCAGTAAAAATTTGTTTAAACTAAGAAAAAGTTCTTCCTACGTCACATGACGTTACAAGGACGAAATAACGACAGAAATGAATATTTACACTTTACACAATATGTGCAAATAATTCATTTAGGCCTATCAAAATCTATCTCGTTGCAGTGAACGAAAACATATATTCTGAGGTTATGAAATGCAAATTTTTTACGAACTTCATATAAAATTTGTTTAAACTAAGAGAATGTTCGTTCTACGTCATAGCCTATGACGTTACAGGGGCATATAATATATATAATACATTACTTCATGACCCCATGCGTACCTGCTTGTAATTCTACCTTGCTTATGAATCCACATGACGTAAAAGATGTAGCTACCAGAAGAAGCTACTGGATCCACTGTACGTTTGGGAACGAAAATGCGCTGCCTGATGATAATCATATACACTGGTGTCATCCACAAAAGACGCAAGTATTGAATGTATTCCGTTTCTCTGATTTGACTCTCTTGATTACTTCTTTGGAGGCATATCATGGACAACCAAGAAGGACTTCTAGCAAGAATACTTTCAGTATCTGACGTGGTTCATGAAATACTTGGAATATATGATAGAATGCGCCACAATTTGGTCCAACGATGCAATGCCTGCATTGAATGTGGCGGTCGCCAATTCGAACAACTTTTCTTGGAAAGTAGGTGAATTCCTACAAAGTCGAGATCGGCCGAATTTTAGATAGCTATGTGAATTCCTGCAAAGAGATTAGTGAATTCCTGCAAATATAATGTAAACTTAAAAAAAATCTTCCCTCCCATATTGTACAAACTTGAAACTGGTCAACAGAAATACTGGTTGGTGATGTTAAAAATTTTGTCTTGCTTCATTGTTAAAAGAATAAATGGTAAAACAACCGGCCATAAAAGTCTTCGGTCTATTTATTTGTACAACACAGAGCAGAACATTTTAGAAGGAACCTGTGAAGTCTTTGATATTTTATTTCTGTATGACGCCTTCTTAATCTAATAAAATCTTGTAATGTGCCTTTCTGTATATTAATGTATAGCCTGTTGTGAAAGCTTCCTTTCTTCAGTGTCTTCTTCTTTTTCCTATGTGAAATATGTTTGATGCAGTACGCAGTTTTATGTAAGTGTCGATTTGCATAGTTTTTAAGACATCTAGAAGTGTAAATATATGAGGATGGTAATGTAAAAATTGGCATTTATATTATTTAAGAAACAATGCCAAGTGTAAAACTGGTAGAAGCGTCGGTCGCAGAACTCGACAGTTACATTGAACTGTGCAGTTTGTGTACTCCTCAAGTTTCTTATATTTGTGTCACATGAGGAAATGACTGTTTCATTTCCTACATCGTCTCCGTGCGAACATAATTATAATGGGAATTTAAAATTAGTTTCAAATTGACTGTGTAATGGCAGAAATAATAGCAGCTCAAAAGCATAGGCCTAATCTCTATTTTATTTTATTTGTTTTTGCTATCACTATCACGATTTCAACAAAGATAGAACAAAAATTTGCTCTATATATATATATATTAGTACGTTATTTTACGACGCTTTATCAACATCTTAGATTATTTAGCGTCTGAATAAGATGAAGGTGATAATGCCAGTGAAATGAATCCGGGTTCCAGTACTGATAGTTACCCAGCATTTCCTTTTATTGGGTTGAGGAAAAACCCCGGAAAAAACTCAACCAAGTAACTTGTCCCGACCGGGAATCGAACCCGGACCATCTGGTTTCGCGGCCAGACGCGCTAACCGTTACTCCACAGATGTGGACTGGAAATATATTCAATTCAATAAGAAATCTTGAAGTCATGAAGTTTTAAATTATAAATTAAATCGTGTTTCTCTTCTTAAAATTGTTCTTCCTATCTTATAATTGGGCATACTTTACTGTTCTCCAACCAGGAGATCAACCGTGAAAGGAATGTGCTTACTATTGCGACATGTATTGGAGCGAAGTATATATATATATATATATATATATATATATATATATATATATATACTGCGTGTTCAGTTCAAAGTGTGTCATGGCTCGCTGTATGCCGTCATGTGGCTAGCCGATGAGCCTAGAGAATTCAATTTTCCTACACTTCCGCAGAGGCGTATTACCTAAATGCTAGAGAAGTTGCCTAGCAAGTACGGCGTTCATTCTGAAGTACGCAGAGTCCGTGGGTACCCACGGACTCTGGGACTCTGGAAGTACGTACCGATACGTGCGATAACGCCGGTAGTGGCAGGAATGTGAACTGTTTGGAAACACGTACTGAGGTGAGTTTTTTTCTTACTGTCGGGATATGGGGAGAGGGTTAAGACGATTACTTATGTATTTGTTGACATTAACTTGGACGGTCAACATGGACACGGAGCATTTGATTTGTGTTGTGAATGTTGTGGAATGTTGCGGTATGCGACGGATGATAACACATACCCTGCGTACGACTTGCCCGCGCAAAACACAGTTCGAAAGAGGTTATGGTAGCACACAGACCGTACAGACCACCATCTGTTGCTAAGACGTTCAAGTTCTACCGTACACGTTCTCAAGTTCAGATTGAACGCCTTGATTAATAGGCAACTTTTCTGACATAAAAGCTGAACCTCGCTTCAAATCGCTGACTCACAACAGTGACGTCATGACACACTTTGAAATGAACACCCAGTAGTATTATCGTTATAACGTCTGTTTAAAAACCATGCGCTCTCCTGCATTTGTTATTTCCTGTATGGAGAGATTAAAAGACCAAGAGATTAACAGTGATCTAATTTTGTAACTAGGGTAGTATAAACATGTGTGTATCAATGTTATTGTTTGTGCTGTGACAGCGAGCCAATAGAGATATGAGTACCCACGTGTGTGACCTTATGACATCAACATTCATTCACAGCATTACTCCCTCATCCGGCAGAGACTTTCTCATGGTTGGAGCACAGTAGTCACTTTTTTTCGTGGGTTCGTGAATTGGAAGTACCGGGTCATCATTTTGTTTTTACTAACATTTCTAATATTAACCTGGCTATACCTTTGGATTAATGGTTGAGAACCACAAACACTATGTTACCCCCTTCCACGACCGGAGTTTGATGATACTAGTGTAAAACACAAACAAATAACTTTACTAGGCATAGGAAAGAAGAAAAATATTGCATCCATTTACATAACCTAGGAACTATTACGATTTTTAGTTTGATAATTTTCGTTAGGTTTTTATTTACTCAAAATACAGTACAGCATTAACAATAAGTGTTTTTACTCACTAACTGAAATATCCAGATGCAGTGTATAATATACTGTCTACAACACATTAGCATGCAATATGGAGAGTCCATTTAAATTGGAAAGTAATCAAAATCTGGGTATTTAAACAAATTGTTGAAAATGATGGCCGTTCATTTCTATACGGGCTTCAGTTATTTTGTGTGCATATTATCGAAAACATTTTTAAGCATATCTTCTGAAATTGAATGTATTGTTGCTGGAATATAATTCTTTAATTCTTCTATTGTTGTAGGACGTTTAACAAACACAACTGTTTTACAGTAACCCCAAAAGAAATAATGCAAAGCATGGGTGGCATAATCCTGTACCTCTTGAAATAATAATTATGTAGCTACTCTACGAGTACCTTACTTACACATTGTAATCACTTCACTTCTGCCCGATTCGCACAGATAAATTTACTCAGATTGCTGTCTACTGTCCGTCCAAGTAGTTATGTCGCAGGGTCGTAGAAAGGGGGAAATCATGTGACAGTTACTTAACGAGGCCCTTTTATTTAAATTATTTTAAATAGTTTTATAATCTTACGTAGACGACCAATTCTTGACAGCAAATGTTTTCGGAAAAGAGCTAATTCAGCCCAGTCACTAGTCTTTACAGAGGGGCCAGTATAAATGGATGTTGAAAACAGGGAAGCGACGTAACCAAACAGATATAGTACCTGTGCGAAAATATGATTCAATAATGAATGCACTTTATTCACTGGAAAATGCGACCATATTTCTGGAACATACTATACTCACTCAGTACTGTATACTGTGACCGTAAGGCGACTTTGACTGCATATACGGCCTTGGGTGGAAGTTCATTAGTAGAAGAGGTGGGAGTGAAGTACATTCAAAAACTCGGGTACAATAAAAATTGAAGTATAAATAAAATGATGTCCCTGTAGTTTCGGAATGCTGTATTCTTGCATATTTCCTTTGTACTGAATCAACTTTAGGTAGTTATTTTACTTAAGGATATATGTACGTGAACGACCACAAATATTATCAGAAAATGCAGGCTCTAAATTACTAAAATTTTATAAGGAAATGAACTCACAATTGGACAAAAATTACAAGGTACCACAAGAAGACTTATTAGAACTTAAATATCTGATAAAAGTAGGAAAAGGTTAGTAATAATATTTTTTAGAATTCATTTTTTACTTTAAATTAAATTTTTCAAAATTTGACAATTTTCACACATATTATTTCATAACTCCACAACCATTAGAGATAGAATTATGAAATTTTGTACAATGATTTAACATGCATTTATGCAAAAGGTAGATTACAATAATGCCCATTTCTTTGAAAATATAAAAATTAGGTCACAAAACATTATGTAAATTTTAATATATTTTATACAGGACAAATAAAAAATTAATTGTATTAAAATAAACAACTCTACATGTCTGAGAGTGGTCTACATTTCAGAAATAAGTGTTTATTACAGGCAAAATAAATAAATAAATAAATAAATAAATAAATAAATAAGATGTCAGAGAAACCATAACAATGTTATGGTTACCAAATGATGTAACTGCAGAATTGTTTTTTTTTCATACTTTGATAAAACTGATTTGAAAAATATGATATGTTTTTTTCATACTTCGATAAAAATGGTTTGAAAAATATTATTAGTAACCTTTTTTTATACTTTTATCAGATACTTAAGTTCTAATAAGTCTTGTGGTACCTTGTAATTTTTATCCAATTGTGAGTTCATTTTCTTATAAAATTTTAGAAATTTAGAGCCTGCATTTTCTGATAATATTTATGGTCGTTCACGTACATATACCCTTAAACCTTTTTATTTATAACTTTAATTTCCAGTTCACTTCTGATTTCATGGTTCTATATGCGAATACAGTAACGAATATCGCAGTCGATGTCATTTGTAGTTTATTTCTGTCACAATATTAGTACATTGCTTATGGTTTTCTTTTTAGAACTCGGGAATTCAAGTCTAAAAAATGAAAGCAAAAGAACTAAGGAAAGATGCCAGACTGGGGAGTAAGCAAGACTGCTGTAATATTGTTGGCGTCACTGAGAGAGTATTGAGCTTTAAGCGCGGCCTGAGTAGAAAGCAGATATTATGCTCGATACAGCGGGCAGACGATATTAATATCGCGAGCCGCGAGTACTGGCAAGGTTCCGTCAGCCGCATGATTTATTGCGGCACCTGCAATACAAAGATTGTTGTGTCGGCTGCCGGTAAACATTTGTGTAAAACTTAAAGCAGCTGCTTGCACTAATCTAATTGTATGTGCGAATTAGAGGGACTCTCGGAGCCATCGAGGCGTTATAATCTCCGTCTTCTTCTTTAGGGTGACCTAAAAAAGATCTGCGGCACTTGAACATATTGATTTGACCCAGTGAATACTTCCTTCACAGGAATTAAACTCGTTTAGGTCGACCAGTTTAATTCCTTTTATATGCCCAAGAACCAAGCACCTTTTTCCAACAATATGTTTATACCTAACTTCATACAATTCAGGAAGCTGTCATCCTCTATGTGTAGTAATCACTATAATTAGGTGCTATGGATATTTAAGAGAGATGAAAACATTCTTAGTAAACCGTAGCATAGTCCACCGCTGTGGTCTCGTGGTAGCGTGTTCGCTCCCGAACCCAGCGGGCTGGGGTTCGATTCCCCGCTTGGGACGTGTTGCCTGAGTGAGGTTTCCTCAGGGTTTCCCCTCACTCCTATGGATGAATATCAGGTAACTTTATCAGGCGTATGGAATTGCAGTCATTTTCGCCACTTCCTTCCCCTCTCCCTCATCAACCTTTCCTTATCATTCCAGTTGTCTTCTTGGTTTTCAGATCGCGCCTGCGGTGTCTCTCTAAAGCTCATGGCGCTCTCGGCCCGCCTCGATGGACATGTCAAAGCATGTTAGTTGGTGACCCAGCAGCGGAACCCACTCCCCTTCCGATGGTAGGGTTGGCCTACATCACAGACCGTTGGCCGTACGGGAGGGGTGGCGTACACCTCAGACCGTTTGAGGGGGAATGTGGGGGGGCTGTTGGGATGGAATGGTACATGGACTTAGAGGGATGGCGGGACTGGTCGTTAGGGTGTTGGGGATTAGATCGGTACGGCGTGAGTGCGGTCGTTGTGCTACAACTCATTCCAGAGGCGCACAATAGACCTCAGGTCGCTGTGCGTAGGGATGTTACACAACGAGGCAAAATCGTTCAATTTCGAACAATTGAAATGAAGTCAAGTGTTTAATATGCTGCATGTTTTGATACCTAATTCCTAAAACTACAACAGTAAACTTCGTTGTTCGATAAAATTTCAGTCACTCAGTTCCAATAAAAGAGGGGTGCCGTTAGGAGAACTAGATCTGTCGGTACTACTCCCTCCAAAAAGTCTCCAGCATACTCTATACTTCATTCCGTAAAATCTGACAGGCGACGTAAAGATTGCCGGCAGAGAGAGAGAAGTATAATTGCTATTCAACCAATGGCAGAGATCTCATTCCACGCTTGTCTTGAAGTTTAACGGGGGTAGAACGTTTTAGACTGTCCAACTTCAAGACAAGTGTGGAATGAGACCTCTGCCATTAATTCAATAGCAATTATACTTCTCCTTCTCTGTCAGCAATGTTTACGTAGCCTATCAGACATTATGGAAGAAAGTATAATACTATTTTACTTCGTGGGTGGGGATGGAGCGGAGTAGATAGTTTCAGTGGCGAACTGTTTTCTTTACAAAATTAAAATGGTGTTCATATATCAGTATAAATGAAACAAAGTATTTCTCACAATGAATTATTCTTTATTTTGTGAGGACAATGTAGAGATTTTACCAGTAAATAACTTTTCAATATTTGTTCCAGTGTAGACACATTCACTCGCAGTTACTTACAAATGGCTTTTAAGGAACCCGGAGGTTCATTGCCGCCCTCACATAGGCCCTCCATTGGTCCCTATTCTGTGCAAGATTAATCCAGTCTCTATCATCATATCCCACCTCCCTCAAATCCATTTTAATATTATTCTCCCATCTACGTCACGACATCCTCAAAGGTCTTTTTCCCTCCGGCCTCCCAACTAACACTCTATATACATTTTTGGATTCGCTTATACGTGCTGCATGCCCTGCCCATCTTAAACGTCTGGATTTAATGTTCCTAATTATGTCAGGTGAAGAATACAATTCATGCAGTTGTGCGTTGTGTAACTTTCTCCATTCTCCTGTAACTTCACTCGCAGTACAGAAAATAAATTAGAATAAATAATTCGGAATCGTCTTATGTTTTTGTTATCATTCAAAAATGAAAATAATGCTTCGCATATTATGTACGTTAATGCAAACATTGCCGCCACACGTCCACGAATATTATGAAAATTAGGAACCTCTTCAACCGCTGACTTTCTACAGTTCCATTGGCGAATACTCTCAAATTTTAAATTATGGGGATCCTCTGGTTTTACTGAAAGTTGTAATGGTATGCCTGTGTGTAACGAGAAATCTTCCTAGTCCAGCACTGAATACTGTTCTGGTCTCGTTTGTGAACACACTGATGCGCGGAGGGTATGTGTTATGAACTACACCTCGTTGAGGAAGGGGTAAAGTAGGGGAGTGTCACTGAGTGGCACAAAACGGCATTTCTAATATAGAGAGCAACTTCGTTTAAGGGGTTAGGTACAGCTTACAGCAGTAAAATTTTGGAAATATTCAACATTTTTTTTCTCCAATATTCTATCTTGTACAATAATGAAAATTGTTATGTGTACAACACTGTTCTTCTGCTATGTGAAAAAAAAAATTATTTACAGTTTTTTTTTTTTTTCAAAATTCAGTTCACTGTGCAGTGATGAAGCGTTTCCCTCATAACTCAAAATTTATCCAATATTCTGTGATGATGTTTTTGTGTGTATTTATGCATGTCATATCTACAATATGATGCAAGCTCACTTCTCTACTTTGATAGATTGTCTGATAAAAAATAAATTCATTAAAGACATGGTCATATATATCAGTATTTTCTTCTAACACAAAATAAAAAAATATATATATAATTTATTTATTAAGGAATGTAGTTGAAATTTGTAGTTGTATTGTAAACATGAGTTTCAGCAATAAAATAAGAGAGAGAGAAGATGAAAAGTTAACAAGGTTATGAGTTGTGGGAACTCTTCATCACTGCACAGTGAACTGCCATCATTTTGAATTTTGAAAAAAGTATAAATATATATTTTTTAATCGTAAAAATATATATTTTTTTTTTCATATAGCATGACAGTGTTTTAGGCATACCAATTTTCATTATTGTACAAGATACAGTAATGGAGGGAAAAAATGTTGAATATTTCCAAAAATTTTACTGCTGTAAGCTGTACCTAACCTCTTAAACAGCCCATGGATATTTTCTTTGTTGATATGATTTTTCTGTAAAATGTCAGAAAATTACTACAAGTACTAATGTACACAACTGAAATGACGAAAGTTGTAGTTCACTATAGTTAGTCCTTCACTGACTTCACAACAAGGTGATTCGTCTCCTTAGGCCACTGCATTTGATTTAAAGAAGGGGAAAAATTGCTCGGCGAGCGTGGGAAAAACTCGCGATCCTTATCTGAAAGGTCGTGTGAACTAATTACGTATTCAAATTGAGATAACAAGACAAACACAATCTCTTATGAGCTCTGTGCGAACCATCCAGTAAAGCGGTAAGGTTAAGGGAATGGAATCTGTACTTGGAATCTTCAAAAAGT
This sequence comes from Periplaneta americana, assembly GCF_040183065.1. NCBI lineage: Eukaryota > Metazoa > Arthropoda > Insecta > Blattodea > Blattidae > Periplaneta > Periplaneta americana. The sequence continues at coordinate 93,951,881 of NC_091124.1, read as the reverse complement.
GTCGAGTGTCATTCTAAGCTCCTGACTCGTGAGTAGATCGAAGATACTACTTATGTCGTTAATCTTAGCTTCCGTTATTTAAAAGCCAAACATTTTTTAAAACCCACAGGTCCAATTTCTAGACATTCACGTTGATTTTGAAAATTACTCCCGAACGGTAATTTAAGCCTTTAAAATAAGGGAATGTCCTGGAAAATGAGGATATATGGTAATCCTATTTTCACTTCATTTTTTCGACATTATTTTTTTACCTAATTGGTTATTTTACGACGCCTTGTCAACTGCTATGGTTATAGCGTCTAAATAAGATGAATGTCAGCGAAATGATTCCAGGGTCCAACGCCAAAAGTTATCTACCATTTGCTCTTACTGGGATGAGTTGAAAACCTTGGAAAAACCTTAACCAGGTAATTTGTCCCAACTAGGATTTGAACAGGCCCGATCGTTTCACGATCAGGCATGCTAATCGTTACTCCATGGCGGTGGACTAGGAATTCTATCAATCGGTTAGTGTATTCTAGATTTATTAACAGAAGGGCAAAAAAAAAAAAAAAAGGATGTGTTTAGTTACTTGTTTGTTGACAGGTAATTTGTCTTTGTTAATCAGATATTCATTTTTAACTATGTATCGTGGTCAAAAGAAACCAAACACACCGGTCTACAATAACAGGGAATGCACTCCGACTAGATCCGACCATACTTGTAGCCCCTGCCTCATGCTGTCTTGACTTCTGGGATCTCCCAGAACCAGAAATTAGTTGCATAAAGTATTAGCTGGAACGCAACCTGGTGAAGCTTGACCTTGAAGGCGAAACTAGTTCTACGAGCAGTTAGGAGTGGATAATAATAATCAGGGAACGGATTTATATGGACTAAAAATATATGAAATATGTAAATATATATGTAGTTATTTTTACCAAAATATGGAATTAAATATGGATTTTTACCAAAATATGGAATTAAATATGGACTTAAAATTATAAAAAAATGACTATGTACGTTAAATATTGGTACATTTTAATCAAACTAAACAAAAAATATAATGGACGTACCTTATCTTCCAATGTAGTTTCAACAAAACACAATTTTTATTGTCTGTTACCATAACAATAGGTTACAAACATTTCTTTCAAGTGCTGAAAAGTGAATCTTCTTCTATTGTCTCTGAGGATAGATTTATACTGACTAAAAGAGCGTTCGACGTCACAAGAAGTAACTGGTACATAATTCAATTTCACAATGTCTGCTGGGGATAAGTCCAAGTTAATCTTCACTGTTGATTCACCACTCATCACAGCAACAACCTTTTGTAGTTCTTCATATCCAGGGTTTTTTGAAAGTACAGTGTCCACCTTAGCTCTTACTGCATCTGCAACTTTACCTCTACCACGATTCAGTTGTTCCACAGTACTATTTATAATTTCAAAACTTTCAGATAGTGAAAGGTGCCTATTTTGGAGACTTTTGAGCGTTTTTATGATGCATGAAAATGTATGCTGAATGTGAGCTAAGTCATTCTTCACACTTATGTCACAGGTAACTGTTTTCGCAGTATCAATTGAGACTGCATCTTCAGAGTCCAATGCAAGGAGAACATTGTTAATAGAGTCTATATGTTCGGCATAATATTCAACTGCTTCTAGCCATGTACCCCATCTAGTTAAAATTGGCTTTGGTGGCAATGGAATTTCAGGGTACATTTCTTTCAACACGTTAACTCTACTGGGAGCTTTGAGAAATACTTTTTTCACTGATGAAATCAACAAATCTACTTTAGGGAAATTGTCTCTGACCACTTCTGCCACACGATGAAATGCATGCGCCACACAAGTAAAATGAGTCAATTTAGGATATACAACAGATAATGCTTGTCCAGCTTTGACCATATAAGGGGCAGCATCGCTAATAAAGAATAACACATTATCGTACATAATACCCTTTGGCCACAGGATACCCATAGCTTCGTTGAACAGTTTAACTATAGTTTTGTTATTGCACTTTTCTAGAACATCACAATGTAAAAGAATTCGTTCAGAATATTGTTCACTTAACAAACCGATAACTACATTACCAACAAGTCTACCTTCTTTGTCGGGAGTCTCATCAATGGAAACCCAAATTGAACTATCTTTAATTTCATCTCTTATCTTCTGTATTGTCTCATCGTAGATGGATGGAGCATACGTCTTCCTAAGTGTTGACTCATCCGGGATTGTATGTTGAGTATATTTTTCAAGGAATTCCCTGAAGACCTTATTCTTTAGTTTGTAGAGAGGAATATCAGCAGAGATGAGAGAACGGCACAGGTCGATGTTAAACTCAGATCTTACATTCGATGTTGTTGGTTGTGTTAAAAACAATTGTCTCTGCTTGGAATTTAGTTGTTTGTTGGCCTGATGTTTACTAGTTGTAATGTGTTGTTGCACCAGGAACTTTTGTGTAGATGATACTGCACACTGACACAAATTACAAAATAATATTTTATTGTCAGTTGATAAACCATCTTCTTTAAATTCTGAAATGTAACTTGTTAGTTTTGATTTTAAATTGACTGAATGACGTACTTTTGGCATATTTACCGTCTTTATAGTATGATTTACAAAACTGAACCTATGTGTACTCTGACTGGCATTTAACTGTTGAGCTGCACAACTGAAGTCTGTTAAAAATTTTAAATTAAATTAATACAGTTTTGTAACTTACTTTCCCATTGTTGATAGGACTGCTAATTTTCAAATAACTCTGATGTTAAAGGGATTACTGAACATGTGTTTAAATCTCTATTGTTGAAATGTATTTTTAAAAGTTAATGGAATTTTGTTTTGTTTTATTGTTAAACCTAATATAATATGGACTGTTTTATATGAAATATGGAAAATATATGGAAATTAACGAAAATATGTACTAAACTCTAAAATATGGAAAAATATGGAAAATAAAAGTAGGATTTTTCAACCCTACACATTGTGAAACATAAAGATAATGCAAAATATAAATTATATTAGCTTTATAAGTAAATATGTATTTACATATAAATCCTTTCCCTGATAATAATAATAATAATAATAATAATGTTTTATTTTCGCTGGCAGAGTTAAGGCCATAAGGCCTTCTCTTCCACTCAACCAGCCTTAATCAATACAATACATAAATTTAAATTACAAATATTTTCACTACACTTAAAAGGTTCTCCAGCAATAATCTTCACTACACATTTATTTAAATTTAGATAAATCTATAAGGTAAAGTAGTAACTTAATGTATGAGCTAATTTAATTCAATGAATTATAATTAATTTAATATTTGAGATAGCTAGTAAAATGATGAAAATTAATTTAATATAAGCTTACTAGGACTATGTTACAGGGAGAATATATATATTTATATTTCTATAATGAGAATATTAATGTAATTGCCATTAGAGGTTTTGTAAATCTATTTAGAGAAATTAAAGATAATAATAATAATAAGAATGGACAGATGTTAGTTTCATTATAAGTAACAAATATTAGGATAGGATAGGATAGGATAGGGATATGGATAGGGTAACGCTTGTTCACTCTCGCTTATATCTCGTCCTGTAACATCGGCCGGTAGCCGACTCCACACCACACTACTGCTCTCTCCCTCCAAGCTTCACCAGGATCCGCACGAGCTTATAATTTATGCAACTAATTTCTGGTTCTAGGAGAACCCTGACCGAGCTCATCATCCATGACTAAATGGAATAAGAATGTCTTGAGAAACTGAAATGTTTCAAGGAAACCTATTTTGTGGTACCTTTAAATACCACAAATATTTCTGAAAATCTGCCAGAACGGATTTCCTCCGGATAAATTTTAACATTGAAGCAATGGTGAAATGAGAGCAGTATGAAAAAATAGAAGTACTCTAAGAAAACCTTAATTTTTTGTCGTCACAAATCTTCGAGAATCTGCCAGTAATCGAATTTCGGTCTCTGCAAATGGCGTTAATGAAGAAATCGTTAAGTGAAGTAGGAAATCGATGAGATAATCTCATTTCCTTGTTTCACTGCAAGACATTATCCAAGCTTCGCGTGACGTTACAGCATTCACTCTGACTTGAAGTATTTCTGCTGTTTCGGTTTTGTTACAACAAAACGTTTTGTCGATTTAGCCATGATGGCGTGTCTGCCAGCCTCACAAACAGTTGTGACAGCGTCGGTCAAACCTCGCAGCGCCTGAGAACAACACCGCCCGCTACACCTGCATTTAGTGCGGGAAATCTACTTATATTGTCGTAATTTTAGAGCTTATTGGCTACAACTTCAGTCATATACCTAATGTTTCGGGGCTCAAGTCTCGGTGACACAGAGTGGAATTTCCGTTTTTTCCATTTCCTCTGCCACTGTGGACCACGTTAACAAAACATACGGACTAACAGCCGCAGTCAAAAAAGTACTTAGGCTTCCTGATTCTCAGCCTCACCCATTTCTTGCTAGGATTGGACGATGGTACAGATATCCTTCCTTCTAGCATGTGTTAGCATTGTGAGCGCTTCAAAAGAGAATATGACATAAACAATTAGACACTACTTACAGTGAGGGCACTGAAATAATCAGAAAAACAATTAAAATCTTTCCAGTTATCCGGAAATTAAATTATCACATTGATGATGGTACAAAAACTCGCTACTGCTACTGGAAAGTCTGAATCCACCATTAGTAAAAGCAAGAGTCGAAATTAACAAAACATTCATAATGGAGTACAGTCTGATGTCTCCAAGAAAAACTTTAAACTAACTCAATAATAATAATAATAATAATAATAATAATAATAATAATAATAATAATAATCTTAATCATAATCACCATCATTCATGGGATAAACAAATTGATTTTATGTGTACAAGTATAAGGACAATTTATAACTTTTTATAAATTTTATGACTAAGGAGGCAGTGAGAATAATATTTTTAGCTTTAGTCCAATCATTAATACAATATGGTATAATAAATTGGGGTGGAGTAGCATCATCTGTACTTAATCCATTAATTTTTTACACGGAAGATTAATAAAACTTTGTCTGACCAAAAATATGGATTACCCAACAAATTTAATTGATACAGATATTATAGTATTAACTATTGAAGAAATTTATATTTATAGTTTACTAACTTACTACCACAGAAATGAAATAAAACATAAATCTAATCGACATGAATATCGTACTCGAAGAAAGAAGTCTACTTTCCCATTAATTGAGCCTAAATGTCATACAAGTGCAGCTCTTAAACATGGTGCTAGTTTCGACCCAAGACTTTATAATAAAATTGCAAACCATCTTCCAAATTTGAAATATTTTAAAATTGAACCTTTTAAAAAAGAAATTTATAAAATTATTCATGATATATAATATTAACAAATGTGTGTATTTTTTTACCTTTTATTTCTGTCGACTGTATTCATGTTTTTATTGAATATCACTGGCTTCTGTCTGATTGTCAATGTATATTAACTGTGTTTTCCTCTCTCTTTTACTCTTTCTTCTTTTCTTTTTTTTTTTTTTTTTTTTGCTCTTGTGTGTTATTTATTGCTTTGAATTAAGTTACTTACTGTATCTTTGTAAATTTTATGTTACATTATTGACTAAGACCACACCGTACACGAGCCTGGCTTTTACGGTAGTGGCTAGAAACATTTTTGTTTTATAATTTTAATTTGTACTCACTAGCTAGCTAACTAGTTAAATAAATAAATTCAGTTCAAGCACTAGACCTAGTAGTCTGTTGCGGTCTCAATGGTCTCATGCCATCTTTGTAATGGTCTTCCAACAGATCGTTGTCCAGTAGTGTAGTACTGCCTTTGGCTATAATAATGCTATTGTCTTGTATCAGTAAATTATGTAAGAGCGGAATTAGACACACAGCAACATAGAATATGTGAAAAAAGGGATACGTAGATCAATAGAACTTTGACAAAGAATATCAAATGAAAGAAAGTAAAAAAAGTATTATCTAATAATATAAACAAAAGTGAACAAGTGATGTGGAAAAATATTAAACTACAGAGATTGGAATAGGCTATGCAGTTTAAACCTTATTTGGAAAGTAAAGAAAATGGGAATGAGATAGAAGCGAAGAAAATAATTTAAGAAGAGAAAAGACTAAATAGAAAAATGAAAAGAGGAGTCTGAGAAGAATTACAAAATACAATACAATATCCAAGTGAAGACACAAGTAGTAAAGAAATGACGGGGAGTAACAGGCTCCCACAGGCTCCCCATGTGACGTCATACATTGGCCACGCCCATGACGTCACTTGCCACGCCCACTTCTGACGTAATTTTCGACATATCGTTGCATATATGTTTCATTTTCGACATGCTGTCGCATATATGTTGCATTTTCGACATGTTGTCGCATATATGTTGCATTTTCGACATGCTGTCACATATATGCCGCTGTTGCGTATATGTTGCATTTTCGACATGCTGTCGCATATATGACGTGTGTATTTCAAATTTGTACCCCCCTCCCCATTTCCAACTTCAATTACAAATTTATGACGTCACACTCTAATCTTTCACATTTAGATACCCATTTATGACGTCACACTTTAACCTCGCAGTCTTAGATAGCCATTTATGACGTTACACTTTAAAAGTTCGCCCCTTCGTGACGTCATACATTGGCCACGCCCATGACGTCACTTGCCACGCCCACTTCTGACGTCACTTGCCACGCCCACCTATGACGTCACATGGGGAGCCTGTGGGAGCCTGTCACTCCCCGTCATTTCTTTACTACTGACACATGCTTACATCTGGTAGGAGACCCTCACAACAGAGCGAAATTAGCGTGTCTCCGATAAGATCATTTACGCTGAAGAGGCAGGCGGCGTTTGTGTTTGGATGATGCAAAGCGAGGAAGTTAATATAATATTTTTCTCTAATACACAGTGTAGATATATTATAAGAAGGTTTATACTTACAAATAAACTAATTCTTTTGCTAAAAATTATTATCTCATTGTCTGGAATAAATGTCTGAATAAACATGTGCAAAGAGTCGAAGTTCTACATCATTACATCATTTTGAGCCCTCTATCACCTCGATAAAATTTTGTGGAAATATTCATTATGCTTTTGTGAGCAAGATGGCGTGATATCTTTCTGCAACCAGACGCATACAGAATAACTATTAATTATTTTCAGACACCATGCGCTTCGTAACCCGGAGAACTGTTTTCGAGGTATGGAGCTAGAGCGAGTGAAAAGTGAAATTTTCAATAAATTATATAATTGAACATTTTGGCCTCAAGGATTGCTCTGAGGACATTTTACAGTCAATGAAGAAATGAATTAGATTTCTATGCTCGAAAATTCTATTACGGTGGGGAAAATATAGCAGAAATGAGAAAAAAAATCTTAAAATAGAATGCGCTATATTTGAACCAAGACAAAAAATCTGAGAATCAAATAATATATAATGCTTTGCCATGTACTACAAAACAATTCCAATTTGAATCTGCTAGTACAAGCATTCGAGGACGACCACGTAAACGTTTCGGAGAACTGAGCGAAAGATCAAAACTAAGAAAAAATAGTCCACTTTTTTAAGAATGGTGGCCAGAAGAAAAGCTTTCTGCTGACCAGATGAATTTCAGAGGTTCTGTCTAGGAAAAGAGATGCTGCCAATATTATAGGAGGGTTTTTACTTGCATTACTTCAATGTGCGACAAAAACCATGAAAATTGTTTTTGCAGGAACGACCAACAATGTCACCTAATAAGGATCTCGCTTTGATTACTGATTTACAGTTGACCTCTAATCGATATAAAGAATTAAGGAAAATGCAAAATCTTGTAACAGTTAATGTAGATCCACCATGTAATTTAGTGCAAAACATTAAAGGTAGCATACGTTCAGGCAGGAAAGAAGATTACTTGTTGACTTGATAAAACAAAGCAGTCACAATGAAAACGATGCAAATACCGCAAGATGATTTTTCAGGGATGTTTCAACTTCCGCATATATTACGGGAATAGATGGAAATCTAATAAGTCGTCTACCATATAATATTAGGAATGTTTCCTTGCGGGTTTGTAATATTGATAAACGGGCATTTCACATGTATGTAAGGGAGACAAGGGAATTATATTTATTCTTGCACAAATAGTTTTATATGCCTATAACTCTTCACAAACTCTTGGCTCGTGAACTGAAGGTCACAGGACACTATTACACCTACTGGTAAACTATAGGCTACCAGGAAGCTCAGCAAACGAGGAAATACAGGCTATTAGACTTTTCAGAGAAGTCTTCACAAGAAAAACATCAAGAAAGACATAAATACCGATCTTTTACTCAGTATACTTATTTCTTTTGACACTTTAATCATCAGCTTAAAGAAATTAAGGAGAGAAAATCACGGTCGATTTTAATAGTAGTGCTGCAGTTACACTCCGAGCCTCTTACTCGGTGCTGTCGAAGGAAAGACTAGCAGCGAAGATACAGATTCTGATGGGGATTCATTTGGCGTATTATATGTAGCAATATTCCTTGATCTTACTCTTTCAATTTTAAGTGCATTCCATATTATGGACATTAATTTATTTATTCACTCAAATCGAAACATTTTTAACAGTATTACTAATTTAATTTTCAATATTAATTTGCTATTTTAATTTTCACTATTAATAACTTGTCCACTTCAATAATTGAAGGTACATACCAAATTTTATGAAAATTGAGCGAATAGTTTTCGAGAAATGAGTTTTGGCCGGCTCTTAAAATTACACACTGTGCGCCTGTAGAACTGGTTTCGCCATCAAGGTCAAGCTTCACCAGGTTCCGTTCGAGCTATACTTAATGTTGAAGTGTATCAAAGTCTAATATGTAAGATAAAAACAATTGCTAACGTGAATACTAAATTTCCTTGGAATCAAATAAATTCAAGGTTCGACTTCAGTTGTATAGAAAACAAAAAACAGTCAGTGTAGGTAAATAAGCGAAATAAAGAAATTCCTTATAAAATAAGAATTAAGGTACTTTAAGCTGCCTCATATCTTAATTTCTTAAATTTTCGTTCCTTTAACTCCGGCTGCGATTGTTGAAAGTCTCATCTTGTATTTTTGTTGATAATAATACTGATAATGTACTCGTATTCATGGATGTTCCGAACATCTAACAGATGCGCAAGAGATATGCAGTGCTCTACATTTGTTGTACTATTTCTGTAGGTAAGCGAAGGCACATTTGGTGGATTCAATTCGACCATTGTACTGTAAACAAAAGCCACCGAATTGGTTACGTATCTGCTTGAAACCGCAAGACCAAACGCGCGGATCTGAGGGTTGCGGAACTGTTAACGCTATTGCCTGCTGCCCAGCGGGAGACGGAGAAAGGAGAACTTGCTCTGTCTAACCTCAGAAACAGACGAGAAGTTGTGCAAAATCTACTTGCAGTAAAGCAACGTAAAGAAACATACCTTGAATCCTCACGCGTCATTAAGACAGACACATGCAATTTCATCAGATTCGCAGCGACTTTTGTCAATGTTTTTCGGTGAGTGTATGTATGGGTCACAGATACATTGGTCTCTGACATTTGGGTCACGTTTTTTCTCTCAAAGTTGTATTTCGGTCACTGGATTTTGATCAGAATTTTTGGTCACTCAGCATATTTGGGTCACGATTTTTCGGTCACTGAAATCGGTAGGTAACTAATTTCTTCGGTCAGAATTGAAGAAGACAAAATTTCTTCACTCCATTTTATTTTCGTTGTTTGAGGCATAAGCACAAGTTATTCGTGATCATCTTCACTGTCAGTTTTATTCACAGTTCTCGCTTGGATTGAATTACAGTGTGTACGCTACATCTCTTAGGTAAAAATCTATCTGTCCGCAATCTTTACACTCTTCATATCTTTGCACAACAGTTAGCAGTTGCTCCTGGTTGTTAATATACTTCTTGTTCAGGACTGGTCTCGCATTCCTTTGTCCTCCAAAGAGCCTTGTAATACGTTGTTCATTGTCACGTTGTGCTTTGAGCTTATCTATAAATTTTCAGAGTGAAGGTTGAAGTGTAGAAACTGCTTTCTGGAACTTATTGTGCCAGCCTTCGACAGCATTGTTGGAATGAATTTTTTTTGCCATTTTCACTATTGTAATTTAGTTATAAATCAGAATTTTGTAAAAGTAGTGACGGAATGAAAGTTAAAGTGGTTCTAAACCGAATACGAACGATGTAATTGCTAGGATACAGACGCTACAATCGAGTAATTAAAACACAAATCTAATCGACATGAATATGGTACTTGAAGACAAAAGTCTACTTTCCTATTAAGTGAGCCACTATGTCATACAAGTGCTAGTATCGGCCCAAAACTTTATAATAGAATTACAAACCATTTTCCAAATTTGAAATATTTTAAAACTGAACCTTTTAAAAAAGAAATTTATAAAATTATTCATGATATGTAATATTAACAAATGTGTGTATTTTTTACCTTTTATTTCTATGGACTATATTCATTATTTTATTGAATATCACTGGCTTCTGTCTGATTCAATTTATATTAAATGTGTTTTTTTTTTCTTTTTCTCTCCTCTTTTTTTTTTTTTTTTTTTGCTCTTATGTGTTATTTATCGGTTTGAATTAAGTTACTTACTGTATTTAGTAAACTGTCCTTGTAAGTTTTATGTTATATTATTGGCTAAGACCACACCGTACACGAGCCTGGCTCTTACGGTAGTGGCTAGAAACATTTTTGTTTTATAATTTTAATTTTTACTCGCTAGCTAGCTAGTTAAATAATACATCTTGATTACACAACTTCTAACATTATATCACTTCGTAATAAGCATTATATGTCTTTCTCGTGTTAAATTCTATCGTACCTGGTTAACATGTTTCGGCCTGTTATTGACCATCTTCAGTACTGGCTGTTGCTGGTCTTGGCGCCTTTTGTTTTGTTTTCTTTGGGGATGTGTTTGTGTAGTGTAATGTGAAGTCAAAGAGTGTGTCTGTTCTGAAATTGAGTTGTGTGTTGAGAATTTCATTTGGATGTGTTTTTGTGTGTCTGTATATTTCGTATTGTTCTAGTGTGTTTAGTTTTTGGCTTTTTGGTTGGATGTGTAGAATTTCCGTATCTGTGTTGATGTCTCTGTAGGTGTGGTTAGCATTTGTGATGTGTGTGTTGATTCCACATTATACTACACAAACACATCCCCACAGGAAGCAAAACAAAAGGCGCCAAGACCAGCAACAGCCAGTTCTGAAGATGGTCAATAACAGACCGAAACATGTTAAGCAGGTACGTTAGAATTGAACACGAGAAATACATATAATACGTATTCTGTAGTTAAATAAATTAAGTTAAATTGATAGTGCTATGATACAGCCAACACAATTGGATGACCATTATGTCCATGATACCGAAACGTGGCAATACCGAGTATCGTTGTACCGTAATGTCGTATTGACCGAAATGTCTTATTGGCCGAAATGTCGTATGACCGAAAAGATTCGTCACCTAGAAAGAGAGACCAAAACTGCCTGAAACGCCTATTGACGTGTTGTATTCACTTTGACTTACAATTTAAAACTTGTTCAAAGGCTAATGTCATTCTCAATTCTTCCAAAATTACTTTAGAATTAGAAGGATAACAAAAGAACTTTTGCGTGTGAATTCAAATTTCAAAACATGTAGGGAATGTCAGAATGCTAATGGACACCACTTTCAGCAACTACTGTAATACAGGTTAGTGAAATAAAATAATGATTGTGTGCATTCCATTGATTAATGAAAGTTATTTGAGTGCAATACGCCGAAGATTGCGGATCTAAAATACCGCGCTCTACAGGCTTGCTCCCGCCCGCGTTTTTTCGGATCAAGCGTGACGCGACCGCAGTGTTTAAGTGTCGAAGATGTATTTAACCACTCAAGGACGACTTGGTGTTAGTGTGCGGCATCATAGATCAACACATCGTTGAATTGAAAAAAAAGTTCTATTATACTAACTTCATCTTGAGTTTCTTTCGGATACCTTGTACAGAGCATTCATGACGCTGCTAACAGTGAAAGTGTTCTAAACAAAGATGCGTCGTGTTTGCTACTCATCGCGGTTGGGCAGAGGTCGCGGCTGTACGTCGCTTCTCGTATCCGGCGGATGACAGTAATTTCATTGCTGTAAGTGCACCTGTGTGCCGGACTGTGGCGTGCCAGGGCGCCCCCAGGGACGGGTGGCGGGCGTCGTGACGGAGACAAACAGCCGGAAGGTCAGCCTCTGCCGCCGCTTCATTTATATCCGCGTCCAATGCCGCCCGGCCGGCAGGGCACAGCTGCTGCGAGGTCGCCACAAATTCTTACATTTTTAATTTCCATCACGACGCTATCGTCTGGCCTCAGATTGATCTGCTTACGTTACACTGTCTTAAGGGAAATGTAGCCGACAAGTTTGGACAAGTGTCGAAAACTTTTAACAAAGTGAGCAGTGAAGCCGGGTACTGCAGTTCGGTGCCTGCGGGAATTGAAGCGTTACAGTATATCATGTTAAAAACACAAGTTATGTCCGGTTATATGCAGTATAGTTACGGAAACCTCTCTTGATAAAAAAATATTTATAGAAACTTAGACCTGAATTAGGTACTTACTACGGTTAGGAATTTGTTATTCGTCTTGCCCATCTATTTTTATCTCACGATTAGTTAGGCTGAAAATTGATTTTTTTAACACCCATATTTTCAGTTGAAGTCTTATGGTCATATATTTTGATAACAGCAGTCGCCGGGCTGGTCACGTAACATCCCTCGTAATGTCCTGGCTCCGTCTAGAACAGCGGTGACCGAAACTCGAACGGCAGTGATTACACGCGAGAGACAGTCTAAGAAGTAAGGAGACGGGGGAGAGGTACATGACATGAAAACCAAACCAGTGGTGGTTCGTGCACTAACATTGAGCTCTTCATCAACCCCGCGAATAAAAATTGCAAGCTTTGCTGCATCAGTAATGTCACTACTGTCATCAAGAACCAATTAAAAATATAAGCCTATACAAATTTTCTTGCTTTTTAAAAATATTCCTCATGAATATAATCAGAAATTTCCTGAATTCTCTTCTGGATATTTAGTCGAGAAATGCACAGTTTTCAAACTTAATTAACAACTTTCATTGGACAAATTATTTGAGACACCTTGATCATTACGCTTTTATAAAACTCTCCTTCGTTGGAAGGCTAAAGAGAACGAGCTGTTTCGTTCGCCACTAGATAGCTGACTTCCTAACATTTAATTTACGTCATCTTTCTCTTCATGACGATGATTTAAGGTTGAATTCAGTTCTTGGAGTTTAATAGCCGGTTTCATTACTACACTCGCACGTAATATTCAATCAGTTTCTCAATACTATTATTATTATTATTATTATTATTATTATTATTAAATCAATAAGTAGTAAGTAACTGATAATAGTCATCAAAAGATTAAAAAAAGAAATTAAAATGGAGATATAGCGTAGTAATTATTTTATCATTCAGGGGAAGATGTAGGCCTATATATTGAGGCACATATATAAGAATGGTAACACTTGCTGATTAATATTAATAATAATATTAATAATAATAATAATAATAATAAATGTTATGCCTGTGTATTCAGCGTAATGCTCTGTAATGTCGCTTCTATATACTACTACTAATTAAACCGTTGAGCAGAGCAACATATTACATTTTCTCCAACAGAACAGCGAATAAATTCCTCTTCCCATTCTGTACGAAACCTTCTGTTCCTGCTCGTAGAGACAGAGGGTTTGTAGAGCGACATGGTACCGACACTGCTTACCATCAGTACATGAGCGAGACAGAGAACAATGTACAGGAAACTCCCCTTACTAGTATGAATGTCTTTGATTACACGACGTAATCACGATACCCAGTTTGGTCACCGCTGGTCTAGAAGATCGTAGAAAAATCCACTGTCTTTCCCTCCTCTTTCATATATTGCATTTATCCATTTGTGTTTATCTCGCGTCCCGTGTTGAAAATTTATCCATCTATCACTAGACACACGGTCACAGCACTCCTCAATATTATCCATTCCCTTCCACCGAACAACCTCACACTCTTCTTCTTTGACTATGGCTGTTCATCGACTTTGGAATTTCCTACCGAGCAATGTCAGAGACTGTCATATATCAAACGAATTTAAGAATATTCTAAGAGAGTTTTTTTTTTCAAATAATTTTCGTTAAAAATAATAGTTTAAATTCTCTCAATTTTTAATGGTTACTTCTTTATGTATGCGTGCGTGAGTGTGTGCGTGCGTACGTAAGTGTGTGTGTGTGTATTTTCATTTTGTGGGCAAAGCTGTGATTGGGTAGATTTTCTCAGAGATATTCACTTCATCTATTTACTTTTACATCATATTTCTTCCATCATAGCCGTTTAATTTTAATGACTTTCGTAGCCTATAGTTTAGCAGTGACATAAAATAAACAAATTATATTACGTAGCGACCGATTTGTGGAGTTGAATATAATAGTTTTTCTTCATTCCTGACATTAACGCTGGTTCCAGGCATTTTCACTACACCGATTTCTCACTTTCACATCCTATATATAGCTGGAAGCAATACCGTAAAGTAGATTTCTATTGACTTTCGCGGAGGTGATATTGCAATATAAACCAGCCTCAACAACGTTTCTGTCCACCAAAAATTCAATTTTGGATTTCAATCCGTATTTCCGAGTTGAAATACCGATACACAGAGTACCTTTCTGACGATACACAATTGAAGAGGTGGATTCCAAAGGGTCCTAAGTCTTTTTTGTTTTTTAGATTTTAACTTGCTTTATTCATCTTTGAATTTAACCATTTCAAGCCTATATATAATTGTGTAAGTTTATTTAACTGACTCTCCTAAGTCTTGACTTAGTGTCTGCATATCGTGGCCTTGGTTTGACAAGGTTCTAACTGTTTTTTCCATTCTTTTGAGATACAGACTTCAAAGTTTCAATTTATTGTAATAAGAACATTTAGTTTCTTATACATATGGCATCTTATAGCATTGAACTCATAATTACATACTTTCATAGTCTAATTAGACCAATTATTCATTTTATTTAGAATATTTAATTTTGCAGTTAGAACTATGTCCTTCCATAATGAATTTTCAGGGTGAGACAAGGTTCTAAGTGCTGATAGAACTTTGTCAAACTTTATTTCTGTTCATTACTTAAAACATTATTATTCGTTACATGAAACATTTAAACTTTAAAAAAATTGTTCTCTTTTAATTTATAATTGGATAAAATTTACATTAAATAAATTACAGAAATTAAATTATATTTTGTGAAAACAATC
This sequence comes from Periplaneta americana, assembly GCF_040183065.1. Classification (NCBI taxonomy): domain Eukaryota; kingdom Metazoa; phylum Arthropoda; class Insecta; order Blattodea; family Blattidae; genus Periplaneta; species Periplaneta americana. The sequence goes on along the minus strand of NC_091124.1, from coordinate 93,936,561 downwards.
AGATCTCTGTTATATCACTCTTCATGAAAGGCCAATCCCACTTGATGTTATACACTATGTGGAGGATGTCTACTTCGAATATTGCATTTCCATGACTGTGGCTTAGACACTACTTTCCATAGCTTCTTTTTTGTGTATTTTTTGTTGTTATTAGGCCTATCGCTTGTATTATTTAAATATATGTATATGTTTTATTTTCTTTATATTATATTATAGTTTTAAATTAAACAATTATACAATTAAAATATTGGTTTAAGATGGAGTTTCTTGGAAGTGAAGATAATCATCAAATTTATTATTGACGAATAAAAAATGCATATGTTAAGTAATGGGGATGTGTAAATGTTATGAACACGTGACAAAAATGGCTAAGTGGAAAACGAAGGGATTGAACATAAAAATTATCACACGTATTGTTTGGCTATCCTATATGCGCAAAACTTTCTTCCTTGTGTAAATCTTTGTTCAACTAAATGCTATTGTTGGCATTATAATTCTGGGAAACAGTACGTCACCTGATTGAAGAAATTACGTTTTTGAGGTTGTTTCTTCATAATCTTCATTAATGTATGAAGTAGGAGGAATCTAATCATCAGTGTAGTCATCACGGAACATATCGTCAGAACTTTGATATCCCACTTTCATTAAGCTGACAGCTGTTTCTTATGGGAACAAAGTACCGTTATACTGATACTTGTTTTCAATTAATTATCAATAATCTGAACACATTGTTCGTATATTTATCAATACGCCATGAAAATTACAAATAAAATATGATATCATGCTTAGCTGTGCAGAACACAAAATAAATTGCTGGATCTTTGCGAGAGAATAGTAGCAGCTTGCAGTTAGAACTTTGGCAAAATAAATATTTTCAAAAGTTGTCATCATAATATAGAACTCTGTCACATTGCTAGTTCGTTCATTTTTCAACAAATGGTGCTGAAATGTATTTATAAGCTACACAGTATTATGAAGAGTGATTACAAATGAAAAACACATTTTTGCCAATTTTGTTAGTTAGAAACTTGTCAAATGAAGGCCACGATATGTTTTTCAAACGGATTTAAGGGTGTCAAATTTGTTTTATCAGTTTTTGTCAAATTTCTCATAGCTTGTCATTTGGACTTACGCCAGTGTGGAATCCACCTCTTCAATTCCTCTCTGATTCATAATATGTTTTCAGCTCAAGTAGCTGGTTAAATGTGATGCACCTATTATGCTGGCACACAACTAACATACGTAAGTTAAGAATGAGAAGGCTATACACAGAGTTTTACAATAAAATTTAATGAGAAGATTTTGGGGAAAAAATTCAGGCACGTCAAACCTTATAGTTAGAATATAATATTTTTATGGAAAAAATATATATTTGCGATTATTGTTGTGCAAGTTATGACGTCATCTAGATTTTTTTCAAATGACACCCTATAGTTTTTAATATCATTTGAAAGAGCATACTTTGTTTTATAAAGAATCACTTTGGTTATGGTTACTAGGGTAACAATTTATTGTTATAATTATATTTAGTTAGTGCCTGTGTTATGAAATAAGTTTTACTGACAAAATCAACATAACCAAGAACAGAATAGGAGCGAATTGAGATCCTGTGATGATAGAATTTGGTGACAGAAAACGTACTTAACAAGATGTATGCACACTAGTGTCGTGCATTTCATGCTCTGTGTTCGGTTCAAGTTTGTTGAGCGTGACAAGAACCGAAGCCTGATTTGAAGAAGCGGATCTGTCTCGCTCGCTCGGTCTTGCCCCTTGTATGACCTGTGCCCTTTAAGTTCATGGGCCTCTCCTACACTCTTCTCTCAATCCTTCATGCTTTTAGCTGAGTAAGGATTTTAGAACAAATCTTGTGAAGTTTTATTTAAATGTAAGGACAGGTAATTTTTGTTACAAAAATATGATCAAACTTCGACATAAATATACATACATATAGGTACATCGCATTATGTTTTTAAAATACATGACCGATCAATTACCGGAGAAAACAGCTATAATTACATCCTTCACATACTATTCAAATAAATCACAATTACTCGGTAACAATATTTGTGTGACTATACGGATGATGATGGAAGTATTACATGCACTATATTCGATTCAAGTTAGTCTAGTATCTCGAAGTTCGGCATTCCTCGATTTTCGCTCTACAAAAGAAAGTCTGTCGTGTTTGTTCCGTTTTGTTATAAAAATATTCACTTTCCTCCACTCCCACCTCTTCATGTTTTAGCATAGACGTTACGATTAGTTTTTCATATAAAATAACACGAAATTGTCTCTCTCATTTCGAACATTGCAGGATATTATTTTAAACCACTTAATGAATTGAGCACATATCATGCGATTAGTATTTTTCATATGAAATAAGACGAAGTTTGCAATGTTTTGGCTTCCTCTCTCATGTTTGAACTTTGCACAATACAGTACTTTGAACATATGCATATTTTGTTTGATTTATTTATACGTATATTTATGTGAATGTGTAGTCATATTAATAACAAGAAAAATTATCTATACTCACTACTATGCGTAACTTCGCAAGATATGTGCCTGATATCCTTATGCAGCTAAAGGATAAGGCGCAGAGAATGGAGGAACTAAGAAGAAAGGCACCGAACATATGTAAGGAAAGGGGAACATTGAACAAAAGCAAAGGGAGCTTCGGTTCTACAAAGACTCGACAAACATGAACCGAACATTTGGACTCTGACCGGTTTTCAACAGACTCGGTTATTTTAGTTTACACGCTTCACTTCCACTTACTATTGGGATGCCTATGGAGTAGGGCGAAGTTTGTAGTACATATATTAATATCCCCTCTCATGTTCGAACATTGCACGGCACTAATGAACACTTTTTAACGAAACTCATCCAAATCGGCCACTTATTTGTCAGCCAACTGTGAATAGAATAGAAGCGAGATTCAGAGAATGTGAACATGTCAGAGACATAAAATATTTGATAGCCCGTTCACTGACGGTTTGAAACTTGACGTTTTGAAAGAAAAACCATATTCTTCTCTCGGTGTAATTGAATCTTCATTAGATATCTCGAAAGCAACTGCCCTGAGAATATTGCACAGTACTAAATATCACCCTTGTAAAATCCAACCTTTGCAAAAGTTAAGAGAAGATGACTTTGATAGAAGGTTGCAACTCAAATATCCCTAAGTTGACCTCATAGACCTATAACAAAATACTCAGTAAGCCACTATCCTTTTTTATAATTTTAAAACGGTTAATTAAATTCATCCTGTCTACAAAGCGAACCGTTAGTAATGTCACTCTGGTGGATGATTCCTATAGTAGAGAGCAACAAACATGTCGAATACAATTTTCCCGTATTTGAAATAGTTTTCCAGAAAACGTGCGTTTTAGAAGGCATGAATTGTGCGATCGTGCAACTCTGTAATCAGTAGGAAATGCTCAGTGCGTTATTGTGTTGCTCTGAACAACCTCTCCACCTGGCTTGTTTTGAATGGGAGAGTGGGGAGAGTCATTGCCATTTACAGATACGGAAATAAAATTTGGAGCTCCCATATTGTATTTTTCGCTTACTACACATTGCTCATGTGTAGTAAACAAGAGTCCCTGTAGCCTATATATGCTATTTGTGGACAGTCGTGTGAAATTGTTATTTACATACAGGTGGACTCCTATTAAGACTCGCTCCAAATTTTAATTCCGTATCTGTATTGTTTTTAAGATCGTAAGAAAAAATGCAGATGATATGCCGTTTAATTTTTGTGTTTAGCTGTGTTGGAGAGCGGAGACTGTAGAATGTCCATTTTATATTAAAGAAAAAATTTGGTGTATATAAAAAAAACCTTCCTCCACAACTTACAAAATATTTCCATACTCAAATTTAAATTGAATGTTCTAGAGAACATAAACAATAATGGTTTTTATTTCATGTTATAAAATAAAAGTTTAAAACATTTAAAACTCAATAGGAGAAAACAGAAAATACGATATGCTTATTTTACGTTAGACGAACGAAATGAAAAATATTATTTTAATGTCTTCGGTTTAATTTGAGTTAATTATTTAGTGAAGATAGATAATAAGAAAAACTAATTTTTCGTTACACAAATCAACATCATGATAAAACGCTCCGTTTGTCGTACTTCAGACACTTACTTCAGCCAATTAGAAATAGTTCCTTCTCACTTTAATTTTTAAAGCAGTAACCTGTAATCTTACATACAAGAAATCAAATTCCTTTAAACGAAATTGTTTGTGTAACGTTTACATCTACCGTTTACATTATCGTAGTTTCCTCCATCCTTCTCACAAACGCATACGCGAGCTTTAAATTATCTAGGCCTAAGTTTCTGCTTCTCTCCAGGCAATAACTTTTACAGTGCATTACATTATAAATTCTTTTGCAGAACAAAAGGTTACATTTGCTCGGATCAAATTTCTGCTCATTTAAACGACAGACCGAATACTGTTTCAATCATTTATTATCATAATACACTGCTCTCTTAAATTGACTGAGCATATTGGGAATTAAATCTATTGCTTTCCCAAAACACGCTATGAAATTTTTCATATAACACAATTTTTATCTAGAAATGGAAGCAAAAAGGAGCAGAATTGTATTTAACTTTTTCGTTTGAAATACCTCATAGAATACCTCCTGAAATTAATGATAATACACTCAAGGACAAAAAAAACCCGGACACTTTAATATTTGCTGGTATTTTTCAAAACATTATCTTCTCATACAATATTATGGTAGCCATCTGTTGTTATGGAGACGTGTATACATTGTTGATTGTTTTTTGTTTTATAAACAAGCCATTACAACCAAATATTCAAATTTTGCTTTCGGAGCCTCAGCTATAACAATTTTGTCTCAACCATTTTGTGCTTCATTATCGTTATCATTCGTTAGTTCCTTATTTTTACATTTTCTGAGTTTAAGTGGGGTTGTAACATTTGTCTTAAAGCAAGATGCGACCTGAAGATGTGGCTCGAGCTGTAGCCCTTTACGATGATGGACGCAGTGTACGTTACATTGCAAATGTTATGAATATGGCTAGAAGCACAACCCATGTTGCCATAAAACGGTATAGAGAGACCCTAGAATATACCAGAAGACCAGGTTCGGGTCGCCCAAGAGCTACAAATCCAAATGAAGACAGGTATATGGTGTTGAGAGTTCTTAGGGAGCGCAACCTGCCAGCTACTAGTGTAGCCCAGCAATTTGTTAACATGCATGGACGCCCAATTTCGGCCAAAACAGTTAGAAGGAGGTTGAAAGCAAGTGGACTGATATCAAGTAGGCCTGCAACTGGTCCCAGACTTCTCAGGATGCATCGAGTTGAACGACTGCGTTTTGCAAATGATCACAGGGATTGGAGAAATGGACAGTGGAGCTGTGTTCTGTTCACCGATGAGTCCCGTTTCAATCTGTGCTCACCTAATGGACGTGAAAGAGTTTGGAGAAGGTGGGGAGAACGATTTTCACAGTGTTGCATTTCCGAAAATGTGCCATAACTCGGAAATAAAGCATTTCCGGACACATGTTGTAATGAACTATTTTGATTGTCTACATGTAGGAAATATATACCTGAAATTATGCCCCGTATTTTTGAAACACCCTGTATAATATATGATATGATATGATATATGATATGATATGATATGATATGATATGATATGATATGATATGATATGATATGATATGATATGATATGATATGATATGATATGATATGATATGATATGATATGATATGATATGATATGATATGATATGATATGATAGGACCATAAATTAATACAACTTAAAGAAAATGTTTCTCGGGTACATTATATTAGAGTATTTATTCGATATTTATATTGCATTATAAGTTATTATAGTACATTTAGTAATATATCATTTTAAATTATACAAATAGTATAGTATATCATAATATAGTAGGCTATATTACAGTTCATGATATATAATATGATATATGATATATCATGAATTGTAATATACTATACTATGATATATCATAATACTTGTATAATTTAAAATTATATATTACTAAATATATAATAACCTATAATGCAATGTAAATATCAAATAGATACTCTAATATAATGTACCTGAGAAACATTTTCTTTAAGTTGTATTAATTTATGGCGTTCATTACCAACATATTTGTCATATTCAGTAGCATGTTGTAAAGAATAATGCCGTTGGATATTGAACTTCTTAATCAGTTGGAGTGTTTTATGCTAAATTAAACACTTTGCTAATCCACTGCTCTCTACCAAAAAGAACTCCTCCTCCCATGATACATTAAAAGCATTGGGAATATGCGGGACGCTTTAGTTTATGAGCGGAAGTTCCGTCTTCAAAGTTCGCCATCATACTGCAGAGTCACCACTCCACCGACACTGAATGACGTACAGTATGCATACGTCAGAGCGCTCGCAAGACCAGCTCTATAAAGCACACAGCGCTCATTTCTCAGAATCACGTAATGTGTCCAGCCCTGGTATAGAGGAAGGTCTAAATTAAGATAGACAGAGTTTTGAGAAGGGCCAGAACAATCAGTTGCCTAACCAGTGTTCCGCAACCGGTGTGTCGCGGCACACTGGTGTGCCTCCACAAGGTGAAAGGGTGTGACGCGAACTTTTACCTGTTATTGTAAGAAAATAATAAAATTAATTAAAATTAAGTTAAAATTAAATTCCTCTCTCTGGTGCCACAATTAGTGGCCGAGTTAGTGATATGTCCAGTGACATTCAAGACATTAAGAAGGAGAAAATAAAGAGCAGTCAGAAGTTCTCACTTGAAATCGACGATATTCGCGGTCACGCACAACTTCTTTTCTACATTCGGTACATTCATGGAGATGTAATTGCATTTCTTTTGTGCAGAGAAGTGCCCGAGCGAGCAACCTGTGAAGAAATATTTCGTACAACTAATGAATATGTGGTCCGTAATTAATTAACATTGGAGAATTGCGTTAGCGTTTTACAGATGGAGGTTTCGTGGTTAAAGTATATGAAGTAGGCTATTATCATAACATACGGAGCGACCATTGTCTCATTCACCGCGAAGTCATTGTTGTTAAGTCTTTGCCATCACCTCTGAACATTGTGATGCACGAAGTAGTAAAAGTTAATATGTTCTTGTCATTTCCATCTAAATATATGTATGAACTGTGCTTCTCGACGTTAACTGAAATTAAAACATTAGAAGAGGGAGAGACTCAGATCCATCGATGAAGAAATTAGGCTTGCACTGTCAACAATTCCGCCACGGATCAGCCACCTGTGTGCAGCTAAGCAGACCCAAGTATCATATTGAAGTTGAGTAAGAGTTGTTTAGTTTAATATTAGTAATATAAATGTGTATTTTCTACAGTGAATTGAAGTTCATAAATTGTTAATAAATGCAAGAGTCGATTTTTGTTTGACAATAATAATAATAATAATAATAATAATAATAATAACAATAATAATAATACTTACTGGCTTTTAAGGAACCCGGAGGTTCATTGCCGCCCTCACATAAGCCCGCCATTGGTCCCTATCCTGAGCAAGATTAATCCATTCTCTATCATCATATCCCACCTCCCTCAAATCCATTTTAATATTATCTTCCCATCTACGTCTCGGCCTCCCTAAAGGTCTTTTTCCCTCCGGCCTCCCAACTAACACTCTATATGCATTTCTGGATTCGCCCATACGTGCTACATGCCCTGCCCATCTCAAACGTCTGGATTTAATGTTCCTAATTATGTCAGGTGAAGAATACAATGCGTGCAGTTCTGTGTTGTGTAACTTTCTCCATTCTCCTGTAACTTCATCCCTCTTAGCCCCAAATATTTTCCTAAGCACCTTATTCTCAAACACCCTTAACCTATGTTCCTCTCTCAAAGTGAGAAATAATAATAATAATAATAATAATAATAATAATAATAGTAAATTTTATTACATTACGTAATTATATTAAGAGAGTCACATCATATATTTTTGAGGGGATTAACATTTTGTTGTGGCATGTTGAGTCTAGGCCTGTCTAGGGTGTGCCGTGAGTAAAAAAAGGTTGCGGAACACTGGTCTAAACCACGTAGTAAAGGAAAATAGCAGGAGATTTCATTAGAAGTTAATGTGCTTGACTACTCATCCTATGCTTCGAAAAGACAAACGGGCCTTTGTGATATTAATAGTCCATATAGCGGTAACGAAGTACGATGACAATGTCCGATCTACTTCTCATTCAGCCAGTGCAGGGTAGGCATGCGTCTGGTTTATTGTCTTGGATTGACTATAAATGGAGTTAGAGACTGTCCTCCATTTACGGGCCCCCAGGGTACTGTATAATATATGATGGCTTTCTCTGCGATGAATAGCGCCACATACGTTGAACACCAACGATTAATCTCACTTCACTACTCACGTGCATTTGTTTAGAGTGGAACTCTGTTAGGAAAAGTGCAAATCATAGTTTGATTTTCGGTAATTTGGCAAATGAGATTAGACAGATCTGCATGGCTTTAATTTTTTTAAGTGAATAGTTCTTCCCATTTTTCATGCTGATAATGAATATATTTACAGTTTATATGCATTTTATCAGGAGTTTTCAGAAATTGATAATTTATTTTTAAGGTTTACTAATTATCATTTGAAGAGTCCACTGCAAGAATGATGGATGTCACTTTCTTGTCGAAAATGGACCAAGACTGTCAATGCATAGCTTAAGACATATAGATGGTACATAGAGAGTTACATGGCAATAACACTGATAGTCATTGTCCAATACTGATCGGAAAATCACAGTTAAGCTTTGAGCGCTAAGCATTTCAACTTTCAATCGCTTCTCCTGCAAAATATATTCCAAATGACATACATCATTCTTGCAGTGGACTCTTCATTTCATTTGAGTGTGCCGATATGTTACGTGTAAGGCCGCTTTAACCACTTTTTAACTAAATTTTAATAATTATTAATTATAATGTGAACCGGGGTAAGTGTCAACTCGGGGCAAGTGTAACCCATGCTATTGAACGCAAAAAGGCGAGTTTGTAAAGTGGCGCCAACTATCGAATGTTCATGTTACTAGAGGCTACTCCACATATTATATTTTGAGTGGAAACGTTTTTGCACGGAAAATATAAAATTCTGCTACAGTGTGTATTGTGATTCTTTTAATTTGTCCTATGCAAAATTTCTTGGGGACATAAAGAATGTTTATTATTTAGTTTTTGCACCATTTTATCCTTTAAATATTTGCAGTAGGCTATATTAAATGTCCAAAATATAAAATTATCGTTATATGTGGCTTTTGATCATTTCAATTTTTCTTGAGTAAAAGTTCTTAGGAACATAAAGAATATTTTTTATTTAGTTTGTGTGTTATTCTGTCATTTACATTTTTCCAGTGTTTTATATGCCCAAAATATAAAAATCTCATTCTATACAGAATGTAATGTTCTTTCATTACCATTTTCCCCAAGACATATTCTGATCTTTGCTGCAGAAAGATACTAGGTTACACTAGACCCAGTAGTGAGGGCAAATGTAACTTAGTGAATGTAATGTTCTTTCATATCCACTTCACCCAAGACATATTCTGATCTTTGCTGCAGAAAGGAGTTAGGTTACACTAGACCCAGTACTGAGGGTAAATGTAACGTAGAGAATGTAATGTTCTTTCATATCCACTTGACCCAAGACATATTCCGATCTTTGCTGCAGAAACGTACTAGGTGACACTAGCCCCAGCACTGAGGCCAAGTATAACTTACAGAATATAATGTTCTTTCATATCCACTTGACCCAAGACATATTCCGATCTTTGCTGCAGAAACGTACTAGGTGACACTACCCCAGCACTGAGACCAAGTGTAACTTACAGAATGTAATGTCCTTTCATATCCACTTGATCCAAGACATATTCTGATCTTTGCTGCAGAAACGTACTAGGTGACACTAGCCCCAGCACTGAGGCCAAGTGTAACTTACAGAATGTAATGTTCTTTCATATCCACTTGACCCAAGACATATTCCGATCTTTGCTGCAGAAACGTACTAGGTGACACTAGTCCGAGCACTGAGGCCAAGTGTAACTTACAGACTGTAATGTTCTTCCATATCCACTTGACCCAAGACATATTCCGATCTTTGCTGCAGAAACGTACTAGGTGACACTAGCCCCAGCACTGAGGCCAAGTGTAACTTACAGAATGTAATGTCCTTTCATATCCACTTGACCCAAGACATATTCCGATCTTTGCTGCAGAAACGTACTAGGTGACACTAGCCCCAGCACTGAGGCCAAGTGTAACTTACAGAATGTAATGTTCTTTCATATCCACTTGATCCAAGACATATTCCGATCTTTGCTGCAGAAACGTACTAGGTGACACTAGCCCCAGCACTGAGGCCAAGTGTAACTTACAGACTGTAATGTTCTTTCATATCCATTTGACCCAAGACATATTCCGATCTTTGCTGCAGAAACGTACTAGGTGACACTAGCCCCAGCACTGAGACCAAGTATAACTTACAGACTGTAATGTTCTTTCATATCCACTTGACCCAAGACATATTCCGATCTTTGCTGCAGAAACGTACTAGGTGACACTAGCCCCAGCACTGAGGCCAAGTGTAACTTACAGACTGTAATGTTCTTTCATATCCACTTGACCCAAGACATATTCCGATCTTTGCTGCACAAACGTACTAGGTGACAATAGCCCCAGCACTGAGGCCAAGTGTAACTTACAGAATGTAATGTTCTTTCATATCCACTTGACCCAAGATATATTCCGATCTTTGCTGCAGAAACGTACTAGGTGACACTAGCCCCAGCACTGAGGCCAAGTGTAACTTACAGACTGTAATGTTCTTTCATATCCACTTGACCCAAGACATATTCCGATCTTTGCTGCAGAAACGTACTTGGTGACACTAGCCCCAGCACTGAGGCCAAGTGTAACTTACAGCATGTAATGTCCTTTCATATCCACTTGACCCAAGACATATTCTGATCTTTGCTGCAGAAACGTACTAGGTGACACTAGCCCCAGCACTGAGGCCAAGTGTAACTTACGGAATGTAATGTTCTTTCATATCCACTTGACCCAAGACATATTCCGATCTTTGCTGCAGAAACGTACTAGGTGACACTAGCGCCAGGACTGAGGCCAAGTGTAACTTACAGAATGTAATGTCCTTTCATATCCACTTGACCCAAGACATATTCCGATCTTTGCTGCAAAAACGTACTAGGTGACACTAGCCCCAGCACTGAGGCCAAGTGTAACTTACAGACTGTAATGTTCTTTCATATCCACTTGACCCAAGACATATTCCGATCTTTGCTGCAGAAACGTACTAGGTGACACTAGCCCCAGGACTGAGGCCAAGTGTAACTTACAGACTGTAATGTTCTTTCATATCCACTTGACCCAAGACATATTCTGATCTTTGCTGCAGAAACGTACTAGGTGACACTAGCCCCAGCACTGAGGCCAAGTGTAACTTACAGAATGTAATGTTCTTTCGTATCCACTTGACCCAAGACATATTCCGATCTTTGCTGCAGAAACGTACTAGGTGACACTAGCCCCAGCACTGAGGCCAAGTGTAAGTTACAGACTGTAATGTTCTTTCATATCCACTTGACCCAAGACATATTCCGATCTTTGCTGCAGAAACGTACAAGGTGACACTAGCCCCAGCACTGAGGCCAAGTGTAACTTACAGACTGTAATGTTCTTTCATATCCACTTGACCCAAGACATATTCCGATCTTTGCTGCAGAAACGTACTAGGTGACACTAGCCCCAGCACTGAGGCCAAGTGTAACTTACAGACTGTAATGTTCTTTCATATCCACTTGACCCAAGACATATTCCGATCTTTGCTGCAGAAACGTACTAGGTGACACTAGCCCCAGCACTGAGGCCAAGTGTAACTTACAGAATGTAATGTCCTTTCATATCCACTTGACCCAAGACATATTCTGATCTTTGCTGCAGAAAGGTATTAGGTTACACTAGACCCAGTACTGAGGGCAAATGTAACTTAGAGAATGGTAATGTACTTTCATATCCACTTGACCCAAGACATATTCTGATCTTTGTTGCAGAAACGTACTAGGTGACACTAGCCCCAGCACTGAGGCCAAGTGTAACTTACAGAATGTAATGTTTTTTCATATCCACTTGACCCAAGACATATTCCGATCTTTGCTGCAGAAACGTACTAGGTGACACTAGCCCCAGGACTGAAGCCAAGTGTAACTTACAGACTGTAATCTTCTTTCATATCCACTTGACCCAAGACATATTCCGATCTTTGCTGCAGAAACGTACTAGGTGACACTAGCCCCAGCACTGAGGCCAAGTGTAACTTACAGAATGTAATGTTCTTTCATTTCCACTTGACACAAGACATATTCCGATATTTGTTGTAGAAACATACTAGGTGACACTAGCCCCAGCACTGAGGCCAAGTGTAACTTACAGACTGTAATGTTCTTTCATATCCACTTGACCCAAGACATATTCCGATCTTTGCTGCAGAAACGTACTAGGTGACACTAGCCCCAGCACTGAGACCAAGTATAACTTACAGACTGTAATGTTCTGTCATATCCACTTGACCCAAGACATATTCCGATCTTTGCTGCAGAAACGTACTAGGTGACACTAGCCCCAGCACTGAGGCCAAGTGTAACTTACAGACTGTAATGTTCTTTCATATCCACTTGACCCAAGACATATTCCGATCTTTGCTGCAGAAACGTACTAGGTGACACTAGCCCCAGCACTGAGGCCAAGTGTAACTTACAGACTGCAATGTTCTTTCATATCCACTTGACCCAAGACATTCTGGTACTAATTTACAATACCCCAGGTCTAAGGGCAAGTGTAACTTACATAATGTAATGTTCTTTCATATCCACTTGACTCAAGACATAGTCTGATCTTTGCTGCAGAAACGTAGTAGGTGACACTAGCCCCAGCACTGACAGCAAGTGTAACCTATGAGCCGACAAATATATTTTCTGTTCGTAGATCGCAACGTAATAACAGAATTTTCCTTCCTTTTCACCATGGCTAGGTTAGGTAATGATTGATGGTCACTTGTTCAAGTTTTGTATGAATTTTAATTTCAATTCAGCAAGTTATTAAATGTCAAACTTGAACTATTGAATTTATGTTTTCCACTTACCCGTGATTTCCTTAATTTATAAATCATATTTACTTTCAATATTTATATCAATCCGCAATATGCCGTTCTGATAAATTTTGGAATACGTGAAAAATGGAGCTACAATGAGAAAAATGGAAAAACTAGCAATAAGTACCAATTTAATTCTTTATATTGGACCTAATATGCTTACAGGGTTGTTTCCGATCTCTGATAACGTATTTGAATGACATCATATGCGTCAGGAGTCTCGCGACAGCTGAACTTTGGCGCGAGGTGACAGACCAGTAGTGACTGATCTCATGGTCAGAGTGCGCGGCGACTCACAGCAGAAATTCCCAAGAAAATCGAGTCTTTTTGGGAGGGGTACGTAACAACACTTTCAGATTCCAAGTACAGTTAAGTGAAAATAAAAGAAACCTGAAATAAATGAGGTTTCGTTATTTCCAAGAAAGGCATCAACTGTGTATTTAATAAGATTGGTGAAGCTCGAATGGAATTAATTAGTAACATCTTGTGGGGTGAGGCGACTTGTGAGAGGGGTGGATTTGCTTGCTTTTTCCACTCTGGAATTAATTCCATCCGAGTTTCTCCAGTCTTATTAGGTACACACAAGATGCCTTATTGGAAATAACCAAACCAGGTTTTTTGCAGGCTCCTATGATTTTCACGTAACTGTACTTGGCATCTGAAAGAGTTATGTACCCCTCCCAAAAAGGCTCTATTTTCTTGGGCATTGCTACTGTGATATACCGAGCACTCTGATTATGAAATCACTCACTACTGGTCTGTAACCTCTCGCTGAATTCAGGCGTCGAGGTTGGTGTTATTCCTGACGCACATGACGTCATTCAAATTCGTTATCAGAGATGGGAAATAACTCTGTACCACCTTACTATCTTTATTAAAACTGTTAGACATGGCCATAAGGACCTGCGGTAGGTTCACTGTGTTTCCCCTTTTATTAAAATCCTTAGAGAGAACTATATCTGTTGTAGGATACCACTACATTAAAGCATTTCAAGTAATCGTGGTTAGTGTCACAATATAGGCAGTCGCATGGAGAATATAGTGTCCTATAGAGAATGTGTTTCTTAACTCTGTGTTATATTAAATGACATGTCGGGAATGTGTAAACCGTTTTGATTTATTCTGCTACATTTGTGGTTGTTACACCCTAGTAGAGGAGCGCCAGAATATAAGTGTGTTCGTGAAAAGTATTTACTACTCCTACTTTAGCATTAAATAACCGTTCGAGGTAAACGGTGAGCACCACGCAAATTATCCAAAGTTTGTGTAAAGCCTTGGTTTTTCTGAAGGGACGCATGCTAGTTGCGAGGTGCGAAGCTCGCCTCGCACAAAACGAGACTACATGAAAGATAGTGAGTGGTTTCTATAACTGTGAGGTGCGAGGTCTGCGTACCTCACAGTTATAGACACCACTCACTATCTCTTTTATAGTCCGGATTTGTGCGAGGCGGGCCTCGCACCTCGCAACTCGCACGCGTCGTTTCAGATAAACCAAGGCTTAACGGAATTGAGAAAATTGAGGTGTGGCGATAGGAAAGCTATGCCGTTGGTATTCCAATTATCTGGAGAGAGCCTAGAAACGACGAAGAGGAAATTTAGCTTGAAATAAATTCAAGAATGATGTGTTTAATTTTTTGGGTAGTTACGAAGATCCAATTGAAAGAAATATAATGAATAACTCTGAAATTCTGGGTTGCAATGTGATAGAATTATTTTGCGGAAAATTTAGGAAAAGTGAGCGAAAACAAAGCGAAAGATTTGATCAGGATGTTAAGGCAATGGAAACTAGATATCAGGGCCAATGAAATGTAAGCATAGTGACAGATTACTGTTGGATGCTGAAAAGGGATGGTACCAGCGAAGAACATCCTCCAGAATCGGAGTTCAGGATGTAGTATCCATCAGTGGCGTAGCATGAAATTTTGAGCAGGGGAAGCTAACTCAAATTGTCTTCCATGTACAGTAGTGGCAAAAAATAAAAACCGGACCGACCCTTGTAGCTGATTTCAGAGCCTTGTTCACTCAGAGCACGATAGACTGGTAACTAAGACTTTCGTGGTTCGAATCCTGCCTGGGAAGGGAACTTTTTTTTTTGTTCCTTATTCAAATTTATTCCCAATACTTTTCGATTGCAGCGATATTTTACTACTTAATTAACTTATTATTCCCAGAACATGAATTTTACCAGCAATCGAAAAGCATTGGGAATAAATTTGAATAAGGAAAAAAAAAGTTCCCTTCCCAGGCAGGATTCGAACCACGAAAGTCTCAGTTACCAGTCTATCGTGCTCTAGAGTGAACAAGGCTCTGAAATCAGCTACAAGGGACGGTCCAGTTTTTTTTTTGCCACTACTGTACATATGAGAAAATGTATTGCAAAAATATAGTCTTAAAATAAGTAGTAGTCAATGTCAGCAGTCTGAAGATTGGTTGGGACCTCGTAACACCGATAAGACATGGCCTCAAATAGTACGTAGTAAATTATGATTTCATGGTTTACACATATCTCTAACAAATAGACACGTATACCTATAATTTAACATTATCTTACTCCCTGTCATATATTTTAGAGAAAGCACAATATTAACGGTCAATAAATACAGTATTAGTAATTAATTACGTGAGTATGCGTCTGTCTTGGTTGTGTCCTTCACTGATAGCAAGGGAGTCGGTCGTTTTTTAAATCACACTTTTGTTCGTAAGCCAGTTTTGAAAATGTAATTGTCTTAAACATTGAAGTAAATTGGTGTCAGAAACTGTTATTTCACTCATTATTTATTATATCAGCCACAATGCACACTAACACTTTAACTAAACACAATTCACGAAAGGGATAACTCGGACACGAAATTCTTTTCAATGTTAAAGCTGGGAGCCTTGCGACCAGGATAGTTTTGTTAGAAAGAGATGGAAAATCTGCAGGGTGGGTTACACAGAAGAATGAGGGGATTGGAAGCTGGTCTGTGCAGGCTTCATGTTTACTGCTGCATCACAAATCATCCTAAGCTGCCGCATCACAATATTTAACGCGTAAATATAAATTGTATTAAAATTAATAAATAATTTTGTTCATAAACTGCAGGTTTGTTATGAAATTATTATTAACTGGGGAAGCTGAGCTTTTTAGCTTACACTGACGCTGCGCCACTGGTAGCCATAAAAGTAGTGGTTAGATTTTTTTGAAATTATTTTTGAGTGCATGTTACGATATTAGGATTAAATAGATGAATATTTTATTATGAATACTAACTATATCTGTAAATAATAATTTGTTTGAATTTTAATAATAATTGTATTATTGCTAATCAGTGTAGCCTGCAATGTATTAATGATTACTTAAAAAAAAAAACTAGACGGCATAGAGAAATTATGAGACCAATTCTGAATTCAACGACAAAACCCCCTTTGGAATCATATTTTCGGTATATAAAAAAAAACAAAAATAAAACAAAATAAATGCAAACCAATATTAATATTATTAGTAGTAGTAGGCCCTATTACTAAACAATTTGACATCTATTCTTGTCATCTTCATTTACCTTCATGAACTGGACCCTTTGATTCGTGTCCACACCTGTGAAATAACGGTCAGCGCGTCTGGCCGCAAAACCAGATGACCCGGTTTCGAATCCCGGTCGGGGCAAGTTACCTGGTTGAGGTTTTTTCCGGGATTTTCCCTCAATCAAATATGAGTAAATGCTGGGTAACTTTCGGTGCTGGATCCCGGACGCATTTCACCGGCATTATCACCTTAATTTCATTCAGACGCTAAATAAACTGAGATGTTGATACAACGTCGTAAAATAACCTACTTTCCCTTTGATTCGTTACATCCCCACGTTTGTGAAGATGAATATTCACAGTCAGAGGGACTCCTTGGTAATATAGGAAACAAGGTGCAGGAACACAGCTTACTTAAATACAGAATAAATACAAGTTAAAAGACTTGCATTTAGTGTTAATGAGAGATAAATAGTTAAATGTTCTGTCCCTCGCCAGAAATATGACCCGAGTTCTCTGAAATTTTAAATGTAATTTTATTAAGTTACTACCACTTGGGCCGCAGCCCAGAACAAATGTTGAGTGTAAATTATTAGAGGATAGTACCATGCGAATTCTCACACCACTACTGTTATTTCTTCTTATTCTCATTTATTAGGTGTTCTATATTTATCTCTGTCTGGCCTTTTACTCTTCCAGGTAATTTTTGAACCTTGACATATATTAAGTGAAACAAGCTTCCCTTTTCTTGCAATTTCCGTGGCGTCGAGCTGCTTCTTCAGCTATGACATTTAAAAAATACGAACACTAATGCAAAACCGTTACATTATAGATATTGCGTCAATACCGTTGCGTTCAAGAATGCGAGCATTGTTAATAAAAGCCTAATGTAGTGATTTGGAGGAAAAATAAAAGCTGTTTCCTGTGTGTGAATTGTAATTTTTAACAGCAGAGATCAATAAAATATTAAATGTCAAGTTTAGAGAGTGGCACTGCAGGTACATATTTATGTACACTAATGTAGGTTGTCTAGGGGAAACAAATTTTGATGGCATTATTTGTATAGTTAGAATCTCAGCCACAAAGTAATAAATCAGAGATTAAGACTACAGCGTATCACCAATAACGTAAAAATGGTACTTTTTGATGAAGTCGTAAGGCACTTTGTAAAACTAAATAGTTAAACAACACAAGGTAGGATAAAAATTTAACGCTTTTTTATTACAGGAATGGCGTAGAGAAGGCCTTTAGTCTTGCGAAAATATGATCTACTTTGTTTGTATATTATTCCTTCTGTGCAGGGTGTGAATTAAGATTTCTGATGAGGGGGGGATAGAATCCTAGATAGAGAATATCATACATAAAATTATTATCATCCTCATTCGTTACGGCTCAACGCTTGGTCGCACTGAGTTGCTTGTCTTGTATCTTGATTATATTAATAACTATATCCATGAGGAGCTTAAGATAAGATGTGTAATTCCTAAGTTATTGATTATTTTCTTACTTTATACTGTACTTTATAAAGTATACTTGTATTAAAACAATTATATTTTGTGAGGAGAGATAGAAGTTATCCCTGGCAGAGATGTTAATATGAATTTATGAGAGGGCGATAACTTTCCAACAGGAGGGAAATCCTCCCCCCAACCCCTCGTTAATTCGTACCCTGCTTTTGTGAGATAGACGTTAAGATGAGAAGTCCTCGATGCTTTAACCTATAAACCCAAACATAGTACAGATATGGCTTAGGCAGTTACCTTCCATGATATATACAAATCAACTCCGAAGGAAGGATCTGGCGTTTCCGATATTCTCCTGTCCGTAGTCGTGAACGTTACACAGATTAGAGAGGTGAAGAACAGGGCTTACCGTCGGTTTAGATTCGACCGGTCAGAGAACATCCGTCAGGTTCGAGCATCCGACCGAATGTTCGAATTTCAACCGGTTACCCCTAATATTTTGCAGGCTGGACAGAACACCAGGCGCACTTCATCATACATGAAACTGACATTTTCTGAATACACAAACGTAGTAACAACTGAAGAAAATTTACTTTGTCTTATTAAAAAAATGTGTTTGCTTGATATGGGAGATTTTGTTCATAGCGCCCTTTTTACTAAACACCATCATTATGAAGAGTACAGGGGAAAAAAGATGAAGATCACATTGCTCTTAAGGGTGAAGAAATGATGTAATTCACTATATTTATACGAAATTTATTGCTCTTCCTATCAAAAATTTAAAAAGGATTACTATACGTGATGATTAATCTCATTTTTTAAGATTTGATAGGAACAACACTAAAGTTTGTAGTAATCAATCGAATTAGATATTGGAGTCATCCTTAGCAGCACTGTGACATTCATCTTTTGCCCGTGTAATTCTGCATGTGTTAATAAGATGAGATATTTTAAACTATTCTTATAGAAATTTTAACCGATAACAACATTGTAATTTTTGTCACATGGTTGTAACAAATAAGATATTCATGTTCTTTAAGACATTTTTGCAATCATTAATTTAAATAATTCTATTACAGTCACTATAGTGAGAATAAAATCATTCGAGATTAATATAAGGGTATAAAGGAATTTAAGAACCGGTATCAGGCAAGGGTAAAGGTGATCAAGGATGGGAATGGTGACCTGCTTGTAGACTCTCATTAAATTCTGAACTGATGGAAAAACTGTTTTGGGCAACTACTATACAGGATGTTTAAAAAATACGGGGCATAATTTCAGGTATATATTTCCCACATGTAGACAATCAAAATAGTTCATTACAACATGTGTCCGGAAATGCTTTATTTCCGAGTTATAGCCTTCACAACATTGAAATTAACCGGAACGTTTTTCTTTCCGCAGGTCGTTGCCGTCAAAGGAGACATTAAGAGGCACTCTGACAGTTCATTCCGAGGCGAAGGTTACATTCAGTGTTGTGTAGGCGTTAGACTGTGCGACATGTATTCAAATCAAGAGCTGGCAGAGATACACTTCATGTACGGTAAGGCGGACTGCAATGCTGCGCTGGCTCGTCGTTTGTACCAGGACAGGTACCCACAGCGACAATGTCCAGATCGGAAGACATTTGTACGTCTCCATTACCGTCTGTGCGAGTATGGAAAATTTAACTCTCCTGGTTTGGGAAGGGGACGACCAAGATCTACAACTACAGAAGTACAGGAGGAGATTCTGGAGGCTGTGAACATGACTCCTTCTATCAGCACACGAAGGGTAGCGTTGCAAGTCAATGTTCCTCATACGACTGTCTGGAGACTGTCATTTGCAACGTGTACAGGCCCTGTCACCAGCAGATTACCCTGCACGAGTTAGGTTCTGTCAGTGGTTCTTGCAGCAGTGTGGTGTAAATCCGAACATTCCTGCCTTAGTATTATTTACAGATGAAGCACAGTTCACACGAGATAGCATAACAAATTTCCACAATCAGCATGTATGGGCGTATGAAAACCCACGTGCAACTGTTCCATCTCATCACCAGGTGCGGTTCTCCCTCAACATGTGGGCCGGTATCATTGGTGATCGATTAGTTGGACCCCATGTACTTATAAACAGACTTACGGGGCAGGCGTACACAAACTTCCTGGAAAACACCATACCTCATGTTTTAGAAGACACTCCACTGATCAATCGTCAACACATTCACTTCTTGCATGATGGCGCTCCTGCACACTTCAGTCGTACGGCTCGCCGGTACTTGGATCGAAGGTTTCCTGATCGATGGATAGGTAGAGGTGGTCCAATTGCTTGGCCTCCACGCTCACCTGATCTGAACCCTCTCGATTTCTACTTGTGGGGCCATTTAAAATCATTGGTTTATTCGTCTCCGGTGCCTGATTTGGAATCCCTTCGGAATCGAATTGTGGCATGTTCTGAGGACATACGCAATACTCCTGGAGTTTGGGATCGTGTTCGCAGGTCAATGAGACATCGATGTGAGGTCTGTATTCAAGCAGGAGGTGGACATTTTGAACATCTTCTGTAATGACAACGACCTGCGGAAAGAAAAACGTTCCTGTGAATTTCAATGTTGTGAAGGCCATAACTCGGACATGAAGCATTTCCGGACACATGTTGTAATGAACTAATTTGATTGTCTACATGTGGGAAATACATACCTGAAATTATGCCCCGTATTTTTAAACACCCTGTATATAATATATAATATATTATATATATATATATATATATATATATGCCAAATAGAAATGATCGTGGCGAAATTCAAATACAAACTTCAGAGCCATTTATGCGATAGAAAATCTGAAAACGTACAAGTCTCCAGTATCGATCTTATTCCAGCAGAATTAATACAAGAGGGTGAAAGCGAAATTTATAAACTTGTACTTGCTATTTGGGAAAAGGAAATTGTACGAGAACAATGGAAGGAGTCCATAAGTGTATCTATTTTTAAGAATGGGGACAAGACTACTGTAGTAACTTTCGAGGAATATCACTTTTGTTGTCATCCTAAAAAATTTTGTCTAATGTTCTTTTGAAAAAATTAACTCCGTACGTAGATGAAATTATTGGGGATCATCAGTACAGTTTTAGGCGTAATGGATCGACTATTCATCATATTTTTTTTTATATTCGACAGATATTGGAGGAAAAAATGGGAGTATAAGAGTACAGTACATCACTTATTCATAGATTTCAAAAAGGCATATTACTCATTTAAGAGAGATGTTTTATATAATATTCTTATTGAATTTGTTATTCCCAAGAAACTAGTTCGATTAATTAAAATGTGTCTCAGTGAAACTTACAGCAGTCCGTATAGGCCAGTTTCTATCCGATGCTTTTCCAATTCACTGCGGGCTGAAGCAAGGAGATGCACTATCACCTTTACTTTTTAACTTAGCTCTATAATATGCCATCAGGAAAGGTTAGGATAACAGACAGGGTTTGGATTGAACGGGTTACTCAGCTTCTTGTCTATGCGGATGACGTGAATATGTTAGGAGAAAATCCACAAACGATTAGGGAAAACACGGAAATTTTACTGGAAGCAAATAAAGAGATAGGTTGGAAGTAAATCTCGAAAAAAAAAAACAAAGTACATGATTATGTCTCGTGACCAGAATATTGTACGAAATGGAAATATAAAAATTGGAGGTTTATCCTTTGAAGAGGTGGAAAAATTCAAATATCTTGGAGTAACAGTAACAAATATAAATGACACTCGGGAGGAAATTAAGCATAGAATAAATGGGAAATGCCTGTTATTATTCGGTTGAGAAGCTTTTGTCATCTAGTCTGCTGTCAAAAAATATGAAAGTTGGCATTTATAAAACAGTTATATTACCGGTTGTTCTGTATGGTTGTGAAATTTGGACTCTCACTTTGAGAAAGGAACAGAGGTTAAATGTGTTTGAGAATAAGGTACTTAGGAGGGGCTAAAAGGGATGAAGTTACAGGAGAATGGAGAAAGTTACACAATGCAGAACTGCACGTATTGTAATCTTCACCTGACCTAATTAGGAACATATTTAAATCCAGACGTTTGAGATAGGCAGAGCAAGTACCACGTATGGGCAAATCCAGAAATTCATATAGAGTGCTAGTTTGAGACCGGAGGGAAAAAGACTTTTGGGGAGGCCGAGACGTAGATGGGAGGATAACATTAAAATGGATTTGAGGGAGGTGGGATATGATGATAGAGACTGGATTAATCTTACACAGGATAGGGACCAATGGCGGGCTTATGTGAGGGCGGCAACGAATCCGCGGGTACCTTAAAAGCCATTTCTAAGCAAGTAAGTATTAACTGCTGATGATGGGGAAGCAGTAACCCCGAAACATCTGATTAAAGAAGAACAATTCCTTCATGAAATGTGTTCATACAATTGTTTTAATTATTCATTGTATTTTAATTATACTTTAAGAATTCAATTACTTTACTTCCTTAGATGTAAGACATCTTAGCCCGTAGCTTTTAAAATAGACAGACTGAATAATTACGGAAATAAGCATGCTGTAGAAGATATAAAATTATAGCTGATACTGAAAGTACTGTAGAATAATAATAAAAACAGTTTCTGTCTATTGGCATAACGTGAGTAAAGACAGCCATAGGTAGAAATCGAGCAGCTTAGATTACAATTCTGACAATTATTGCAGCTGGAACTGCAGGAATACATTACAAACTAATCCGTGCAAAATCCTTGGAATAGGAATCCTCCATGTAAACACTGAAGACTTTCATGCCAGCTGGTTACAGACAATGGGCGAATATCGATTTCGAAAATACATAGTAGGCCTACCACAGTCTAGTATATACAGTCACGAAGCTTGAGTTGTAAAGGTACTAGGAACAATAAACTGTGCCGGTACTATTTCGCATTGTCTGTAATGAGGCGATAGTAGCGATCCTAGTGGTTGGCAACTATCTATGGATGCATATTTACTACCTATTGAGCTTCGTGACTGTTTATGCTAGACTGTGATAATACCTTGCCGACTGCAAAGAAAGGACTGACGCTAAACGCAATAGATATAAAATAATTAGGAGCCGCAATGGCCCTGAAACCCAGTGACTGAAAATAAAAGAGAGTGAAATCACTGTCGTTTCTATCTGCCTTCCTATAGAAGCGTTGAAGAGCACGAGAATGACATGTTGCGCGTAAGGTCAAGATAGGAGAAGTGAGCGGATAAGTAGACAGGGGACAATCTTATTTGAGCTTGACGTCGAATTCGTGAGGAAATAATGATATCCCGGCTTTGTAGGAGGAAAGTTTACAAATTTGCTCTTCACCCCATCTCATGATTGAAATTGGAGAAGGGAAAGAAGTGGCAGCTATAGAAATCTTTTGAGTAGCAGGATAGCTTTACAGATCGAGAGCTGGGTGGTAGAAGCAATATTTAAGGAAGAATAAAAACACATTTTCGATTATAAATTACTGTGCGAAAAAGGATTTTATGCAGACGTGTGAGAAAAACGACTAACCACTATTAAGTGACGTTATGCCACGAATAGCATAAACTGTACATCTTAGAAATGGTTATATAGTCAGTCTTACTATAACTGTAGTATGACGAGTATTTAATATATTGTACTTAGTTCTTAGAGAATATTCCGGTAAGAAATTACGTGCCATTATTTTGCTACTGGTACTTCGTTATTGTGGGGATAAGTTAACTACGACACAATACTGCGGCTTTGTAAACCAGAAACGATCCACAGGTTGTAAATACACATACCTATGGCATTTATAAACCTAGAAAAAGCCTGTGATAGTATACCAAAAAATAATCTTAGCAGGTTGTGAGTAGAATGAAAATACCAAAGAAATGGATTGAAGTGTAAACAGGATGTATAAAATTACTATGTTCGAAATAAGAATAGGGGAAAAAGGTCACAAAAATAACTAAAGGACTGAAGCAAGAGTGCACTTTTTTACCACTATTAAGTAGGGCCCTATAGGACAAATCTTAGAAACATGGCTGAAAAATCCTCTGGAATGACTTTTGAAGTGGAAAATAGAACATTACATTCATTACTGTTTACGAAAATTTGTTTTAGCCCATGACGAGGAGTTTGCTTGAGGAAAACTAATGAAAAAATATCGGAAATGGGGACTAAAATAATATAAATTTGCACAAGACGAAATATACAGGGTAATTCAGGATCTCTGCAACAAACTCTGGGAATCGATAGATCTCGCAATGTGGATCATTTTTCGTGAAAGAACCCACGTTCTCCGATGCCTTGTTTAGGAGCTACGCGACATCGAAACAAATATTTTTAGTGACATTATCTTATTACGAAATGAATTATTTTTCAAGTATGTTTTCTGACAAGTTACATGTGTTTAAAGTGTCTATCCTGAACCTGATTACGTTCATTACACCGTCGTAGCAGTGGTTATCGGCCTGTGTCGGATTTGATCAAAAGCAGCTAATACTCGCATAGTCGGTTCCTCTCTGGTGTCAATTCGAGTAGTATATTACTTCATATATCTCGAAAGAGAAAACAAGATTAAGGGAGTGAAGTCGGGTGATCACACTGGCCACGGAACAGGTCATGCTCTCCCCATCCATGCTCGCCGTAGATGTTGTTCAGATGCGCTCGTACAACCAGGTTGAAGTGCGTTGGGACTTTATGTTGAATCACATGTCCCCTCACATCGTGAAGGTTACATCCCCCATGAGCAGCAGAAGCGTGTTACGAAGAGTGCACCACTCAAACGGGGCAGGAAAATGACAAGACACTTGTAACCTTTCCACAAGAGTACTTTAAGAAATAAATGAATAATTAATTTAATAATTAACCTGTATTTTTTTCGATGTCGCGTAGCTCCTACACGAGTTGTTTTACGAAAAATGATCCTCATTGCGAGATCTATCGATCCCCAGAGTTTGTTGCAGAGATCCTGAATCACACTATATGTGTATAAGTAAGAAAACTTTAAATCTCAAAATAGGACTGAAACAATAAAACAATATCAGACGTACTTTCAAATACCCTGGTAAAGCATATATATATTCAACGGGTACAGATGAGGAGGCGAGATCTGGCATGTGGGCTGTGCGAAAAGGGAAATAATGAGCTATCAGGGAGTTTGTTTCATTATGGTTAATATTATACGAATCTACCGACGACACGGAAGTCCATCTCAGACTAAAACCCACCTTCCCTCTCCATACCCATTGATGATATAGAACATAGCTGTCCAATTGTAACTCTTACGAGGTAACCCCTGGCGTAAGCAACCCGCAGCGCATATCCTTTAAGGTCTTTTTTCCTATTTTATATGGAAAGTTATTGACCTTACCAGAACATGCTTGACGTGCAATATCTCCTGGTTCTATAGGCGTTCAGACACCCGTGATATAGAACAGTGCTCATCAGCGCTCGCTGAAATGGGTAACGGGGTAAGCATTGCATCGAAATATGCCCCTCGTGCAGAAGGGAGAGGTAGAAAGCAAACCCACCAGCAGCTGCGGATGCACGCCAGTGCAATTTCTTATCCGAGGGTATGAAACGCACCCTGAAGTTGCACTGTGCTGATGACCGCTGATATAGAAGGTCACAGAACAGGTCTTGCCTCCTCTACTGTTACGTTCCAAGTGCCAGATCTCATAAACTTATTCCTTTGCTGTGGTCGTGCCAGAGAATCAGTCCCATTCCGAGGCTTATTGTAGGGATTCGTAACAAGCTGTTTTTTTACGGTGATGGGTGCTTCCTCTACTGTACATGTCAAAAAGATATGTAACATAGAATTGCACTGGAAATAAATGCAACAAGAACTTTACAAGATTTCACATGGAATAATATTTTGCAATAAGTAAAGAAAATTATATTTCACAGTATAGTTGAGAACTATGCTATATGGGGCAGAAATGTGGCTAATGATAGAGATGATGATGATGATGATGATAATAATAATAATAATAATAATAATAATATTTATTTATTCACTTATTCTGGCGAAGTTAAGGCCATCAGGTCTTCTCTTCCACTTAGCCAGAAAGAAAAGAAGTTGATACAATTAGCAGTAATACAAGTTAATGATTACAGACAATTATATTTAAAGAACACTAAAAAAATTATATAGTCATACAAGCACAAGTTGCTTAAAAAAAAGCAAACATACTAAATAATAATTACAAAAAATATAGGGCTAAAAGTTACACTCATTGAATATGTAAGCGGTAAGTGAACCAGTAATTACAAGAACGAGACGGAATTAGAACTGTGGAACTGGATTTCATGAGAAGATGTTTAGATTTAATAGGAAAAGATGATGCCAGAAATGCAGTACGGGAAATAATAGGAATAGAATGTACGATAACCAAAAAATTGGTAAATGCAGTACAATGCGCAGTTGTCTGGACATGTTGATCAGATGTCGGAGGAGAGATGGTCCAAGAAAATAATGCAGTGGACACCAAACGAACAAGAGAATGGACCTTCTATGAAATGTTAGGCCTAATGCTAATATGTTTTATTTAACGACGCTGGCAACTGCCGAGGTTATATCAACATCGACGGTGTGCCGGAATCTTGTCCCGCAGTAGTTCTTTTACATGCCAGTGAATCTACTGACATGAGCCTGACGCATTTAAGCACACTTAAATGCCATCGACCTGGCCAAAGATCGAACCTGCAACCTCGGGCATAGAAGGCCAGCGCTATACTAACTGTGCCAACCAGGCCGACCCTTCTATGAAATAGAGAAAATATACGTTCATAAGGCAGTGGAGAACGACATTTACAAATAGGGGACTGGAAAACATAAGATAAATTCCTAAGTAGGGGTCGGGGAGGGAAGAAAAAGGAGAAACATTTATCACCCTTAAAAATCCGTGGCTCAGCGAACATGAGATCTTATAATAAGGATGGTAGCCACTTGACCAATAACCACGACTTATTTTAATTCCAAGGATTTTATAGGACGCTCAAGTTCAGAGTCCTGACTTGATGGTCTGATTGATTGTTGATAAACCACACATACACCCACCCACACTCTTCATAGTTTGCTCATTCTTCTCAAAGTCAAAGTTTCCAAGTAACTTTTCGCAGGAGGGTCGTACTTAACCACGGCATTAATTCACTCCCGCACCCCTGTTCCCAAAAGCTTGCGGTAATAGCACAACGTGGCAACGCGGGCCGCACTGCGGAGGAGGAGTTTGAAGAATAAGATGGACTCGCCGAGCTCATCAATAACAGTTTGAGTACACAAGCCAATGAAGGAGAAGCGCCAGAACGATGTCGTTATCGAATTGAAGCAAGGACCATTCTACATTGAACCCCTAACGGTTTATGGGACGTAATTATATATATGAACGTGATTCCCAACATATCGTTCGAAATGGGTTTTCTCTTCGGTGTCATAAATATGTGTGGCAAAAACAAAGCTTTAAAGGCTAAATTTACTTTCCTTATCTGACGAAAAGAAATTAACTCGCCACGAATAATCAATAGTGATTATTCTTTATTCAACGCTTATTTTTCAACTATAAACAGTATTCAGGAACGATGAATTATTCACACCGTATATACTCGTGTAATTCGTGCACCTGGATTTTTCCATAGAATTGAAAGAAAATGCGTATCCTCGTATATTTAATACAAAAATAATTTACAACATTTTTAACGTATTCACTCATTCATTCATTCATTCATTCATTCCTTCATATTTTTCTGTCAAAGGACAGGTCTTTCACTGCAAACCCAGCATTTTCCAGTTTTTCCTCTTTTCTACCTTCCTTTTTGTCTCATAAGATCCATATATCTTATTATCGTCTATCATCTGATGATATCTTCTTCTGCTCCGAAATCTTCTCCCGTTCACCATTCCTTCGAAGTGCATTATTATTATTATTTTTTTTTAATACTAAAATTCTACAATGGCCAAGTAATTTAGCATACCTATATATTGAAGAAGTAAGCAATATTTCAGCTTTCTAGCACTATATTTGTGGAATTCTTAGTATTTTTCATGCAAGAAAATGTGTAAAAAATAGAAACATAGAAAAATGAGGTTAAAGTTTTACATTCATATTATAGTGAAAATCATCATACGTAGGCTATAGGTCCAGAAACATCCAACTTCATATGTAGGACCTTCCTGGAAGTTGGCTGCCTCCTCTGTTTTAAGTCTGGCTACCTTCACAGTACGTCGATACTGTGAACTTTTGACTGCTCACGACAGGTATCTCTTCGAATCCCTAACTTCTCTGTTCTGTTGTCTGGTGAGAATCCTGCAGCTGAGTTCCAATTGCACTTCTGGTAGTGCCAGAATTAAACTCACAGTTGGTCCAACAGCAGTATCGACTTGATCCTTGGAATCCAAAGTCTCCTTTGGAAAGAACTTTCATATTTTACTATAGAGACTCATTCGCGTTCCGAGTCTTTTCTTGCAGACAGCTCTTCAACAGATCATCAAATGCCAGTCTTTGATAGCTATACCAGGATCATTTTTAGAAGGTATTCTTCTTGCAATGGTGTCCCAACATGTTCTATATGTGCCCCAGGTTTTTTCCCCTTGTCTATAGCTCTGTTGAAGAAACACCAAGAATCCTTTCCTTTAGGACACTTCATATACTGGGGTTTCTGCTCAGTGGAGATACTATGATATAAGGTAGCATAAACTGCAGTTTTCATAATATGCAGATCTGTACAGTTTTTTCTTATTGCCTTCTGGTAGTATGAGCTCAATTTTGCTATGGTGGTGGCTTTTAGAGTACCATAGCCTCGACCACCCAAAGTCATACTTTTCGTTCTTCATTCACTTACTGCAGTCCTAAGAGCAGTTCCCATTCTTTTCTCAACATGTTTTCAATTGCCCGCATATTTAGATTGTTAGCAAAAATATCCATTAAAATACTCAAAATACAACGATTTATAAAAGATAATACAGAAAATACACCCATGCCATTCCCATCAAGAGAGCGCAGGCATTTAAATATGGCTTCAAATGTAGGGTTCAGAGCCATAGTGGACCAAGCGCCATTTATTAAAAACGGAGAAAGCAAGGGTTAAAGTTAAGTGAATATCATAGTTTAATGAAGATTGACATATCATTTAGTTTTAATGTGTATACTTTATATTACTTGCTATATGTTTCCATTGAATGATGATAATAACTTAATTTTAACCCTTTTTTTCTACGGTTTTAGCAAATGGCGCTTGGCCCACTATGGATCTGAACCCTTCAAATAAAGTATTTCCAAGCGCCGTAGGACTTCAAAGCTTTTCAGACATATAAAGGGAGTATGTAGGAACAATTTTATGCAGAATTCCGAAAAAGTGATTTTTTTTTTTCACAAAAAATGCCATATTTTCAGTGCAGTGCCTCCTTAAATGGAGGTGTAGGTACCAGCATTGTATTGTACAGTAGATAATAATTTTCTTGTCCAGTTGGTTATGTAACTTGGCAGGGTGAGCAGAGAATATCGAGCGTGTGAATGTGTTAAATTTTAACAACGAAAATAGCTTATATTTAAGTTTCGTGTAGCTGGATTCAGTGATAGCCAGTTGGCAACACTGCGGGTCACTCTTGGAGAGAAACGCTTGGGTGAATGACGCAATGTCAAGTGCCCGCCACTAGATAAAAAATTTATTTTTTCTCAATTATCTAATACTAAAAATTTTGCGCAATTATTTTTCCACCTATTACGACCTTCATCCGCTTTACATTTTCTCCATACAATGACATTGTCTACATTTTGAAAAAGAGACATTCATAACATGTTTAAGCTTACATTAAACATAGAAACACACACATACATCAATGTATGTACTGTATGTGAAGACGTATGAGCACAGCTTTAGAACGCGTTGGAGAGCAATGCGGAGTAGCCTAATTGAAGTTAAGTAATATAATAAATATTTGTTTTAGCTACCACATTTAAAAGGGAATCCTTTTAAGTTAATATACTGCTAGTTTCGTTGCGCATTTGAAAGCATGTAGGAATATAAATGGAGAAATAGGAGATAAATCGTCTGGGTACGAGAACGTGTAAAAATGGAACCAGTCCAGCAGATATCGAATGACTAATGAAAAAAGTTTACTGCTAAGATAAGTTGCGAAGGACGCCAGCAAAATTAATGATCCGTCGTTTTTTAAAGATTCTAGTTGAGTAATTGTTTTTCCTCAATTACAGCAACAGAAGCTCACCCTATCACTGTTCCTATCATAATCAATAATCATCATCATTATCATCATTAACAGGAACAACAACAAAATAATAAGGGAGCAAGGGAGAACCAACTCTACTTCAGTTAGATTAAACAAATGGCCTTTTCAGAGCTGTACGTTAGTGTACGCTGTATGAGGATGGTTACTTACTTACTTACAAATGGCTTTTAAAGAACCCCGAGGTTCATTGCTGCCCTCACATAAGCCCGCTTTTGGTCCCTAGCCTGAGTAAGATTAATTCAGTCCCTAGCATCATATCTCACTTCCCTCAAATCCATTTTAATATTATTCCCCCATCTACACTCGGCCTCCCCAAAGGTCTTTTTCTCTCAGGTCTTCCAACTAACACTCTATGTATATTTCTTGATTCACCCATATGTGCTAAACGCCCTGCCCGTCTGGATTTCATGTTCCTAATTATGTTAGGTGAAGAATACAATGCGTGCATTTTTCCGTTCTGTAACTTTCTCCATTCTCCTGTAACTTCATCTCTCTTAGGCCCAAA
This sequence comes from Periplaneta americana, assembly GCF_040183065.1. Taxonomy (NCBI): domain Eukaryota; kingdom Metazoa; phylum Arthropoda; class Insecta; order Blattodea; family Blattidae; genus Periplaneta; species Periplaneta americana. Next base: position 93,905,671 of record NC_091124.1, on the reverse strand, counting down.
TATTTTCCTAAGCATCATATTCTCGAACACCCTTAACCTCTGTTCCTCTCTCAAAGCGAGAGTCCAAGTTTCACAACAATACAGAACAACCGGCAATATAACTGTTTTATAAATTCTAACTTTCAGTTTTTTTAAGCAGACTAGATAACAGAAGCTTCTGAACCGAATAATAAGAATTTCTCATATTTATTATGCGTTTAATTTTCTCTTTATATTTGTTACTGATACTCCAAGGTATTTGAATTTTTTCCACCTTTTGAAAGAATAAATTTCCATCGTACTAGGTTCTGATCACTAGACGTAATCATATACAGGGTGTTTGGAAAACGCGTGAACGTGTTCTTGGATCAAAAATAAGAACAATTCCTTACATGAAAATTTGACGGAAAATGCTTATATATTGGAGAAATGGTCATGCTTTCTTTTTTATCATTTTTATCTTTTTTGTTGTGTCACAAGTACAAGTTTGAAAACTTGTCATTTAACGTTGACAAAAAGTGTCCAATGTATCCCCCTCCATTGTTTACACATGCCTGAGCACGACCTACACACGACTGGCGAGTTACCTGAAACACCATGTTGTCATCACGTATCAATTGGCATGCATTTTCATCACGTTGCAATAGCTCCTGTGTGTCGTTCATTGATGTTGCATAGACGACAGCCTTCAAGTGACCCCAAAGGTAAAAGTCTGATGGGGTGAGGTCGGGTGATCTGGGTGGCCAAGGCACTGGACCACCGTGTTCAATCAAAACAAAAACAATGTACTACTGTCTTGTCACTCTGTTGTTGTAAACAAACACTAATACAAAATCAAAACAAAAACAACACAATAATATGGTCAGACACATGTCATTATTTTTGTGAATATCTTGTAGATATTGGACATAAACTTGTAGTTGTCTCTGTCATTTTTCGGACCTTTCTTTTGTAGGAGGAGGATTGTATTTGTATTCCCATGCTCTGGGATGTCTTCTGTCTCCAATATTTTATTGCAGATGTTGATTATGTTGGATGTTAGCAGATGTGCCTCCCATTTGATAATTTCATTATAAATTCCATCTTGACCGTGGTTTTCCCGTTTTTCATTCCGGCGATCACAGTTCTGGCTTCGCTTTTTAGGCTTTTTAGGATCGTAGGAGTGGTTTATATGTAACTTTATTTTGTCTTAAAATTTTCATTTCAGCTGATTCTGTAATTTTTTCTTCTTTTTTGGTTGTAGTCCAAAAATTCACAGCCATATAATAGTATAGGGACATTCATCATCTTGTAATTCAATGATCTCTTTATAGGACCACATATATAACTAAATTTGTTAATTTCATTAAAAATGTTTTCATTTTTTAAATAATAAATATTACAGCCATAATAGTTAGAACAATTGACTTGATCATTGGTCCTTCCTTCTAAAATAATTATAGCTATCATAGTATTTGCTGTTTGAAAAGCTAAAACTTTGGTTATATCTGCTGATATTTTCAAACCAAACTGTCTAATTATATTATTTAAATTAAACAGAGCCTTCTGTAAACTGTCTTCTGAGCTAGATATGAGGAAATGATCTGCAAAGAGTAATGTGTCTAAAAGTCTGTTTTTAATTTGAAAATGTGAGTTTAATTTTGTCAGCCAGTTATTTATAGCATCGTCAATGTATACATTATTAATACAAAACAATTCAGTCAACCTGAAGGATAGATACATACAACGCCGGTCATGTCAAGAGCATCTTGAGGTATAGGAACGGGATCAAGTGAAACTAAACTAAACGGTTCATGATGATAATAATGATGATGATGATGATGATGATGATGAACATGCACTTCTAATTTAATTATGAGCATCTAATATATTTATTGGTATTGATCTTCCCATAGTAGATTGGACATATACTTATCAGACGATATCATAATTTCTATATATTGTCATAAACACTTTGGAAACAACTACTAATGAGTATTTATTTATTTATGTACCCTTACTTATTTATTTTATTTTATTTATTTATTTACGTACCCTTATTTATTGATTCTATTTCATTTATTTATGTACCCTTATTTATTTATTTATTTACTCTTATTTACTTATTTTATCTATTCATGTACTCTTATATATTTTATTTATTTATGCACCCTTATTTATTTTATTTATTTTATTTATTTATTTTATTTATTTATTTATTTATTTATTTATTTATTTATTTATTCTTATTTACTTATTTTATCTATTCATGTACTCTTATTTATTTTATTTATTTATGCAACCATATTTCTTTTCAATTGCACGTTGTTTCCATCGCTTCCTTTGCAAAGCCTGAGTCTCGCTGTATGTCTTGTAAGATTTTACCCTGTGTATGCATTGCCGGACTATATCGTAAATCGCCTCACACGTTATTTCCCATTTGTTGTAGTTCTGCACCTGGGTACCCGGAGGCGTGACTCACAGCCTATCTGCGCCATTTCTTTGAGAATTCACAGGCGTGTAAAATGTACAACAGAACTAAATTTACTGTGAGTCGTAAACCTTATCGACTCAGCACATGCCAGAAAACAGTGTGGCATTTGGAGAGAGTTTAAACTTAATTAAGGTAATAGTGGAAGCAGTGGCGGTTCGCCTCCCATTGAAAAGTTATCAGCTGAATAAGAAAAAAGGCATTGGGTATAGATATCGACAGTGTTGAAACATCGTTTGTCTGTTTTCTCTTGTTTTGTTTTTAATGGGGTGTATTCATTTGTAAATAAAAGCTATCACCATCAGGAGATTTATTTTTCTCTAATCTGAAGTATACAGTGAGAGCATTACATTGCTGCAAAAATATCTATTCTGAAATTTTCACAGAAATATTCTTTTCCATTCGAAATGTCGATCGTCCGTCTGTAAGTCTATACAGAGAATTCTTGTGAAGTTGTATACGAATTTTATTAATATTAAGAAGAGAAATATTATTTTCTATTCGATATACTGATCGTCCGTCTGTAAGGCTATACAAAGATTTCTTATGAAGTGTATAAATGAATTTTAGTAAATTAGTCTTCTGTGGATCAGATCATCATGGAAATATGAAGCATAATGACTCCAAGTAAAAATGGTTTTTATGGCGTAGGACAGTGATATCAAAGCAAGTGCATTTTTCTGACCTTGACATCGTGCGCGGGCATCAAGCGCGCTAGGTATGAAAGGATCAAGGATTATGTATATGAATAAGCAACCTGTTCGATTAAGAAAACAGTGGTGTCCAAACTTCAAACATAACGTGAAATTTTACGTCGTTATTTTTATGTGGCTACTTTTTGTTTGGTATTATCTATATTGTTTGCAAAACAAAAGTATTTACACCAATTTCTTAATATTGCAGTTATGTTTTAAACGTTAATAATATAATAAAGATTTAAGAAGAAATATTCACATAAATTCCATAGCAGTACAACTATACTGTACTAAGTGAATGAAACACATCATTCATAGAGAAAGTGACATCCCAAGGAAAGAAATTGAGTATGACATGGTAAGTTCGAATATTGAAATTGATGGTATCTTTACCCTTATAAAAGTAAGCAATAAACAGAGTAATCAAAACAATATTTCAGTACAAAGCAAAGTTACCTAGGTATATGTTTTAACTGTAACTAATATTGCATAACAAAATTCTTATCGCATTATGCTTGTAAGGTGATATTAATGAGAGCATTGTTATTGATATTGGAAAAGAAAAAGGCCATGTAGATTTTTAATCATAAGTATTTTTACAGTTTATAATTTTTTCAACTCATTTCTAACAATATTACATTGAAGAATACCTGCACTCTTAAAAGTAAAGGCTTCGTATTAAATTTAAACCTGTTTTTACAGTTTACAGTCCATTCGACACTATTCTAACGGTATTACATTGAAGACTACTACCACTACCACTGCTACTACTTATAGTAATAGACTAATAAAAATAAGAATGTACACCAATTTTAATGCCTAGTATTCAACAAATTGGTTAGAAATATAGGATGTGTTCATGTCAGCCGTTACTCTACTGCGGCTGCGTACTCGCTTACACGAAAGATGGGCAACATGACAGCATTCCTCCCCCTTTCCAGTAAGCTGTCAAGTCGGAAGTAGTTTTGGTCAAGGTATAGTACTGATTTCCCAATAGTTTGAGCACAACTTTAGTAGTGGTACTATTAGTAGTAATATTAGTAGAAGTAGTGGTAATATTAATAGGCCTATCACTCGTTTATTGAACTAGGTTTAAACAACAGAAACTGCTCACAGTCGTTTAGTTTTTCTCAAACCAATGTGAAGCAATGATGCTATGCAGATAGAAGGAAAACAAAATTCTGGGACAATACCTGCTTTATAGCCGTAATTTCTGTCACAGACTTCAGGCAATTTGTCAGAGATCGAACCCTCCGTATCGTTGAGGTATTTTTAGCTGACTCGGCGCTGCACTCTTCTTTACAGGCTAGTGAAAGGGCAAATTACCTCGAAACCGACATCTGAAGAATTCATTTCTCTTCTTCAGTACTGTGGCTGACATGGTTCATCTACTACTGCCGTAATGGTGGTGTGGTTTCGCTGAATCAGGTATGTCGTTAGGAAATCAGGAAACCAATGTCTGCATTGCGACAAAACAGGAAAATAGAACGTGGTTGTTTGGATTTAATTTCACGCTAAGCGAGTCTAAAATATCCTGTGTTCTTTGTCTATCACTTAACCAGTCTCTCCACGACTGCTACGTGATAAGTCGGGCTAATTCTTGATACAAGTGTTCCCAAGGGCGGACTTGACTCTGATGGCATGTTAGCTGGTTTTGTAAGAAATAAGCGAGAAGCTAAGACCAAGCAATAGCGCAAAGTAGCCATGGGTACCTCGCGTTGAAAGTTATTTATGTTCTGTATTGAATTCCGAAATATTCATCACACGTCAGAAACGAAGAAAATACTTTTTTAAAAGCTGTGCAAATGTAATTCATCGCTGGACAGATGAAGTAACAGATATTTATGTTTCTTTTCTTGCTTTATTTTTCAACTGGTTGAATCGTTCAATCTTCCGTTGGAAATCAATTTCTCCTAAGTAGGAAACTGAAGTTGCTAATTTGTTCAACTGCGATATTTGTTTTTATATATATATATATATATATATATATATATATATATATATATATATATATATATATATATATATATCTCAGGAAACCAATGTCTGCATTGCGACAAAACAGGAAAATAGAACGTGGTTGTTTGAATTTATATATATATATATATATATTTATTTATTTGTTCTTAGTGGTTTATCTCCTGTAAATGCCGTTGATTTGGTTTTATTTGCCGCTATGGATATATTATATTTTTTTCCATATTTTATTTAATTTATGAATTACTTTCTGCAATGTATCTTCATTATCGGCAATAATAATTTGATCATCAGCATATACGAGTGAGAAAATAAAATTATTTTTGTTCCAATTATCTTGAATGTTTATAATCCTAATTCCTGTTTCCATTGCCGGAGAATATGTCAATATTTAAATTAATTAGCAGAAGAGAAAGCCCACATTCTTGTCTTATGCCCAAGTTCATTGTTTCTTCTATCATTGAACCATGTGATTGCTTCATACAAATTTATTTATTTATATTGTAAAATTGCTTCCATTATTCGAATTCAGTCTCGAGGAATACCTTTATTACCTAATATTTTCCATAGCTTATTTCTGATTACTTTGCCAAACGCCTTGGAATAGTACTTTTTCTTTATGAGAGTTTTCTGAGACTAAATACCAGGGTTTTAATCATCTTTTGTAGAAGTTCTTTCAGATGAAAGACCAGGAATTGAATTTTCTTCTTAATTTCTTGCCTCGTAAACTTCCGCACCACTTAACCACGGTCGAAAATTGGAATACATTAAGTCGATCACTGCACTGCGCATACGAACAGATACAGACTGATAAAAACTGGGATACTTGTCTCATCATTAGAATGTCTGATACTTGTCAACACTGCATTTTTCTTATTGAGGGTATGGTCTCTACTGTACCTTTGTCGGTCTCAAGATGAGTCTCTTTAAAGTAAATGATTGAAAGGTGTAGGCTTCTTTGCCATTTCCAGGAAATAAGGCCGTCAAGACTTGTCTCGAACGATACCTTCCACGTGTTTTATTAGCAGTGTTGCCAATCGGTGTGAAATTCCAAAAGATATGTAGAATTTTCAATGCTCTGTGTATTTTATGTGGAATTCTCACAACTAGACTCAATAAATTGTTCATTTAATTAAAAGACAAATGTGCACGCAAAAATACCGATACAGTTAATTGTCGGAAAAGCCATGGGCGGATTATTTGAGCCTCCCTTAATCTGTAGGAATAATTTGGTTTTTGATCCTTTCTTAATAGACTTCCTCCCTGGCTTTCAAAATTTTTGAGTGACAAGAAAATACTGAACACTGGTCATGGACCCTGCTGACTGATGTCTGACAATGAACTTGAGGGGGGTGGTGTCAGCTCCGAGAACAATTTTTACCGCTATGAACAATGCCTTCTTGATCTCTATTGCGTCACGATGGCAGTGACTTGGATCATGTTGAGAGGGTGGGTGAGAGAGTAACAATAAGCTCAATCATTTGTCTGGTTTTCTGTTTCTCTAATCTGCTCTATGTACTATCCTTAACAAATATATTTTCTCTTTCCTAAGATTAAATTGCTTTTAAATAAATGAATAATATATATGCATAAGATATACATAAATTTGAACACTATATAAACAACTTTTATACAATGTAAGATGTTTGTAAGTACTGTAGCGATAATAAAAGTGTGAATATCGGAGGGGACTGGATGCAGAAAGCTATTTAAGTAGGCCCTACAGTACATTAATTAAAATGTTTATTTTACAAAGAATATTCTAAAGTTGTGTGTGAAATTGTGTGGAATTTGTTTGTTACGTGGGTGGATTTTAGTGTTGCTAGTCTCGCAACGCTACTTAATAGACGCGTCAGAAGTGGAATTTTCCGCACGGCCACTGTAATGCTTCAAATTTTATTTTGCTATAGAAATTTATCCTTTTAGACAAGACTTTAAAGAGCCAGAATTCTTTCCATGGTAGAGCCTTAATCACTAAGTTATCATGTCCCCAATGTTCGGCGTAGAAAGTAGACGCTCTAGTCTTCTGGATAATGGTGCGCTACAGAATTTCAACCATTTAGTTGATAGAGTAAAAAGTGAAATGTGTGTTAATTAAATACAGAGAGGAAGAGCTGACTTCAGTTGTAACATACAGCCCCAACACGTACCTGTGGAACAAATTAAGACGACATTGCTATTATTATTTGTTGTATTATTTTTATCCACCAACATTTGTTTTATTTAAAAACTATTATAGTAGAATTAACGTTACTTTAGACTTCTGAAACCTTGTTAGCCGCATGCGTTACGGTCGCTAATCAAGTGGGTTACGGGTTGTCATGGCAACCAAGGTTAACCTTGGAAGTAGCCAATCACCATTTGACGCTCCCAGCTTATTTCGCCCTAGCTTGCTGGCAATGCTACCACATTATCGAACACACCCTATTTGGCTAACTGATCGGCTCCTAGAGCTCTTTCAGAATAAGAAGGCATATAAGGCGGAGCTAGTTCAGGCCAGTCTATGTCGTCTAGCCAGTGGCAGTGAAGCCCTGTTGCCTAGTTAAATCGTCGCGAAGTCTCGCTGAAGCGTCGCGTAATAATTTCTTTCTTGCGCGCACAATACTTATGGTTAGGAATGAATTTTAAGCTGTGCCATTCGATAGAGCTACACATACTGAAATAAACTGTACAAGAATGGCAATTGTATGTCAACCGGTTCGCGTGTTATCGCTTTAAGACTAAACAGAGATATCCAACCTACAGCATACGATAGAACATATTTTTCTCTGAAGTCCCTCTCTGTAAACGAAAATAGATGCTTTCGCATGTGAGTGCTGGTGAAGTATATGAGACTGACGCCCGTGATTTTCAAACATCTGTATGTCAGATACTGTTAAGAACAGGGCATATGTTCATGTAAGATTTCTTCTTCAGAATTACCAATATTATCACCCCTCACAACATGCATCTTTCCTCCTGACTCAGCCTGTATACATACATATAGTGTTTTCAAGTTGTACCCACAAAATTTAAGGGGATGTTTGGAGGATGAATCTGGATATTATAAGGTAGGAAATCCATAAGCAATACAATACGTGTAAATCCTCCTTTCTAATTTATCGGAAAACACACATGCTGGGTCCTATGAAAGGTAAAAAAAAAATATATATATATATATTTTTTTTTTTTTTCGTAAAGTGCATGAATTACAGGATATGTTCAAAACTTCGTCCATGAACATCACGACAAAATGTCAAACGCCGCATCAAGGACCGACGTACCAGTCCAGCATTCCATGAGTCGTGCGCACTCATCACAGGCTGCAATAATACGAGCAACAAGGTCGAATTCATCTTCCACTGGTGTTCTGTACACTACACTTTAGAGTGTTCCCACAAAAATAGTCCTTCGGTATAAGTTCAGGCGATCTGGCTGGCCATGAGATAGAATCAGCCCTTCAACTACGAACTAGAACATGTTTTCTCATACCCACTCATGAAAGGGAAAGAATGGTAACATGAGCTAGTGGTAAAGTAGTTGTTAGACTAGGTTTAATTTACGAATAAATAAACCCCTATAACTCGGAAATAGAGCTCTGATGTCCATTCATTCCTGATCTAAAAATGTTCAGATACCTCCTCTGAATATACTCTTGAAGTTTTATTTTATTTTCTTCTTCTTCTTCTTCTTCTTCTTCTTTGGCACTACGGCCCTTGTAGTCTAGCCTTGGCCTCCCTTAGGATCTTGGTCCATTCCTGTCCAACCAGAGCCTTCTGCCTCCATCTTCTCACGCCTAGAGTCCTTAAATCGTCCTCCACTCCATCCAACCATCTTAGTTTCTGTCTGCCAATATTGCACCTGCCTTCTGGTTTTGTGTTTAGAATCTTTTTTGGTATTCTCTGATCATTCATCCTGATTACATGTCCTAACCATTCCAACCTACGGGCTTTGATTTCAGCAACAATATCTGGAGATTTATATTGAGTTTTCAGTTCTATATTATATCTAATTCTCCAGTGCCCATTTTCATATTTAGGACCATAGATTTTCCTTAGAATTTTTCTTTCCCATGTCATCAGTTGTTGTTCCATTTTCTTCGACAGAGTCCAAGTTTCACTGCCATAAAGCACAATTGGTCTTACGACTGTTTTATATAATGTAAGTTTTGCTTTTTTACTTATGCATCTTGCTCTCAAAGTTTTGTTAAGGGCTCTCAGGCATCTATTTCCCCCAGCAATCTTTTGCCTCATATCCGCATCTGCAGTGTTTTCTTGGGTAATTAGAATTCCTAAATATTTAAAAGAATCTACTTACTCATATTTCTGTCCATTTATTATATCTTTATTACAAACGCCACTTGGTCTTAGGTTTCTCATATATTTAGTTTTCTCTTTATTAATTTTTAACCCCATGTGCTCTGCTTCTATTTGAATTTGGGTTACTATTTCATTTAGCACTCCACGAGATCTACTCATCACCACAATATCATCCGCATAGGCCATGCACTGTCTGGTCCTATTAAATATGGTACCATTAAAATTTATATCAATGTTCCTAATGACTTTTTCAAGGCCGATGTTAAACAGAATTGTAGATAAGGAGTCTCCTTGCCTCACCCCATTTACTGTTAAGAATTTATCAGATAGTTTTGTTTGTATCTTTACCTTATTATATGTTTTGAAAAGGGTTATTTTCGTTAAATTTACCAATTTGGTAGGGATACCAAATTATCTCATAGCCTCCAGAATTTTAAATCGATTCATGTTATCAAATGCCTGTTTAAAGTCTATAAAAAGCATATGTATAGGGATATTATATTCACTTATCTTCTCTAAACACTGTTTGATTGTGAATATGTGATCGGTTGTACTTCATCCTTGCCTAAAACCAAACTGATATTCACCCAGGAGTTCATCTGTATATGCTTTAATATAATTAGATATTATATTTGTAAAAATCTTATATGTAACATTCAGCAGCGAGATTCCTCGGAAATTGTTGCAGTCCAGCTTGCTGCCCTTTTTGTGTATGGGGCATATCAGCGCTGTTCTCCATTCATCAGGAATTTCTTCTTTGTTCCAAATCACTAATATTAATTCATATATGTAGGTCCAGAGACGCTTTCCACCTTTCTGTATCAGCTCTGCTGTTATCAGATCCTCACCAGGAGCTCTGTTATTCTTCATTTTCTTAATTACGTTAAAAACTTCAATTTACTTGGTTCTTTTAGTTGTACTTCTGGGCCAAAATAAACGGTTTCATTTGATGATGTGTCCTCTTCAGTGTTTATGTCAGGATTCATTGTTTCACTAAAGTGTTCAGTCCATCTTTTCAAGACTCCAGCAGTTTCGCCAACCAGATTCCCATCTTTATCTCGACGCCAGGTTGTTCTTGGTTGAAAGCCGCCTTTAAATTTCCGAATATTTTCGAAAAATTTTCTCGAGTCATTTCTGCTGTATCTATCTTGTGTTTCCCGTAGTAAATTTTCTTCATATTCTTTTTTCTTTCTACGGATTAGTGTCTTATTTTATTTTATTTTAAATCCACCACCAACAGAAGCAGGCTTCCAATTACAGGTGGCTTACACACATGTATACACAAAATACATAATAAGAGAGAAAAAAAACAACAAAACAAATAACACAAACGAAAGAAAGAAAATACATAATGGTAATATATGCTAGAATATAATATTACAGTTAATATAGTGCCAAATATCAATATAATGATGCAAAATTATTTATCACTAGAGTTTGGAACAGAAGGAAAGTTGAGACGGCAGAAATGAAATTCTTACGTTCTGTGGCAGATTTGACAGTATTAGACGAAAAACGAAACTAAGATAAGAGAACAGATTTGAATACATTTAACAAATAGGATAGATAACCTAAAGAAAAATTGGTATGACCCAAAGAATGGTCCAGATAGAATACTAAATAGTTTATTGGATTACATACTGAGGACAAAAAATTGTGGGCCTTCCACTATCCAGATGGCAGGATTCATTCAACATTTCTTGATATGGGAACAAGTCTTGGGCCTAATTCCGTGAAGACATTGAAGCCACTGGCGTAGCTCAGTCGGCCGATGCGCTTGCCTACCGATCCGGAGTTGCGCTCGGGCGTGGATTCGATTCCTACTTGGGTTGATTACCTGGTTGTATTTTTCGGAGATTTTCCCCAACCGCAAGGCGAATTTCAGGTAATTTATGGCTAATCCTCGGTCTCATGTCGCCAAATATACTATCTCGCTGTCACCAATCTCATCGACGCTAAATAACCGAGTAGTTTATACAGCATCGTTAAACAACCAACTAAAAACAAAAAAGACGAAGGAGTAGTTCGGAAAAGTCCTGCATAATGCAACAAGGATGGAAGCCAAAAAGCAGATACGTAATTGTCTCACTCTTTTAGTTGTTCTTTTCGTAGCCTATATGGGAAAGCACTACTGTAGAGTTTTGTATACCACAACTTGAAAATATATAGGCTAATCACTGGATTGTTTCACAAGTGTTACATTTTTCCCATGGTTCGAGCATCGTGTTGGTGATGAGTGCAGTAATGTAACTCAACTCCAGAATAAAAGTGACTGTTGACACCCCATGAGAGTGGGTGTGGTGTGTGTTGTCTATATTGCATCCGCCAGGTGTTGAGGATGATAGATGAGGTGGGCAGCACAGCCACTCTCACTTCTCCCGCTCCTCTGCACTGATTTATAAAAATGACTCTGTTCTCACTACGAGCTACATTGCGCAAGGGACTGGGGAGGCTCGTAATTGTTAAACTCAAGAATGGCCTAAGCGACATAAAGCGTGTCATATGAATCTCGCAAATGTATATCGTTAACGAGAAAGGGACCTTAAAATAATTCCATATGAATAACAAGTCACAGGGCCCGAAGCGTAGACTCTACACACCTATGGACGTCAACAGTAATCTGTTTCTAAAGACTTTAACGCAGTGATGTCATCATTTCTTTGATATGTCACTCGATTAATTATCCACTAGTCCCAACAAAGTTGCCAGAGATATATACTCAAGAAGTCTATCGACTGCTTCGTTTTTAAAGTTATTCACTGGGAAATCGGCTGATCGTCTGTTCGTCTGTATCTAAATCTGAAACCCGTTCTTCGAATCCTACTACTTGGTACATCTGTCATTTAAAATATGGGATTTCTAGCTTGCGGCCTCTTCTTGTGTTTATAACCCTATTTCCCTTAGAGTGACTGTGCTAATTTCAAAGCTGATGACTAATCAATATTTAGGCGCATGTTACAATGGCCACAGAATATCTCCGATGCAAATTACATTTACTTATGAGTGTCATTATACCAGCCTTGTAGGTATCGTGAACATATACTGCAACATTTGACTTTTTAACTTCCAACTCTTGTCTTGGTCTATCTACACCTGTGGAGTAACGGTCAGCGCGTCTGGCCGCGAAACCAGGTGGCCCTGGTTCGATTCCCGGTCGGGGCAAGTTACCTGGTTGAGGTTTTTTCCGGGGTTTTCCCTCAACCCAATATGAGCAAATGCTGGGTAGCTTTCGGTGTTGGACTCCGGACTCATTTCACCGGCATTATTACCTTCATCTCATTCAGACGCTAAATAACCTTAGATCTTGATAAAGCGTCGTAAAATAACCTACTAAAATAAAAAAATTGTCTTGGTCTCTAACCTTGCATCCAAAGAATAATTCATATGCGTTTTTCATTGCAGGAGGTAAGAATTTGCGTTGAGATTTTACTGTATGTTCGGCACAGTTACAAAAAAATACATCCGGCGAATTTAAAACTCAGGAGATATAATAGCACTGTAACTAAATAAATCAATACATACCGTCATACCTGTACTTACAGTATTTACCAGTATTTAAATAACACTATCATCTGAACACGTAGTTTAAAGGTACAAATTCTGCAATTCATACATGAAATACACAACTGTATCTTACAAACGCGAAAATACTACTGAAACTACGTTATTATTGCCACTCTACACTCCGAAATGCCATAAAAGCAGGTGTGGAATAGATACGATGTGTGGAACAGTTATTAGCAACATGTGAAAAAAACACGTGGTTCACCGAGCCGAGAACATGCTGCTCATAATCTATTTTCTGCTTAACTTTAGGTGATATCACAGTATAGTATATACAGTCACGAAGCTTGAGTTGTGAGGGTGCTAGGAACAATAGACTGTGCCGGTACTATATCGCATTGTCTGTAATGAGGCGATATTAGCGATCCTAGTGGTTAGAAACTATCTATGGATGCATATTTACTACGTTTTGAGCTTCGTGACTGTATATACTAGACTGTGGTGATATCGCAAAACGGATTTCACTTTCGAAATTAAGGCATAAAGATACATTATAATAATGTATTTTTGTCAAGTGAAAATTCTACTGTTGTGCATTGTAATGTATGCCTGGAAAAAGACTATTTATGGAATGTCTGAGGAAGAGATGAAGGGAATAGAACTCGTCTACGGAATATGTGATGTAATGATTAAAATAATAATAATTATAGCGAAGAAAAGGAGGCGATTTTATTTAGCTAACTCGCGTATAAGCCTGTAAGTGTGTAACTATTGTTCAAAATTTTTTTAAAAACTCATAAGTAGGACTCGAAAGTTGATGATCTAAAAATCACAGGAAAATGACTGTAAATGTTTGAAAATTTTGCATTAAAATTTAAAAAAGAACATGATTTTTATAGTTAAATACAAACAAAATATATACTTCCATCTATGTAAAATGGATTGTCACTAACTGTCGCGAAAATTTTTGTTTTACGTTCGGCGTTTATACGTCTTCACTTGTGAGACACAATATGCTGACTGCAGGCACTGTGGCTGCAGTATTTGTTCTGTTGCGTTGAATGGGGGAAGTACGTAACACAAGTGATCATGAGTCATGAGTCAAGGCTAATTCAATTATAAGGAAAATGCCTGCAAGACGCAATAGATTGCGTAAGAAATCTGCAGTAGATTCTCGAATATAGACTGCAACTACATCACCGATCATCAGAACACTACAGTCTCGGGCTAGCGTCCCTTACCCGCGGACAAGACACTGCTCTAGCGTGCATTCGTGACTGCTGGCGGGTATGCTGTCTCTCTATCCCTTGTGCACGATGGAGCATATTTCCTTACTCTCCATGCACTCTACCCATTTCAGTGAGTGCTCACGATCACTGGACTACACTTCAAAAAGTGTCCTTTCATAAGCAAAACAAGGAGGGGAAAACGGAACAAAAAGTAGAACATTTCCTAAAAAAAATTATCAGTAGACAATAAAAGACCGAAATATGCAAAATGAAAGTAGGCTATATTAGTTCGTGCTGAAGTGAAACAAGTTGCACCCTGCATTGTCTATGATATCTCACAAAAAAGATGATATTTCGTCAACTTCAGAGCCCTACTCATAAGTCGTAATTTCGTACGCAGTATGATCTTGATGTATTATTTATAAACCTGTAGGTGTGTAATTCTGTCTGGCGTAAAATATTTTAAATAAACGAGCGTAGAACTTGATAGTTCATAACTGATGTTAATTTACAGTAACGAGAGACGATCTGTCTTGATGCGAATATTGTCTCTTGATTTATGTGCGTACGGCAATGCATCTCCCAGATGTCTGTCTGAACTTCAAGGCTGTGATGCTACTAACACATATTCCGTCACATGCCATAACTTTTAATCTTACTCACAACTGTTAGTTTCTACAGACCATAATATTATGTTTCCGATAATAAGATTGAAATAGAAAGCGTGAAATCATAATATTCGTAATTCTCATACGTTATCAATACTTATTACATTGTTTAAGATATTCAAAAAGGACTATCTGTTATGACCAATAATAATAATAATAATAATAATAATAATAATAATAATAATAATAATAATAATAATAATAATAAAAGTTCAAATATCTTGGAGCAACAGTAACAAATATAGGCTAAATGATACTCGGGAGGAAATTAAACACAGAATAAATATGGGAAATGCCTGTTATTATTCGGTTGAGAAGCTTTTATCATCCAGTCTGCTGTCAAAAAATCTGAAAGTTAGAATTTATAAAACAGTTATATTACCGGTTGTTCTGTATGGTTGTGAAACCTGGACTCTCACTTTGAGAGAGGAACATAGGTTATGGGTGTTTGAGAATAAGGTGCTTATG
The DNA here is from genome assembly GCF_040183065.1 of Periplaneta americana. Taxonomy (NCBI): domain Eukaryota; kingdom Metazoa; phylum Arthropoda; class Insecta; order Blattodea; family Blattidae; genus Periplaneta; species Periplaneta americana. The sequence goes on along the minus strand of NC_091124.1, from coordinate 93,890,383 downwards.
AAAATATTTGGGGCTAAGAGGGATGAAGTTACAGGAGAATGGAGAAAGTTACACAACGCAGAAATGCACGCATTGTGTTTTTCACCTGACATAATTAGGAACATTAAATCCAGACGTTTGAGATGGGCAGGGCATGTAGAACGTATGGGCAAATCCAGAAATGCATATAGAGTGTTAGTTGGGAGGCCGGAGGGAAAAAGACTTTTAGGGAGACCGAGAAGTAGATGGGAAGATAATATTAAAATGGATTTGAGGGAGGTGGAATATGATGATAGAGAATGGATTAATCTTGCTCAGGATAGGGACCAATGGCGGGCTTATGTGAGGACGGCAATGACCCTCCGGGTTCCTTAAAAGCCAGTAAGTAAATAAGTTAAGTAATAATAATAATAACAATAATAATAATAATATATAATAATATATAATAATAATTTGTGGCGACTAGTTTTGCATCTATGACATGGAAAAATAACTACTGTCTTACCATGAGCTATATTTTAAAGTATGTTTTGAAATTTTTCACACATCACCAAGCTTCGATTTTTTTATGCAGGAACATGTGTATTTTTTTTCTTTCAACTTCGTTGTTATTACTATATTCTATGATGTACCGAAGTACATATGGAGTTTCAATGCAGTAATTCTGCGTTTCCATATGGTCAAGAATTCGTAGAACGGAGAAAAATTCTCTCCGACACCGAGACATGAATACGGGTTTCTAGCTTTACGTGCTGACGCTTTATTCACTAAGCCACACCGGATTCAAGTTCCGATGCGCCGGATTGAATCCCAATCATTTTTAATTTCTAATTACTGTGCTCCCCTTTGTTGGCCTAGCCTCATGTACCGTGTCACGGTATGTGTGACAGTAGAGACAATGTTCAACAATAAGTACGGAGGTGCATTAATTACGAGTGACTAAGTGGCCGGAGTCCGACTGAACGTTGTTATTATTCATTATCTTAACATTCTGGTAACATTTCTTTTCACCTACATGTTTTTATACTTCGACACAAATTAATCACTGGATTGTAGTGTTGCTTACAAAAACGTAATCCATCTATTATATGAGCACTAAAGTACACATGTTCAAAAATATATGCGATAACAATTAATATTCGTTTTAATAACAAATTTTTAACCTCTTCTCCTACTATATATTTTACCAATTTTGTGAAAAAAATTTTTTTTTTATTATTTTTGTATAGAGGTCATTTAATATTACAGAATCACTGTACATCACTAATTTTCTTACATACCTAAAAAAATCACTATAAAATAGACATACATTCATACCTGAATTATTATCCCGAGTTATCTCGTGCACCTTGATTCCAGCTCTGGTAGTTGTCCCACTTTGATATTCTCCTGAACAAATTACCAACTTATGTTTTTTTTATGGGTTAATTTATGAGGTACAATACCAGTCTGTTATCAAGGCGTTAAATGTTACTTGTCGTGTGATAGGCTCGAAAGCAGGGTATTACGCACAGTGGCACATTGCATTCCGGACAGTAGTATCTGCTCTTGTGTCGCATTTGTTTGTATTTTGAGTCTCTCGCAATACAACACATGAAATCCTGTCTGGTTGGGTTGTTCTTCTTCAGAGTTCGTGGAATAACTTCTGGAAAATGTCTACCTGTAAGCCGAAGTGGATTGAGCGATTTTCCTGGCCATTCTGGTGTATTTTTCGAAAATCTTACGATAGTCAAAGGGTGTCTTCCTGCCTTCAGATATCGTATACCAAACGTAGGAATCCCACCACCAGATGTAGCAATATCACTAACTTCTGTAGCCATCTAGTCAGGAAAAGGTTAATGAAATGATGGAAACGTATATATTCGGGATAATAATCCTTAGCAGCGAAAATGGGACTCACACGAGTTAACTCGGGTTAATAAATTTGACGGAAGTTAGCAACCCGAGTTAACTCGGGTTAATCAGGGAAGTGGTTAATTAAAATAAGATTACATACACAATTTAAATGTTATGCCATTTATGTGTGAAGAGTAGAATGTACGTCGGACATCCACGAATCTGCACAGCCCTTAATGACATTCACGACCAAGAATATCACATCAATATATTGGGTCGCTAGACGCCGTAGGCGCCGAATAGCCAAAATGCCATGGGCGGGCGTTGGGTAAAGAAAGAAGAAAAGAAGAAAGAAATGTTATGATGTCAAGTCTATTCTTGTTTCATTATATCGTGTTTCATAGAGTCTATTATTAAAGATAATTGGCATTCTTACAGTCTTCTTTTGACAGTCACAGCATATTCCTTCTCTGACTTGTTTCATTCACGCACATACAGAGCACTGTTGCGACAGACCATTCCGATAATGTGGTGAGAAATGGCTTTGCTCGAAGAACCAGAGCTGTCAAGATTCTATTATTGCTGGGTTTGAAGTGCCCAAGGCTCGCACTCATATTTTTACTTTACTGCCGTTATTCTCCACGTTAAATACATGGCGCCCCAGTTCTCACATTAAGTGTGCGACAGCGGCCTCTCTAACCATTTGTCAAGACATAAGTTACTTCATACTTCGGAAAAGTCATATCTCATGAAACACTCACTATGTCTTCAGGAAGTAGACCAAATGCACTAAAGTCAAGTGCCTGGCGACATCAGAACAAAAATAGATGGACTCAATAGAAGCAGATCTTGTAAGATTTGTGATGCATAAAATATTTGTGGGTAGGCCTACAGGTTTCTTCCTAAGTGTTTCTGTTTGCCATTTCAATATTATGCCTTCATCTTGTAACGCCATATAGTCATCTCTCTGGTAGAATTGGGATCTTAAATAAATTAAAAATAAAGTCAATAAACTAATAAATCCGGGAAAAATCAAATAGAAGAATGTATCGAGAAGAGGCAACAGCAAAGATGCACTTGAGACAGGTAATGAAGAATTTGAAAAATAGACAAATTCCAATACCTGGGATATAAATTCATAGATAAAAATGTAATACAAATCGACATTTTTTATCGCATCTCTAAAGCAAATACATGACTTCTTTGCTCTGAAATTATTAATGATTTCCAAAATTCTTACTACAGCCTAAAAATAAAACACAGTTTTACAGTTTATTGCACTACAAAATTTCATAAAATAATAAGATAAATATTATACATTTCATTTTCTTGCAAAGTGTATCTGATTCAAGAAATAACGGCAGATAATTATTGATTAAAGAAACACAGTTTTACAGTTTATTGCACTACAGAATTTCATAAAATAATATAAATATTATACATTTCATTTTTCTGCAAAGTGTATATGATTCAAGAAATAACGGCAGATCGATTAAAGAAACACAGTTTGAATCCGTTGTAGTTCCTAACAGATTTATGACACAGAAAGCCTTTCTTGGTCAGATTTTATTCAAGCACTTTGGGTTCTTTTATCACATTCATTCCACAATTGATCCATTTTAAAAGGACCTACTTCATCTGACTGTGATGATCTTACTGGAGGGCCACCGTACATTTAGCTTGGCTTTTCGAGGCTGTAACGGGTCCCTGCACTTAAACTTTGCTTTGACCCATATACGAGAAATGATCATGCTTTGTGTCTTTGTTCTCTTTTTGATGTGTCACAAGTACGCGTTTGGAAACTTATAATTTAACATTGTTTACACATGCCTGAGCACGACGTACACACGACTGGCGAGTTCGCTTAAACACCACGTTGTCATCACGGATCAATTGGCATGCTTTTCAACACGTTGTAATAGCTCCTCTGCATCATTCACTGGTGTTGCATAGACAGCCTTCAAGTGACCCCAAAGGTAAAAATTTAATGGGGTGAGGTCGGGTGATCCGGGTGGCCAAGGCACTGAACCACTGCGTCCAATCAAAACAAAAACAATGTACTATTGTCTTATCACTGTGTTGTTTTAAACAAACACTGGTACAAAATCAAAAAAAAAAAGAACACAATAATATGATCAGAGAGCCTACTTATGAAAACAAGAGTCATTATTACTATTTTTCCAATAAATAAGCCTTTTCCGTCAAATTTTCATATAAAGAATTGTTCTTATTTTTGATCCAGTAGCACGCTCACGCCTTTTCCAAATATACTTATGACTCACCCTGTATAATTATGTGCATGTGTGTATGGTGTGTGTATATACAGTGTATCTGTGTGTGTGCGTGCGCGTGTGTGGGATGGTTGTCCAAGTTCGACAGGTGGCCCGGGAGACAATCATGAATCGGATGCTAACAGGTGCACCATTCTGCCCCACTCATGACAGAGCCAGGTTCCTTCCTAAGACAAGTAGCCTGATAAACCCCAGGGCCCTTGCCATATCATATCAGAAACCCGTGCTACCCCGAAGACTTCACCGTTAGCCTATTTTTAACTGTTGAAGAAGGTAGATTGGGGGAGATGGAGAGAATTGGCGAAATGGTCAAGGGAGTACCTCGAGAAAACACCTCTGCAACATTTTCTTTGTCCATTACAAGTTCACGACGTGGCCGGAGATCGAACCCGGGCTCGGAACGCGACAACAAAGAATATCTCACAAATTAGTACGAAACTTCTCAAGTTGAGAATATAATATTAATGCGACTGTCAGTAGACATGTATTATTATTTTGTATTATAAATGTACATATGAGGAAAAACCTGGTTGTTCAATTAATTCCGCGCTTTACAGAGAGAGAGAGAGGCGCAATGCGATCCATAGAATTGAAGTGGTCAAGCCAAGGTTAACCTAAACCGCCTGTTTATCTAGTCAGTTTCAATTAATCTAATGTAATCAGTCTAATGTAATCTAATCAGGATCATATAATTTTCATATCTTGTCATCTCTATGAAAGTGTCGCTCAAAATTAGGTTACCTCATAATGGATTAATTTCTTAGAGTCGCGTTTTGTACATGTTCCCCAAGGCCTAATTCTGTCCTTTCTTAATTTTTCTCTCAAACATACATCGTACTTCTCATCAGTAATAGCGAATTGCATATTTTACGTACTTTATGATGACATCTGCTTATTATCTGAGAAACCAATTTCTGCAGGAAAGCATTAACATAAATTCGGGATTAATAGTTTCATTTGCTTACTTTCTGGAATCCTGAATCCAAGAACTAATAAATACTGCAATAAATTGTATATTTTAGTAACGCAAGAAAAAATGTGGGACTGGATAGTTACAACCCTTGAAGATGTTACCTTGTTTCTATTCTCGAGTAAGAAATACAAACATTGACGTTTGTTGTCTGGTCATTTTATATATAGTCTTTAGAGGTGTTGCATATTTATCTACTAAATATTTTACAACTCATCGTCATTCACCACTACCACCAACTATCCATCATCATCATCATCATCATCATCATCATCTTAATCTCATGATCATTATTATGTCCCTGATAGCACTCAACTGCTTCATTGACTTCTTCTCGCTATACTCTAGAAACTATCTTTCTCTAAATTCATATTTCGTATCTTTTATGGCTCACGAGTTGTTAAACGACTAATCATCGGCTTTCTACTCCGGTTATACCAGGATACCAAGTCCAGGTTTTCTGTGATCATTTTTATTTTCCTGATAGTTCACTATCATCATGATATCTTTATTAAACTCAATGAGTACAACTAGTTCATACTTCTAGCCATTTTTTGTATTTGTTCTGGAGATCTCGCGGAGTAAAGAGTGATTGTGGAATGTTGGTAAAATGATGATGATGATGATGATGATGATGATGAGGATGGCGATAGTGATAATGGTGAGGAGGGAAGAAAGAGGAACCGCAAGGAAAAAACCCCTTAACACTCACTTTAAAGATAAAGTAATTGCCACTGCGATATGCCCTTGTACCGGCCAGTTACTTTATGGTGACAGCTCTGGCCTGGCGACGCAGTGGTTTGGGCGAGTTCACTGTTTGTTCGAAGGGGTGTTCCTTTTAGTCTTCCCCTGGCTGCGCTAGCGGTCACATCTCGGGAGCGTTAGTGTGGGCATACAGTCGCGCTAAGGACGTACTACACCACCACTGTCTTGTATATTGCAATTTAGTGTGTTTGTTACGTACATTTCATTTAGTTTAGAGTCGGGCAGACTGCCTCATATTATCGCCCGTTCTCGGTTGCGTAATCTCCACAGTCTCGCTTAGTGCGAGCGTACCGAATGTAGCCAAATGACTCATTGATAGAGAACACGAGATTCTCTTGGTCCCGAGATTACCGATCAGTGTTGCCAACTGGACGGAAATTCCGTCAAAATTGACGGAATTTCAATGTAGCGGACGGGGAAAAAATGGCTTTGACGGGTGACGGATTTTCTGGCGGAAATTACGATTTACATCGTCTTTTGACATTTTTAGCTGTTGTCATTTTTAATTGTTTAATTTTTGGAAGATTTTGCTTTTTATTTGAACAGCCCTGCCTGTTCCGTACTATGTTTAAAATCCCCTGTTTCAGATTTCCTCGTAATCAAGTAAGATGTTGACGAATTATTAGCCTATTTTAATCAGGATTTGTAAGTAAGTTGTGTTAAAATTTGCTTTATATATACATATATATATATATATTTATTGGGTATTATATTTTTAATTTTGACGGATTCTGACGGATTTCTAGGTGTTATACTGACGGGAATACAATTTATGTGTTGGCAACACTGTTACCGATACTAGGTCATTCCCGACAGTCTCGGAGGTCTAGACGGGACTGTAGTACTGATAAGGAAGCAATATCGCTCGGGCCGTGGTGCTATAGGAAGCATTGGCTTATACATTTCCCGGTCCTATATATATATATATATATATATATATATATATATATATATATATATATATATATATATATATATCATGTCGTAGCTCCTATAATACTTAATCAATCGCGCTGTAATTTTTTGGATTGATAGCTCAATGTCTAAGGAAAGCATAGAAAAAAATCGAACTGAAAATCTTTTTTGGAAAGTGATACAAAAAAATTAACTTCGATGGAGATTGATCTGTTCAGAATAGACATTTGCTACTTCACCTCTCATAAGCGGAAAACTTTTTTATTTTTCACGTTAGATGGGGGGTCAAAGCGAGAGAAATGTTGAGAAAGGATGGAAATTACTTTTAAAAGTGATGGCCACTCAAAATCTTTACTGGTTCTCGAATAACGGCGAGTTAACCAAAGAAGCTGTTGGCGCAGGACTCATGACTCAAACGTTTGTTCCGTGAAATTTGTACGGAACCCTCCTACGCATGAAAACCCGTTATTGTACGGATGGTATTAAATGGTATTTTAATATAGTATGTATAACATGAGGCTGGCCTTCCATCTAGGCCAGTGGTACTCATTACGCGGTCCGCGGCCCGCTTGCGGCACTCAGAAACATTTATTGCGGCCCCTGAACTAATAGGCCTATTACTATATATATATATATATATATATATATATAAATTTCTGTAATAATGTGCAACCGGAGAAAACTTTGGTTACCCTCTATCATTACTGCCAATGAAGATTTTCAGCTACTACACGTAGCTATTTGTTTTCTTTATAAAAGGATAGTCATGATGACCCATGTGCCTATTATGTCTTGATATAATAATGGGTTGTAAACATGTTTATCTTAATATATATTACAATAGCATGCATTCAAAATTTGATAAGAAGTGTCGAAAATATTCTCATCCAAGAACAGGAGGCTGAAAATATTAAAAATGTCTCTGATATCTGAACAGAAATCGATGTTATGCAAATCTAGAAATTATTCTAGAAATCGATGTATTCCACTGTACATAAAAACGAACTAAAACCAAAGTATCGTATCACGTAGCAGAAATTAAGCCATTTACAGGTGCGGAGATTGTTAAAGGAGTGTGTTTCAGTTGTAGGCCTATGTGACACTTTATTTTCAAAATTTGGAAATTAAAAACAGATTAAATAACAATTCAACCTTCTCGTACTATTGATGTGATTTTGCAGAAGAGTAGCAAAGTTCGCCCTTAATTTTTAGAAACACCAATCACATACTATTATTATTATTATTATTATTATTATTATTATTATTATTATTTTTATTATTATTAAATAATTCATAATAATAATAATAATAATAATAATAATAATAATAATAAATCCACGTATTTTGTTAAGCTTCAATACTATGAAATGCATTGTGGCTCTCGGAAAATAACCATTTTCTCAATGTTGGCTCTTCAATAATTGCTAGTGAGTACCACTGATCTAGGCGGTTCGGGTTCACACCCCGGTCATGTCTGGATGGAATTTGTGGTGGATAAAATAGACTTTGCAAATGGTTTTCCTCGGGTTACTCCCGTTTCTCTCATTCATCCCACCAATACATTTCACCCTCTCTCATTTCACTTATCATCTGTAATAGTCAAAAAGAGGCTGGAATGATATCCAGGAGTAGTGCGGATTTCCGATGCTTACCGAGGTTGTAAGAGCTTGAAGCTCCGGGCCCCGGGTTTGGGCTTGTTAGTAGATTATGGGACCTTGCCTGCAAGGTACAAAAAGGATGGCGTGCTTGTCAGTGTCGATACACGGATGCCACCCGTGCCATCTTTCGGACTTACTGTTAGGCAATCATCGCATATAGATAGTACAAAGGGCCTAACTGGCCTAAGTGCAAGGATCCATCCCGGATCCAGCCCTTGTGAAATCAATCAATCAATCAATCAATCAATCAATCAATCAAACACAAAATTAAGCTCAAGTATAACATAGTACATCTCACTTCGGTTTCAACACAAACTGTATAACCTTCAGGGAATAAGGACGTATGGAGACAGGTATCTGTGTTATGGTTACTTGGGTTAAAACGGGTCAACTTGGATGTGAGATGATAACAGCCGTCACATTTTTTCGCAGATTGGACGATATGCTCAAGAGCAAATGTCATCGATATCTCAAGCTACTTATGAAGTGTAGACTCTGTAGAGATCACTCATTAACCCAGTATGCTATACGTGGTGATGAGTTGCGCTTGCTAAATACAATGCAGTCTAATACAAAAGAAACCGTGAGGAGTAAATTAGCGGATGGAACCTACAAATTAGTGGGAAAGATTGTAAATGACAAAACAAGTGCATGTTGGATAAATTTTCAGGAATGAATTTTTAAGGAAGTTGTTCTTTAGTTATAATATTTCATTTTGACAAATTAATACTAATCCACGGTAATACTATAAATTCGTGAATTAAAGACTAGTATTTACTGTATGTAAAGAAACGCACGGTAGCGTCGCTGTTAAGGCGTAACGCTCAAGCCGGAAGGTCGCGGGTTCGATTCCCGATGGGGTCATGGATTTTTCCACTGATCTAATCCGTCCAGCCGCACTATGGCCCTGAGGTCTACTCAATCTCTAACAGAAATGAGTAGGCCTACTAGAGACATACTTCATTGGGAGGTAAAGGCGGCGAGCACGTAGGACTGACACCCCTACTGCCATTAAATACCGAGTGTCTGTAAAGGTGGAAGCCTTAACCTCTCGCCATCCTCTAGACCTATTTGGCATGTCATGGGGTTGGTTTTACTTTATTTATAATAGTACACTTTTTTAAATCTTAAATATTTAAAATTACTATCTCAAATTATCTCATTTTGTAGTATTTAATTTTGTAATTACATAATTTGAAACCATAATTTGTCTTTTATGAGTTCTAACATTTATATTCCTATTATTATTGACTTACCATCTCAAATACTATCTCAAATTATTTCATGTTGTAGTATTTAATTTTGTAATGACATAATTTGAAACCATAATTTGTCTTTTATGAGTTCGAACATTTATATTCCTATTATTAATGATTTTAAATTGCCATTATACTATCTCAAATTATTTAATTTTGTAATGACATAATTTGAAACCATACTTTGTTTTTTATGAGTCCTAACATTTAAATTCCTATTATTAATGATTTTAAATTGCCAGTTATACTATCTCACTTTATTTCATTTTGTAACGTTTTATTTCATGTGAAAAAATTTGGAATACTTTGCTTGTCTACTATGCGTCCTATAATTAATTTTTTATTGCCAATATTCTACTACCTCAATTTATTTTTTATGTCATTTTATTTCATAATGGTGAAATTCGAATGCCTAATTACTCTATTATGCGTTCTAACATATTATACTGCCGTATTAATTATTTTATTGTCAATCATACTAACTCAAATTATATCATTTTGTTTTATAATATGTACTCTTATTGTAAAAACGTTCGTGTAATTTGTTGTCCAGTACCTACTGTTTAATTAGCTTTTATTTTTACTAATTTCGGAACCGTAGCCTGAGGCTTATTGTACCTAGATCCACAACTATATTGATCACATGCACACACTGCAGGACTTCCCCCTTTACTGGGTCAGAGTATTCGGGGGCCACTGCGAGACATCACACACACTTGGACAATGGACAGACAACCAGTCCCCGTGAAGAGGTCCGAATTAAATACCCCTGACTTCACGACCGAGAATCGAACCCGGTCCATCTTGATCAGACCAAGGAGGCGGACTAGCTTTTACTTACTATTGTAAATATACACTCTTGTGATATCCATTACAATAGCGGTATTCAAAAACACTATTGAATGAATAAAAATAATGTGAACGAAATACTGATAAGAAGAAAACACGTTATAGATCCAATCACAGCTTGTTATTGAAGAGCTTAAGCAAATACTGAAAATGCTGCAATATTTTGTCTCCCGAGAAAGGCAACAGTTAATTAAAATAATGTGAATTCTACAAGAATGTCGTCATCATATTATGTTGTATTATTGTGTAGCCTACACACTTCATGAACGTTAACATTTCAATAAGAGTCACGAGTTGTTGTGATGAGCGGTAATTAAGCCGGCAGTCAGTGTACGCATTTCATAACAAGTCGGCCGTGCGATAATAGGCCGGGACCCGGTATTCCTCGTTCCCGAGAGTGGCGATCTCGAGAATACGATTCTCGGAACTGGCGTTATCGGCCAGCTAGTATCGCCTGCGAGAACGAGCGGGAGTAAGAGGCTGTTTGCCCGACTCTAATTTAGTTACTTAAATAGTTGTGTGCTTCTGTTTTGTATTGTTTAGTATGTAGTATTTATTGTCTAGATTCACTGCTATTTTCTGTTTGTGAAAATGCTGCCTGTTAGAAGCAAACTGAAAGGTCAGGTATTACATTCGCAGTCGCGAGAAGTCGTGAGCAACGTGTAGCGCTTTATGAAGATAGCGTCGGAAGAAAAAAAAAACGTAACAAATGTTGGAAAACTTGTAGCAGAGTTTATCGCTGTGTCTGAGAGCTGTGTTAGCCAAATAATAAGGGAGACTAAAGACATTGATAATCGGCGCCAAAATCAATTGTGGATAACTTTAATGAAGCTGTCATAAGACGAACCAAAGCACGAGTTCTATATTTCACAGAAATAGCGGCCCACACTTAAAATATATATATATATATATATATATATATATATATATATATATATATATATATAATTGAAATTGAAAGACTGTCGAGTTTCAGGGAGGTATCTCGACTTTGAGGAAAGTTATTTTGAAATTAGGATTTCATTGAAAAAAAAAAACACAAAATAATCGCCAAATTCTGGTCGAGCATCACAGCATTAGGGCCAAAAGTTTGCAGTATTTGAAGAAAATAAAGAAGTACATAGAAGAAGACCGCTCCATCTTTTACATGGATGATGATGATGATGATGATGATGATGATGATGGGAAAGGTAACAGTGAAGCACTGATGAACATTACCGATATTACCGTATGAATATATTTCATTATTAAATAGTGATTAACTGTTAAATATAGTGATTCGATTCCTGCTCAGTGTATTTCACATTAGTGTTTATTAGTGATTATTGTTCCGAACTGCTGCTCATTGTATTTCCACATTAGTTTACTTCTTTAGTGTTTATTATTGTTCCGAACTCCTGCTAATTGTATTTCCATTAGTTTACTTCTTTAGTGCTTATTATTGTTCCGAACTCCTGCTCATTGTATATCCATTAGTTGTTCCAAATTGCTGCTCATTGTATTTTCACATTAGTTTACTTCTTTATTGTTTATTATTGTTCCGAACTCCTGCTAATTGTATTTCCATTAGTTTACTACTTTAGTGTTTATTAGTGATTATTGTTCCAAACTGCTGCTCATTGTATTTCCACATTAGTTTACTTTTTTAGTGTTTATTATTGTTCCGAACTCCTGCTAACTGTATTTCCATTAGTTTACTTCTTTAGTGTTTATTATTGTTCCAAACTGCTGCTCATTGTATTTCCACATTAGTTTATTTCTTTATTGTTTATTATTGTTCCGAACTCCTGCTCATTGTATTTTCATTGCTTACTACTTTAGTGTTTATTAGTGACTATTGTTCCGAAGTGCTGCTCATTGTATTTCCACATTAGTTTATTTCTTTATTGTTTATTATTGTTCCGAACTCCTCCTCATTGTATTTTCATTGCTTACTACTTTAGTGTTTATTAGTGACTATTGTTCCGAACTGTTGCTCATTGTGTTTCCATGTTAGTTTACTTCTCTAGTGTTTATTATTGTTCCGAACTGCTACTCATTGTATTTCCATGTTAGTTTACTTCTTTAGTGTTTATTAGTGACTATTGTTCCGAACTGCTGCTCATTGTATTTCCATGTTAGTTTACTTCTTTAGTGCTTATTAGTGAGTATGAAGTGAACACCAGTGACAGGAGCTCAAAATTATGCAGACGCTGCAGCGTGAGACTTCATTTCTAATATGACTGTATTTCCCTCCCTCCATTCGCTCCGTCTCGGATCGGTCTCCCTCCCACAGTCGAACCTTCTCCTCTCTCGCGTCGACGAGCTGTCACTATAAATTAACTGGGCTGTATCTGATGATGAATATATAGGGTGTTTCAAAAGTACGGCGACATAGACAAACTCCGTTATTAGTGCAGATACGTAGAATGGAAAGATGAGGAAAGTTATTGGAAATAGGTAGTTTACAATCTAATGTCTTTTAATTTTCAACGTAGAATATATTTGAGGATGTACATTAAAACGACATACTCGCCAGTCCTAATGTTGCGAAATCAGTGGCTTTTTCGCTAGTTCTAGCGGATTTTAGATCCATCTTGTTGGAAGTTCAAGCACGTTAGTTTCAGAATTACATATCCGAGAACTTCCGCTTCTTTTATATTTTTCGCTAATAACGGAGTTGGTCTATGTCGTTGGATTTTTTAATTACCCTGTATATTATCCATCTATGACAAATATACTTGAACTTGATCAAGAAGGCACATTATTAAATTGATTATATGCAATAATTAAAGTTTATTAATATGACATATCTAAGTATTAACCTGTATTATCATTTTATTGCGTTAATATTATGAAATCCTTACTTTCGTAAGTGACGATAAATACAGATAAATTGTTTTGAAAGGTATGTAACCGGTTTTCGAGTTATTAACTTTCAAGAGTTATAAAATAATAGTACTGTAACAGGTTTAACCTTATTTCTTTACAGTAATAGATCAATCCACTTTCATAAGAGAACTTAGAAAGTTGATAGGAGTAATTAATTACTCACCCAGGTAAATTCCTGAAATGGAGTTGATGCAACCAAGTGACTTCTGTTGAAGATATCCACCTGCAAAATATGAAAACTATTATTAGAACTTCGCTGATATCCGGACAACTATAATATCGAGGTTGATTGCCACAGATCTAAGATTTAAATTCAAGCAAGACCATGTTGTATCCGTGATGGATGAAGTCTTTTCAGTGCAGAAGACAAGCTGCTGTCTGGATCTTTACGTTATTCTGCTATTATTGTGTTAATAGGTTTTTGTCCATTTTCATAGATATTAAAATAGTTTAAGACTCTAACTCGCCACTACTTCACATTGGATCCATGTTCAGGAATTCACTGGAAATATGCACTGTATCCGAAAGTGTGATATTTAATGCTTCAAATAATTTTTTTAACATAATCACTAGTTTTTTTGGGGGTTTTAGGTGTTTCTGTCACACTTTTTTTGACATAGGTACGTTCCATCACACTTTACACTTTCGTCACATCGTCTTTTGTCACGCATTACACTTTCGTCACAGGCCTACGATGTCACACATTATAGTCGCGACCCTGTTATTCCCGGCGTGACTCCTCCTCTTTGCTTACGTCTTAAGAAGTCAAGGCTGTATAAAATCTAGGTAGGTAGTATCGTTCGCCATTTTTGCTCTTTCGTTGCCGAGCTACCAGACGAGGGATCTATTTGCCACACCGTTAAGCATTATGATGTCGTAGTTCCTATGATAATAAATCAAACGCACTGCAATTCAGCAAATTATAATTGAGCGACAAATAATAAAGTCCTCGTCTGCTTTCTGCGAACGCAAACGAAAGAGCAAAAATGGTGGGCGATTATATTAAGTATTTATCGAGCCTTAGGAAATGCATAACTTTTTCATCAGTGAATCACAAGACGCACAGTATAATTGCAACAGTTAGTAATTAATTACGATCTATTGTTATACGTTACGAAGGTTATGGAATAAATTTTTTTAGTGATAATCAAAATTTTTCCAGTTATGTCTGATAACATACGTTTCGGGAAAACTAAACGTGGGAAGAAGAAATTAATTCAAGGAGGATGTATGTACCGTACAGCATACATTGCACTCTGTGCAATCTTATAATAGTACATTATGCAACGAGCCTATAATGATAGTAATTAAGACACGAGTATGTTTGTTTATTAAACGAGTGCAAGCGAATGTCATAATTTTCATATGAGCGTCTTAATTACCATTATAGGCAAGTTTCATACGACTTTTTATGCTCGACCATGTTTCTAACTTGAAATTATACAGAAGTATTCATTTTATTCGTATCTAACTGAAGAGTGGAAGTGACCTTGTGCATCGCTCGTAAATTGTGAGATGTGCGCAGACGCGAAAGTATTGATTTTTTTCCGAGGAATAATAATGTCATTGACCTTGTTATAATCTACAGAATAACATGAACTAATCTTGATATAACCTGGAAATTGATTTAGAATTGAAAAACGAGATGACAAATTGAATTTATTTGAATATTATTTACAATTAACGCTAATTATTATAGTAACAGAACATAACCTTCTGCGACATTATTCGATTTCCAGCCTTCGTAACGTTTCCCTCGTTGTCGTTCGATTGCATATCCGAGAATAATCGAAAATCTGAACTTTAATGAATAGGTGTACTTTAATGACATGCATTAAAGGACTGCTACCAGGTGTATAATTACTACATTTCGGCATGGTCGAGCATAAACTTATTTTTAATACGCTTAAAGAGAAGGTAGATAACAGATTACAAAAACAGTTGTTGCCGCACTTTATATCGACTGATTACGAGGCACCCGTAATGGAAGTAATTTCAAATACTTTTCTACAAGCGAAGCTGGTCGGTTGTTTATTTCATCTTGGGCAAGTTTCTGGAGAAGACTTCAGACTGATGGACTCGTTGAAGAGTACAACCGGGAAGAAAATGTAAATTTACGATCCAGGTGCCATTCGCTAATTACAATAGCATTTGTTCCCGAGGAAGACGTCGGCGTCGTCTCCGCTACTAAGAGATACCGTACCAGACAACCTTGTTAATCTCTTCGACTATGTCCAACACAGCTATGTAAGAAGACGAAGGCGTGGTAGAGGAAGGGAGGTGCCTATATTTACTCCATCCACCTGGAATTATTTCGTTCGAATGCTAGAAAATCTTCCAAGGGCCACTAACACTTGTGAGGCGTGGCACCGACGCGACGCCTTAACACACTAATCGGAAAGTATCATTTTACCACAGTCTAGTATATACAGTCACGAAGCTCAATACGTAATAAATATGCATACATAGATAGTTGCTAACCACTAGGATCGCAACTATCGCCTCATTACAGACAATGCGAAATAGTACCTGCACAGTCTATTGTTCCTAGCACCCTCAAAACTCAAGCTTCGTGACAGTATATACTAGACTGTGATTTTACCATGTTGTCCAGTCGCTGCAGGCTGAAACTGCAAAAATTCACAATGATATTGAAAAATTGGAAGGTGGACAGTCGCCACCACGTAAAAAGAAAAATATACAGATCTCGTTACAAGATTATCACGAACTGTAGAAAAGATATCAGGAATATAAAACCGATGACAATGTCCTAGGTTACCTTTGAGCATGGTGTCGCTGGACACTTCGGTTAAATTACTTATTTTGAATATCTGCATTAACTTCAGGTAAAAATGTGCATAAAAATTGATGAGTATTCAATAAATAATAGTGAAAGTAATATTGTGAGTTGCATTCAATATTGTAACGAAACATATTCACTGTGACGCAAAGGTACGTATGACGAAATGCAATCTGTGACAAAACATGCCCATATGACGAAAAAGTCCGTGACGTAATGACCGTGGCAAATATACCGTTGGCGAAAGCATTGGTTACGAATACCCCGGATCCTGTAGCATTTCTTTTCATCAAACTCATAAATTTTCGTAGTGAATTATTTATTATTATTATTATTATTATTATTATTATTATTATTATTATTATTATTATTATTAGTAGTAGTAGTAGTAGTATTAGTATTAGTAGTAGTAGTAGTAGCAGCAGCAGCAGTATTTTCTTTAAATATTAGCATTAGACCTCTATTATTATTATTATTATTATTATTATTATTATTATTATTATTATATGGTTTAAAGTAGCATTTCTTTTCATCAAACTCATACATTTTCGTAGTGAATTAATTCTTCCAGTATTCTGTTAAAAATCCAGTACAAAGTTCAAACGAATAAAAAACTGTATCTTTATTAAAACATACGACGCGTGTTTACGTATGTACGACGGAGCGAATTGCCTGTGGTCATGTCAATGTGCGTATCGATTGGATTCGCAACTGTGGGACTCATACCACCTCCCACCCCAAAATGACAACGTTTTAATCACATTGTTTGCGTCATCATTTCATTGTATTGGTTTATGTTTTGACTGAATCTATGAGGCAAATATCACAAACTCCAGCGTACTGTGCTGCCTTGTTTCTGAAAGTTGGCCATTTATTTGATCCACCTCGTGTTACTCCTAGTCAGAGTGAATGCTTGCAATGATTATATCCTGCATAAATTCTTCGTGAACTACAAGTACCATCTATTCTACATTATAAGTAGAGTATGAAATTTCATATTTTACACCGTTAATCTCAGAATATTGGGTATCATAATTTTTTTGTTTTACCAAGAGTAGTTAATCTATTATCAGACAGTACATCTCACTTGACGATATGTGCCAGAGGAAAAACAATTTTGTTTGTATAGGGTACATCTGAAGTCTGATTAGTGTAGGATGTTACTAGTCAGTGATGTATGCAGTGGAGGGGGTAAGTAACTAGCCACTTTACCTATTATCTCCTGGTTTAGTTGCATCATGAGTAATGCCCTATTTGTGTCACTTACGATGCTCAGACTGGTCTTCGGACAGTTAACTAAACAACAACCATGAGTAAAATCGAACTGGGATTATTCTTCATATTTCCTAATATTTCGTTAACTTTTTCATATTATGAACAAATCTTCATATATATTTTTTTTTTTCATATTTCCAACTCCGACCTTCTTTTGGCGTTTTTCCGAACTGTTGATTTCGATTATCTTCAAATGTTATATAATATTTGAGTCATGTCTAATGTCATACCATGTTGAAATTATGGAATTTCAAGCAATCTATTATGATACCAGAGCTTACGTACTGCACAGACATTCATTTCGCGTCATGCTTCCTGCGCGTATAGGCCGCGCCACCGTTTTTGGCATGTGAAATAAGTTATGGGAGCCTTAAGTGCGAGTATCTTACCCTTGTAGCAGAGTATGGGCGATAAAGCTGGCAATTATGATTGGCAGATTGTTGATGTGACGTGTATTTACCGTTCTCAGCTGCAGTGGCAACAGAAACTCACTGACTGGACACTATACTCAAGGACACACCGCAGGAACGCTAGCGTAGGGAACTTAAGTGCAAGTATCTTACTTTTGCCACAGTCTGGGCAGCAAGACTGGCAACTCAGCTACACTATCAACAGATGCTCGCAGACTGTGCATTGTACTCAAGGACACGCGCCAAAAACACTGGCTTCAGCAATAATACTGTTTTTATCAAGATGTCAAAAGTAAGTTGAAGAGACTGGTGCTCAAGTTTTAAAAGCTACACCATTAATGAAAAAATGTGTTAAGCAACTACTGTGACACATGCATAGGCCTATTGGAGACACAGAAAACATTAAGGCTGACCCGGTCTACATTTAGGTCCATTTTGATCAACTGCTTAAAATCATAGCGAAGCCTAGAGGGCCTCTTTACGTCCGTTGCAATAAGGTGAAGAGCTGCGGGAGAGCCTCAAGAGGATTTCTGAACATGTGAGAGGGAGGACTCCATCCAAAATGGAAAATATACAGGAAAAGAACCCATTTTATTCTGTATTCCTTGAAGTAAGCAATGCACTAGAACAGCCCTGTCCACTGGGGGCATTCAGCTCCCATGGCATACAGCGAGAGACGGGACAATGCACGGAGCGCTGTCTTCTGAATCTGAAAGTTTTGGTGTGGTGGATGTACAGTAGGCCTACATTACAATCTACATCCTGTACAGAGCGTTCGGAGTTTAAGAAATGCCGTTGGGTATATAGGCGTCTTCTTAGCGAACATCCCTCTCTCATTATAATATAAGTAAAATAAATTATTTACGTGTTTTCTAACGTAGGCCTATATAAAAGAACAGAAGTAAATGTAAATACACTGTAAGCATTGCTTCAAATATATATATATATATATATATATTTATTTATTTAATTATTTATTTATTTGCTAATAATTGTAAGAAAATATAAATAAACAGAAAAATTTTAGCTCGCCCCTGAAGGAGTAGAACTCGTGCTCAAGGGCGGATTCCTGAATTGAAATTAAGAAGTATATAACACAATTTGTCTTATATCTACTGCACGATAAGAATATATATATATATATATATATATATATATATATATATATATATATATATATATATATATACCTCTAAATTCTATTTTATAAAATCCATACATAACTTTTTTAATTTAATACTACAGCTATTAGAACTGACAAGATTAGGATATTTAAATATAAATTTGTTATATATTCTTGGACCTTAATTACTACTATGATTAAATACTGTAGCAGTGTTACATTTTGGTTCAAACAATCTTGAAGAATTCATACCTTTTGTTTCATAACTATGAGAATACAATTCAAAATTATTTCGATTTTTATGTATGAATTTTATTAATATAATATAATAAATTTGTCTTATTTTAAGAACATTAAAGTCTAAAAACAATTTTGAGATGGAAAATCAATAGGTTTATCAAGACATATTTTAATTATTTTCTTCTGTAACGCTTATAAATAGACTTAGGCCTATATGTTACTTTATTTGTATTTCCAATAACAGAATACATATAATACATTTACTTCTGTTATTTTATATACGTTAGAAAATACGCAAATAACTTATTTAATTTATAGTAGAAAAAGAGGGACGTCCGCTAAGAAAGCGCCTATACAGGGTGAAAAGTAATTAAACCGACAAACTCCGGGAGGTTGTATGGGACACCAAAACAGTTTTCTCTAATGCCATATTGCGCTGTGAGGCACTATTTTGTGAGGACACCAGATCTTAATGTAATACAAATCATACTCATGCTTTATTGCTTGAGTCTCTTATAAAACATGTACACACCAGAATCACTGCAAAAGTTGTTCAAAAACATATACACTCCAAAATCACCTCCCTTGACTGTAGACAAAGGTTACATCAGTGGGACATGGATTGTCTAACGCGGTAAAAGACTTTAGGATTATCGTTTATTTCCCCTGCAGGATTATCGTTTATTTCCCCTGCTGCAGCAAATATCCGGGCCACCAGATCATCTTCTAGTTCAATTGGGGTTGCGTAAACAAGATTACACATCTGTCCCCACACAAAAAAAAGTCGGGAGGGGTCAAATCAGGAGATCGGGGAAGCCAAGGTACAGGACCGTCTCTGCCAATCCACTTCCCTGGAAATTGTTGGTCCAAGTAGTCACGCACACGATGAGTAAAATGTGCCGGGGCTCCATCGTGCTGGAACCATATGCGTCGTCTTGTAGCTAGTGGCACGTTGTCCAACAGGTCTGGCAATGCAGTCGCGAGAAAATTGTAGTATTGGTTACAATTTAGGGGACTAGTTAGGAAATATGACCCAATGAGATAGTCGTCAACTACCGGTTTAATAAAGCCTCCGAGGAAAATATGACATGCTAATACCTATGATTTGGTCTTACAAAAGGATAGTACAAAATTGACTCAGGGTCTTTTTCTTTTAATTGGTTCATTTTACGACGTTTTATCGAATGCTATGATTATCTAGCGTCTGAGTTAGATGAAGAGTCAGCGAAATGAGTTCAGGGTCCAGCGCCAAAAGTTATCTAATGAGTTGAGAAAAAATCCCGGAAAAAACCTCATCCAGGTTACTTTCCCAACCATGATTTGAACCCGAGCCCGCTCGTTCCGCGGTCAGACATGCTAACCATTACTTCACAGCGGTGGACCTCAGGATTTTGAGAAAGCTTCCTTAAACGAGACAAGTTTAATTCTGAGTAATAATAATAATAATAATAATAATAATAATAGCAATAATAATGTTACTGATTATTGATAGTAGCAATGATAATGTTTAGCAAGTCTGACAACTGATATTAGCTATTAGCCTATTGTAATCTTGTCGTGCCGGGATTGTTTACATGCCGGATATTTTTAATCTCTATTTTGTAAGTCTGTCTGTCCAGATATTTCACGTCTCATGCCACAGAGCCACACGTAGTATAATCTCGTGGAAGTTTTTGTAGTCAAAAGAACTACATAATCTTTATATGTTAAGTATACTGTAATCTCTGAATTAAACTAATCTTATTATATTATTTATTTATGTACATGCAAGAGCACGTATTCTTCAGGCATAATACTAATAGGCCTATTAAATTAGTGCTTAGAGCAATTCAGACTTAAACTGACAGTTGTTATCTGAGAAGCATTTATTTGAAAATATGAATAAAAGCCGCTGCACTGAGTAAAACACGACTTGTGCTTGAGTCCGCCGCTGCACTCATCCGTTCACTTGCTTTCTGCCCCCGTACCCCGAGAGTCAGTTCGAGGCAGCTCCCATGGACAGGCCAGCACCAAAAAAATCTATTCCAGCAAACAAAAAGCTACTACGCGTCCCATATTACATGACCGCCGGGCGCTGAAGTTGCTACTGTAGTTGCATACAAGATATCATAGGCGTTTACGAAGCGCAGGGCATTGAGGAGATCAAAGTATTCGTGGAAGGTTATGACGCATTCTACTAGTTCGTGGAATTAACACCGGTCAATTTGTAAGGGACGGGTAGTACAGAATGTAGCAAGATTTAAATTGGCTCTTATCACATTATGTGACATAGAGTGCAGTTTTTTTTTATCGTACAGAACCATGCTTACTGACAGACTGTACAATCTCTTGCCTGAAAATGTGCAAAAAAAAAAAAACGCTTGTAATTTACAGTCAAAGCAGTGTACAGTGTCAGTCTCATCAATGTATTGTTTTGTAACATTGTACTGTAATATATGAATGTGTAGCTAAATCTTAGTGCTATTTTTTAAAAACTGGATACGTTAATGTTTTTCAAGATTTCAAAATTTTCATGTTTTGGGGATATGGCTTTCATATTTTGCCAGAATTTTCTTCGTAATTTTCCACTCTTAAGTTATAAGCGTCTTTCATGACTGGAGGTAGTGAGATAAGAATGCAAGTGGACGAAGTGATAGTGAGGAAAAAGAAAGGGATTGGAACAAGCGTATTGTAAGATCTCCAGATTTCAGACTTGGCTTGCTAACTTTTACGATTTGAACTGTTTTAATTATTTGAATAACTTTTCTTCAATCTTCGTTGTGGGTCAGTGGTAGTCTATTTCCTTCCTGACTAGCCTACCCGAGTTAGGTTTTCGACATGTTAAGGGGCTGGATGTGTCCATTGTCCTGTGTGGTCTCTGTGTTGATCCTGCTTTGAGCTAATCACATTTCGATGGAAGCCCGCACTGTGTAATTATATAATGTTTATATAGAAAAAAATGTAATATTGTACAATTCCTTTACAGAACGAAAAGTTGCATTTGTTAGGATCAAATTTCTGCAGATTTAAAGGACAAAACTAAACTTCTTTCTTTCAATAATTTTTATTATTATTATTATTATTATTATTATTATTATTATTATTATTATTATACATTACTCTCTAAAATTGACTGAGCATATTGAAATTCTTCTCAAAACAAGCTATGAAATGTTTCATATAAAATAATTTTTATCTCGAAAAGTAAGCAAAGCGAGGAAAATTGTATTAAACTTTTATATTTGAAATATCTCTTTGAAATACTTACGGCTCAATCTATACAATCTCACAAACGTTGCTATACGTTGCATTAGATATCCTGATTATGCTCAGAATTCTCAATAGATTATTCGTCGTACCAAAAACATTATTTTCTAAAATTTGTTCGTATTGAATGTTCTTTATCATTTCTATGAATTAATATAATAAGTTTCCTTCCACTCTGTATAAAGTATTTTACGAAAGAAAATAGACTTAGTCGATCGTTGTGTATCCAACAGTTAAGTTGCAGCTTTGACGCTGAGGTTATGGGTTCATATCCTCACTTACGACATGGATTTCTTTCTTTGCGTTGGTGTCTCGTGTTTTATAGGCCGACGTCATACCCAATCTGTGTCAGGTAGTGTCACGATTTTACTGTTTAGGAGTTAGTTCAATAGCAGAAGTCAACGTTGCCAAATCTCATAAACAGATCACCTGATGTTTTATTTAGGTTACAAGTTCAAATTTTCGTCTTCGAAAGCGGTCTGAAAGCTTGGTCGAGCTTAAATAATTTACATAAATAAAAAAGGCTTGCCTGCCGGTCTGAAGTTGCGTTCGGGCGCGGGTTCGATCCTCGCTTGGGCTGATTACCTGGTTGGATTTTTTCCGAGGTTTTCCCAACCGTAAGGTGAATGCCGGGTAATCTATGGCGAATCCTCGGCCTCATCTCGCTATCACCAATCTCATCGACGCTAAATAACCGACTAGTTGATATAGCGTCGTTAAATAACCAACTAAAAAAATAAAAAAGTATATGGCGATATATGGATAATGATAATAATAGGCCTAATAATAATAATGATAATAATATTGATAATAATAATAATAATGATAGTAATAATAATAATAATAATAATAATCTTCAGGTTGCGGATAGAGGAGACGGCTTCCAGATATGGAGGGTAGCTGCCAATATATTGAATAAGCAGTCGTGGACAGCCGATAAGCGGTGGTCCTCCAGCTTCGGGGTTGGGCGAAGGGCTAACAACCCATCACCGTAAAAAAACAGCTTGTTACGAATCCATACAATAAGGATAGCGACCAATGGCGGGCTTATGTGAGGACAGCAATGAACCTCCGGGTTCCTTAACAGCCATTTCTAAGTAAGTTGTAAGTAATAATAATAATAATAATAATAATAATAATAATAATAATAATAATAATAATAATAATACAGGAAGATTGAACCTAATGATCCGGTTTTGTTAAGGCTTCGATTTTATTCCTAAAATTAATATTCCTTTCATCCCATACCTGCTAATAGCCTACATAGCTACAGTGCCCTTTGAAGTGTATTCAAGAAGCTCTCCTGGTGTTGTGATTTGTGTCCTTTGTAATCTGAACTCCTACTAACATGTTCTCAAGATAACTCTAAGAATTATTAGCTAGACTACTATTTTCATTTTAGGTATATTATCTCGCAGCTTTATCCACAAATTCTCATCCCCTCCACTTCAATTCTTGGACGCAGCTATTCTTTCAAGTCTAGTGTTACGGGTAAGATTGGAACACCGGATGCCTTGTAGATTTCTTTCATCGTTTCTCCACTTGTTTGTGTAGATGCGTCCGTCTAATATTTTCACAGGTTCTATACAATTACTTTAATCTTGAAAATGATAAATGGATGGTAATAATGACTATAATAATTACAGAAACACTACTTGAAATGCAAGTGCACAGTGCGTAATGCTATAGTATAGTTTCACGTACAGTACTATAATAATACCTAATGCCTCTGATTGAGGTTCTGGCTGATGTGTAGCTACTAGAGGTGAACAAAGCTAACTGCCGCTCTCGCTGTATTTGTTGCATTTGTCTTTCCAGTCTCGTCTCGTCATTCTTGTGCGCTTCGAGTCTCGCTCATCATTCTCGAAATAGCATTTGGTCGGCGTGGAAAGATTTCGTAACTTTGAATAACATACATCATTGAAATAAATAACATTATAAATGTTTAAATGAGACAAAAATACAAAACAGAACAGTATCTTAATTGTCAAAATGTCATGGTTCTATTATATTACCTATGGTTATATAAATGTGGAAAACATTTCTGAAATAAATTTGCACTTCTAAGAAACATAAAACATAACATTAATATCTTTTTACTTGATATTGCACACTTGCTCTTAAACGTATGAAAAGAAAATTCCTAGCCTTTTAATAAGGGCCTAGTAATTAAATAAAGATTGGGGAACAGATTATTATACACTGAAAGGTAGAGAAGATGTTTCAAAGAGGCTACTTGATTGTTTATACTGTACATATATAACAGTTGCCAACGCAGATAAAAGTTCAGTCAGGTATAAACAACTGTGGCGATTCAAGGCTTCGGGACTCGAGTCTCGGAACACTAACAACCAGTCTTTACAAGCTTTGCGGGCGCTGTTAGTCTCTCTTTCTCGATCGTTGTTCGTCTCTAGTAGCTACAATCAGGCAGTACTTCTCACTTAACGATATGTGTCAGAGGAAGAACAATTGTTTGTATGCATCTGAAGTCTGATTAGTGTAATATATAGCTAATCGGCGATTTATGTAATGGAGGGGGAAAGGAACTGGCCACCTTACCCCATTATCTCCTGGCCCAATTGCCTCATAAGTGGTGCCTTGTTGGTATCACTTGTAAGGTTCAGACCTGTCTTCGGACAGTTGACTAAACAACAACACTACCTACGCCTCTCATTAAGCCTGTTTATCATTAGCCTACGTTTCTTGTTTAATCAAAATTGAAGTGCGCTGGCGTTAACTTAAATAAGAGGTTATAAAAGAACAGTCTACCAGTAGATTATTTTCTAAAAACGTTATAGAAAAAAGTCAGTTAATATTTATGTATATTTTATAGATATTCTTGAGAACATGTTCATATTGGAATGCAGGATAGCAAAAGCAGTGAAAATGTGTAAAACCAAAGAATCAAAATCGATACAGTATTAGGGTGCTTTGAAGGCACTGACAAAGACAGGAGCTAGAGTGTCTTTTTATGAACTGCACATTCTGTATTTTGTAAACACGTGCTGAGCGGTAAGCTGTGGGCGGCAGAAAACTCATCTTGGGGCGAGGACGAAAATAAGTTCAAGGATAGATTGACGCTGAAACCCCCTTAAGAATAGCGGGTAAATTTTCAAACCATTAATCTTGTCAAGTGTCCTATCTGATTCTGACCCTGCTATGAAATCGCGGTTCCCTGGGACGCCTCGCACCGCAGGAACGCCTGGTGGTAGTATTGTCCGCACAAGTTATCTTACTAGCTGGGCTTCTTGGTTCTTCCTACCTTTTCTGCAACTATAGTCCGGGTCAGCTTACTTAATACCCTAAGGGTGAAACCTAACCATTTTACTCCCATTACTACACAAGCTAGTGGATTATGGCGATTTTCTAGTTTTCAGGTTGAATTTTCTTTTGCCAACTTCGTTTCGAATTTCGGTACTGAGAAAAACTACAACTGGTAGTGATTTTATAACTGTTATGTTGGCACCAGTGACACAAGTTGTCGGTAGTTTAAATTCTGAAAATTCAAATTGTTCTAGATTTCTGAGCCCATTACTGGAAGCTAGTGAAATTTGAACATACTAATAGTTAATTAATATCAGTATTAATATTAATACATAAAAGTTATTGTATGTGTTGCTTTGTGTTGTGGTTACAATTTCAAGAGTCATGTAGGCTAAGTGTAAATAAATATAACCTATTTCGTGTGATATATGCCCTTGGGCAATCGATAGAAATATCATTTCACATTTTAATTAATTTCTTTCGTGTTTAGAATTTTATTACAATAATGGAGTAAATATTCTAAAACATACATTTCAAAGTAGCATTCGTTCTCGGAATTCTTACTCATCATTTCACGTGATCAAACAAAATACATTTTTAGGTTAGGTCTCGTGAATCGTAAACTGTTTAATCAAAGCAATGAATTTCATGTTGTCGACAAAATATATTTTAATATTAGATCATACACTAATCTACTAACTACTAACATAATGTGCGAGAGGTCCAGAAGAAAAATATACTCTTTCACAAATTATTGAACCATTTTAGAAAACATCTCCTCAACATAAAGCTGAGATGTGGTAAATAGGCAAGACATCATTAGACATCATGATTGTTAATACTATATTATTATTATTATTATTATTATTATTATAGTACATGGCATTGTGTGATTTTATCCTCTTTTGGTGATATCTAGTATTAGTTGGCAACACTGAAGAGACGGCCAAATTAGCCTTTTAGGAACTACTCTTACGTGATCCTTAGTATAACTCTTTTGTACCGGGAGCTTTTTAGGCAGCAGTTGTACTGATTGTTACAATATGTTCGTTCGAACAAGCGGTTCATGGATCAGTTCATGTACGGTTCCTGTACTATCTTATGCGCATGCGCTAGTTGAGCATCTGCTATGGGATTGAAATGGACTGGACGCTGTTGGAACGTTTTCACGGATCGTTATGTACTAAATCCAGCGATGCCATAACTGTGATATCTTTGCTAAGAACGGGATGCTTAATTATTATCGTTTCGCAGCTAATTCTAATTACAGAAAATAGAATTTCGATTATTTTCTATAAAAAGATGACAAAAAATATGGAAGACAACAATTCCGCTAATTCATTGTCGTGTGCTAAAAATAGTTCTTTTTTCAATTGAGGGGTGGGGTGCAAGAAAGGCACTTCTCTCAAGTTGTGAGAAAATTGATGTTGAAAATTCAAACCATAATAATGTTATCTATGCACGCCTTTACATTTTGGGTACTCCTGTCCTCTATGATCATAGTATTGAACTACAACTTGGTGATCATATACATAACAGGTCAGAGAACACAATAAAGCATTTTACTCAGAAAGGGCGCATCCTCTAAAATGCCCTTCTTACACCCAGCCCCTGAATTATTAATTTATGTACGTTATTTATTATACTGTTAATCAAAGTTGCATGTTGAAATTGTAATTAACTATTTCAATACCAAAATAATTTTCATTCTCTTTCTTTTTTGCGAGAATTTAAATTAAATCTCTAGTTTTATTATTCGTCTGCACTGTCACTTTTCAGCTTAACCTCATTGATGTGAACGTCGATCATGTCTTTCTTCAGTATCCAGGAGACGTTGGTGAGCTTATGCGCATGCGCGTCTCGCATGCTCATCAGTACATCCCTCAATCCACTGACTACTTCTGACCGTTCCGGACCCGTGTCAAAAGTTTGTTGGAACGCCCGACTGTAGTACATGTTTCCGGTTCAGAACTGGTTTGGCGTGTGTTAGAACGCTTTTTCTGTACTGCGCATGCTCACGATAGTTACGGACGGTTCCTGACTGTTGTTGGAACGAACCTAATAACATCATTAAGTTTGGCGCGTTCGCACTTCATCGGAGCGAAAAGAGTCCATTAACAATTTTCTGACATTCTGTCTGTCTGTCTGTCAATCTGTCCGTTTTTCAAAGACTGACTGGTTAGGGTGCTCGGTCAATTAAAAATATTATGATAATATTATGATAGTAAATGATTGAAAGAATTTTAGTTTTGTTCTTTAACTGTGCAGAAATTTGATTGAACAAATATAACTTTTCGTTCTGGAAATAAATTTTAAAGTGTCATAGTTGTTTGGATTAAATTCCTATACATTTTAAGGACAAAACTAAAATTCTTTCAATCATTTATTATCATAATATACTGATCTCTAAAAATGACTCAGCATATTGGGAATTAAATCAATGGCTTTCCCAAAACACGCTACGCTATTAAATTTGTCATATAAAACAAGTTTTATCTCGAAAAAGTATAAAAAACGAGGGAAATTGTCTTAAACTTTTTTGTTTGAAATATCTCAAAGAATAACCCTCTGAAATTACTGACGTTACTTACGGTCCGCCCTATATAGACATATGTATATAACTGTATGTGTGTGTATGTGCGCGTGCGTGCGTGTGAAAATATTTCTGAAAAAGACTTTTTCATTCGAACTCCCAGTTTGTGCAGAATGGCTGACTAGGAATGCAGACGCTGCCGCTGGTAACCACCTGTTGTCTTCACGCATCTTTACTTGCGGAGAAAATAATGCCATACAATTTTTTTCTGTACCTGCTGTATGAATGTTGGTGGTTTATGAATAGATATATGGTAAGATTATGTTATAAAAACGGCTTATATGAAGAAAACCAGAAATATATGATTCAAATATTTACATTAATTTGACTTCAAACAATTTTGAGACGATTACTACTCTATAACCAATCTTCAAGAGTAATATAGGAAGATGAAGAAATCCCCGGACAGACAAAATAAATTAGAATTATCTTATCGCGATGGAGTCGATATAGCTCAGTGGCCTAGCTCGTTAAGAAGTAAAAATGATAATGATGATCATATCGTAAAATAAAATGCCATCAAAATCAAATTGGAGCAAATCATTGTTTTATATTACTCAAATAAAATTCCCTTTTTAGTAATATACTGTAATTAAATTTGATGTCAATCATCCAATCATTCTAGGTTGAATGGTGTCGTATGTAGTTATTGTGAATGAAATATTTGCAGAAGTTTCGCATAATTTTCGATATTTATTTTTATTCAATCATTTTCTTTTTGATATGAATAGGATATATTTATTGTTAATTAAATAATTGAAAAAAAATTCCCAGAAACAGACAGCATGCTTGAAACGTATGTTTTGTTTGTGTAGTTGATAATAGAAGCGTAGTCAGCAACATTTTCGATATTATTTCGTTAGCGTTACAATACTTCATTTATATTTAATATGATGAAAAGAGGCAGCATTTTAGTTTAGTTGGCACAGCACACACTATAACTCATTACAGTTACAGGACTACGCATTTATCATTTAACGTAACTCACTCATTTTCACTGTAAATCTAACTCATTTCTCGGGCACTATAACCTACTGAATTGGCTCTGTAGTTCACTGCACTTTCGCTACAGCTAACTGCGGACACTCTATAACTCACTGCACTCCGTTACGCTCTGCGCACTCACTGTGTATATCAAAGAAATATCGAATACTACCGTCTATTGGTGGTCATTAAGCATATTTATAATTGCATGCACTGAAAGCTAAGAATGCCACCGAGTGTACTGAACGGGTGTGATGTCTGTTGGAAGAATTTCTATGCGTGGCTTCAAGAATCCGAAATCTGATAATAGATAACTGAATCACATGGACTAAACGCATCTTGTAAACCGCGCGCTGACGTACTAAGTGACTGGTAAGGCAAGCAACGATATCAAAATAGAATACTGACGATATTTTTTAAGGGTCCTGACCCTCACTTATAAGTCAGCACGCGATTTACAAGATACATTCTCCAGTCCATGTGACTCAGTTGTCTGCTATTTGATTTCGCAGTCTTGTGAACAATTTCTATTCCATACCCTCTTCGAATATTTACGCACAAAGAGTTTTATTAACAGTACTTCTATACGCGACTAACGAGGCCCTCGTTAACAGGCGTAGTTTAGAAAAAATGCTGCAAATTCTAAAAAGAAAAATGACAAAAGAAGCGCGTATTGATTTCTCATTAGTAATAGATGCTCCGCGATGTTTGTTACAACTGTTGTACGAGAGGAAAATATTTTTGTCACGTTCACTTCGACTTTCACCAGAACTGCAAAGGACCTGTTCTCCAGTTATCGTGGAAGAAATACAGAATGACATTTGTACAAACTGTGTCATTCAAATGAAACATACATGGTGGAAGGTGTTCAATGACAGTAACTTCACAGGTTAAATTCTTAAGGTAAAAGGAATAGAATCTTCCTTTGTAATTTCGCATTTTTTTCTTTTTATTTAGTGGGAAATCGACTTTTTAGAAATAATTGCAACATCGCAGTAAATTCAATAGCACTTGCCAACTCATGGAAAAACCCCTTCTCCACAGCAGTGAGGGCGGTTATGAAGTGAATGTCAGTACCAGACCTGTTTCAAGAGGTGACTATTCTTACGTAGTACGGTACTCAGGCCTTAAGATGAAGCACGCGTCCGGTAACAGCGTTTCCAAACATACATAGCTTAAAGGGTTTTATTAATAATGAAAATATTAAATATTCTTAAACTGTTAATGTAATAGAAACGTTATACAAGTTTATTCGTTGAAATTGTGAATTCAAGTGTAAATACGTTTATGAAATGTTTATTTCTGAATGTGTTAAAAAGACAATGTGTATAAAAATTATCGTCTAAAATATTATTTATTTAGTGCATTATAAGAATAATATCTATCATGTAATAGTTAAGTAGTGTGGGCCTACGTAAAGTTAACACTTATTTCTGATAGTAAGTGTACTCGTGGTATTAGTTCTGCGCCGTAGCGTCGTGATCTAAGGCAATCATGTCAAGCTCGGCCACTGGTAGCAGCTGCCACAGGTTTACCACCAGCTGGGACCCAGGGCCTCTCTTGCCCCGAGCTGCTAGAACAGTGCTTTGGCGGAAGAAGACGTAAAAACTTCTAGTTCAAGAAATGGCTGCATTTAAATCCATAGACATAATCTGCGTTGAATCCCCTATCTTGCGTATTTTTTTAAATAGAATGGGAGAATCTATTCTTATGTAGACTTGAAGCAAAAATATACAGTGCTTAGTAAGCAAACATTACTTATTTATAAGAAAGTACAATATAAAACGACATTACGATTTGAAACGCCAGGCGGACTAGGCCTATGAAAGATTTGATGGAGGAGAACGAGTTGTTCTAGTAAAATGTATAAAAGTGGATAATTGTGATGCAAGTAGTTCACTGAGCTGTGAGATATTACAATTATTTGTCTACCAAGTTAAATGCCATTTACCGTAGTTGCACAGTATTAAAGCTAATAGAATTTGCTGATAGTATTTGTAAGTCTAATCCTAAGAGGAAACTAAAAGTCTCTTTCACAGAATCATAGTTAATATGTAAAAAAAGGCATACCAGCATATAGGTAGTATTAATGACCGGGATCTGCATTTCGGTGATCCAAGGAAATATAAAACTGATCATTAAATTTATACTAGAGCTTGAAGGAAGTGATCACAAATTTAAAGAGAGTGATATAAATAAACATTAATTATACCATAAGGTACACATTTTTTATTATAATCATGTATTCTATTAATGCTTATTATTATTATTATTATTATTATTATTATTATTATTATTATTATTGCACTTGTACTGTGTCTTAGAATAATATTCTTCACTTATCAAGTTCTACTCTCTGTCGTATTATGATGTAAGTAGAAGTTGATAAGTGGAGAATATTATTCTAAGACAGTACAAATGTATTGACCATCATTATTGGTAATTTAGAAGTTTCCCTGGTCTTACATTTGCACGCTGCAATGTGATCGGTCACAGAACTGAATGAATGATTGAATTGTTGTTTGCATTACGTCATCTGCCTCGAGTTTAGTATCGTGCTCTCAGTAGGTTTTTGGTGACATTGAATCTGACATTACTTATCTGGCGTAATGCCTAGGACTCGCGTTACGGAATGCTCGCTGGTTCGAGTCCTCATGGGAAGAAATTTTCTCATTAAATTTAGGCCAGTATAAGATCCGATGCCCACCCGCCATCATGATGAATTTGGGGAGCTACGATAGGTAGCGGAATCCGATTTCAAAACCCAGCTATAATGGCTGACCACATTATACCTCCGTTCCGGTTGGATGATCGTTCACTGCTGAGGCATGTGGACGTGAGACTGTTCACGCCACAGATTATTTATTTTTAGTGTAAATCCACATTATACTAATTTTAGTGCTATTTTTTTAATTCTTCTGGTAGTCTAAACTGAAAGGTAAAAATAGAGAAGAAATATAAGAGTACGCTGTATGAAGAGTCCACTGCAAGAATGATGGATGTCATTTGGAATACATTTTGCAGGAGAAGCAATTGAAAGTTTGAAATGCTTAGCGCTCAAAGCTTAACTGTGACTTTCCGATCATTACTGGACAATGACTATCAGTGTTAATGCCATATAGCTCTGTATGTACATTCTATATGTCTTAAGCTATGTATTGATAGTCTTGGTTCATTTTCGACAAGAAAGTGACATCCATCATTCTTGCAGTGGACTCTTCATATGGAGAAATACTTTACGGCGACGGTATCGATTCGATCATCATAAACTGTGGTGGTATCAGCCACGATGATGAAAGTGACGATTATAGGAGTGATACAGATATGGGTGGCGTAGAACAGCATGAGAGAGTAGAACATAGATGTCCAATTGTAACTCGTACGAGGTAACCCCTGGCGTAAGCAACCCGCAGCGCATATTCTTTAAGGTCTTTTTTCCTATTTTATCTGGAAAATTATTGACCTTAGCAGAGCATGCTTGACGTGCAATATCTCCTGGTTCTATAGGCGTTTGGACACTCATGGTATAGAAAAATAGGAGAGGGTTAAAGTTTGAAAGAGATGGGACGGAAATGACGTCAAATTACATCTTCAACGTCTCATGATCCTTCGCGAATCACGAAATATTCAATTACTGCTATCGCCTGCTATTTCACTTGGTGATATTTAAATGCCTACTTAAAATTTTAATAATTGTTAGTTGTTGCGTATGTGGTATAACAGTTAAACCAAAATCTTCAGGAAATACTATGACCTTTCAGATGTAAGCTTTAAATTGTTATATTTATGTATTATAATGAATGGCATTCGTGTACAATTTGTATTTATTTCTAATCTGAGAGTACAGTCCTTAACCATTATTCTTACTCCCTTTATGGGTACCGTACAGATGTTCTAAATACTATACTTAAATCGTAAAATCGAATGTTTTAAACTTACATATAAGCTAAATTGACAGACAACAGGATGAAGTGTTATTTGTTGACAACGTCTCCTATAGAAGAACCGTTTCACAGGTTTCTGATAATACGTTGTTTTATAAAGTCAGGCACTTAAAAATAAATGTATCGAAGGCATAATACATGAAGGGCTTATCAAGAAATTTGGCGTTACGGAAAAACTTAATGGAACTTATTCATGTTTGAAAACAATCCTACCTAAGCTAAATTGACAGACAACAGGAGGAAGTCTTATTTGTTGACAACGTCTCCTATAGAAGAACCGTTTCACATGTTTCTGATAATACGTTGTTTCATAAAGTCAGGCACTTAAAAATAAATGTATCGAAGGCATAATGCATGAAGGGCTTATCAACAAATTTGGCGTTACGGAAAAACTTAATGGAACTTATTCATGTTTGAAAACAATCCTATGGATATGAGAAAGTACCTTGTTATGTAGACAAGGGTAGGAAAAATCATTCCATATTTATATGGCTCTACTGTGAACTTGCACTTTTGTTAATACGCTTTTCTGGTATGATGCCCTCGATATAGTATATACAGAGTACTGCGTAATTATAGGTACAAACAGCAGGGGTGACTAGAAGACAATTAAACAAAGCAAAAAGTCCTAATAAACACAGGCCCGGAAACCAACCGTTTTCTAGATATATCATCATTGTGGTCACCAATCGAATAAATCTGGTACATTTGCAACCTCATTTCTTACTTTACAGATTTAATGGGCGTGCTTACATCCATTTTTCCAACATGAGCTGCGCGATCTTTTGGATGATGTGCTTCTTTGGGAAAGACAGATGCTGTAGTACATGCATGACGGAGCACCTGGTCACTTTCATTTTAACGTTCCAGAGTTCTTAAACAAAAATGTCCACAGCATGCGTGTCGCAACTTACCAAATCCATGACCTCCCGGATCCCCCGACTTCAAATTTGTTTTATTTTTGTTTGGAGATATTTCAAATTGTTTGTACTGTACAATGGAACCTTGTTGATAATGTTAACGAACACCGGAAATACATTGTTAATGACTGTCAGAGACACACTTCAGGTTTATTCGAACGTGTACAAATTGTCGATGAGGAAACATGATGAGAGGTAGGGTGATATTTTTAAGGGGCGATAAAAGTTCTTCGGAAAGAAGTTCCTATATCGCACATTTACAGCACTGAAAAAGAATATAGGCTCAAGGAATTCACAGAAAAAAATAATTTACTTGCCGTTTCTAGTCAATGTAAAATTCAAACTCTGTACTTCATCTTCCTTTCATGGGGGTAATGAATTATCTCTTATGTAATGCCACAATACAGATGTGCAATTCAGCATTACCGGATGTTCAGGATGGACACTGCTCGTTAGTGCGGACTTATAATACGTTGTAGTCAAGCCACAGTGGTTTTCAGTCATTTCCATTTCACCAACACATGACGTCAGAGCACGTTTCCTCTCTCGAAACAGAGCTGTGGAGCATGTGAGGGAGGGTAATTAATGTTGTATCCCGGAGATCGTATGTCTGTAGAACAGGTTGCAACAACTCAAAAATTTGTGACGTAACAGCACTCTAAGGTCGACTGAGAAAATGAAAAGAGACATGGTGGTTCGGTGTGTAGCAGTTGTAAGAGCTGCGTCTGTGGCTCAGTGCTAGCATGCTGGTCTTCCAACCAGGCGACCCGAGTTCCATCCCCGTTCAGGTCGTGATGGAATTTGTGGTGGACAAAATAGACACGTTGTTCTTTTATGTTTAAACTGGATTTGCACAGTAATGAAAGGCTTACTAAGTTGGAAATCTGATCACTAAACTACAAATCAGTATGAGCATCTCTTTCTGTTAAACGTCTAGTTAATGTTTATATCGTTTTCAAAGGACTTAGTTTGCCAGTGTTTCTCTCTTTATTTCTTTCTCTCCAATACGCAAATGTTTTTATTGTCATGTTATTCCATCTGTCAACGATTTGACCACAAAACGAGCCGGTATGCATCAGTATACCATTCATCGAATGATTACATCTTTCAGACTAACCGGTAATGCTCTATAGCCTGCGTCCAGTTGGTAGAATGGGGAGATAAACGGTTGTATCGCTCAAAATGCACGGCGACGAAGAGCCAGACTGCACAATATTTTACACTTTTATAATGGACATATTGATGGAAGCGGTCGATTGTGCTGTACGCAACTATTAAGGTGCAGTTTCCCCCTGCAGTGTAATACTTTACAAGCCTGTTATTGGATC
Organism: Periplaneta americana; assembly: GCF_040183065.1. Lineage (NCBI taxonomy): Eukaryota > Metazoa > Arthropoda > Insecta > Blattodea > Blattidae > Periplaneta > Periplaneta americana. The sequence continues at coordinate 93,854,866 of NC_091124.1, read as the reverse complement.
CGAAGTGTGCGGGTTCAAACCTGATAGAGGGCTCTGGATGTTGAAGAGACGACTGTTGGCTGGAGATTCGTAGAATCGCTGTAATTGCGTGGATCGTTTAAATAGTTGGTGGTTTTGTGATTGATGAGTTTGGATGTTTGTAGGTTTTAATGTGTATAAAATAAATTAGAGATCATTATGCATATTGTATTGTTAAGGGTTATTTTATGTATATCCTTTAGGCTGTGTTGCGGGTTGCATTGGCTCACTGCCGATAAGGGGCAATGAAATGTTTCCGGTTGCGTCGGCTCGTTTCTGCTAGAAACAATTGAGGAGTTAGCTGGAGGAAGGGCGTAACTCAGAAAACATAGTTTTGAGATAATCAACAAAAGCTATCTGTACCCTGCATCTCTTGCTGGAAAATGACACTATTAATATATATTGTAGTGTAATACTTTCTCTTGTGATTACAATGAGTTCCATGATTAATGTTTATATATTGTACAAGAATGAAGCATTCAATTTTTTTAATTTACGCCCTTCTTCCATAGAAGAGGGTTGAAAATACTGCAATGCTGTTAACTTTTCTATATTTCTAATATTACTATAGGAAAGACTAGATATAAGTCTATACTGCAATAATGAAGATAATTACAAAACTACAAAATATATATATATATATATATATATATATATATATAATATGTTCGTTTACTAAATTGTTATAACATTAAAAATAATTAATCCCACTTATTTCACGTTACCATTTTAACTGAAAGTACCTAGAATATGGGCTTACAAACATTATACCACTTTAAGTGATCTAATAACCTAACATAAACAACATCTAGAATCTTGTGAGGCCTATTGGAGTGTTTACGTTTCATATCTATCGTTACAGTATCACCTAATTTCAGTACATTTTGTACAGTTATCACTCGTTTCTTAGATATTTAAACAGTGACAGAATAAAAAAGTAGCATAAAAATTCTTCTCAGTCATGATACTGTACACCCAAGAACATTCTCGGTGCTGTGGTTTAACAGTTGATTGACATTGCTTAATGGTCCTCTCCAAATATCCTATAAGAAATGGATTCTGTTGGTTTTTGATTCCAGTTTCCAAAAATCCTCAATGGAAAATGGCTTGTTCCTCTGTAGACATCTCATATTTCTTCTGGCAGCAACTGGCTTAAATGTTCTGCTGCTAACCTGTCAGAAATATGGTCGTTAATATGGCAGATAAGTGCAATGGATTTAAGCTCCATACATAAAGTATTCCTGAAAACTTTTATTTCATCGTGCAATTCGATATAATCTGAAATATTATATAATTTTTTTTCATTTTATTTCCTAAATGACTGACCGTTAGCCTGGATTGAACATTTTATAGCACTGCATACGCCTATACTATCAGTACCTTATATTCATTCTCCATTGACAAAAATAAATAGTAATACTGTATTTCTTTCATAGTTTGTTAAGCTGTTTCCGTTTTCTACCGTGTGATTCTTTCAACATCAGAAATGTTATATTCGCTTCCATTAGGCGAAAGATAGGATAGATCAGACCATTCGTCAGACAACGCGAACATCCTTGCAGTTACATTCGCCAGTCTTCGGACCACAGTAGTGAGATGGAAGACGGTCTCAATTCAATAATACCTCTGTGTTGCAATCTATTGGGAGTAGAGCATAATATTGTGGTGGTTGGTAGGAACGTCGCCAAAGAACGCATATAGCTATTTTACGGATAAACGCCGTAATTCGAATTACGACGTTCATCCAGCTAACCCCTCAATTATTGGGCATAGGACATAGCGTATTACAGAAATAATGGACATTTTTCTCGGATAGGTGCCTAGTTAAACGTTCCACGTTATTAACTTAAACGTAGTTTTTTGAGGTGAGGGGGGAAGGACTGAAACCAAAGTTTCGTGTCGTAGATCTATGGCACCTAAGATCCCTGAGTATCTGCAAGCAATTCCAATAGGATATTAGAGCTTATTTATTGAAGCTTACAGGGACGTAAGAAGACGATGATAACACTTCTTTCAATTCGCATATCGGAAGATAATTTCAATATCATTATCATTATCATCTCCAGAGCGTGAAGTTACAAGGTCTGTGCTCCTCACCAGGAACATATATAGCTCATCTTCCCACCTTTTTCGTTGCTGATCGGAGTTTGTATTGTATTACTAATGCGCTGTGCACTTTATATTTCTTTATCTATTACTTCATATAGCCTATCATTCAATAAAACATGTAGTTCTTGAAAATAGCTATGATTTTCATTGAGTCTCATCTTGTATGTTACGCAGCGCATCCCATGCGATTCTTATCTACACTTTCTCCTCATTAAGTATAGGGAGGGGGGAACTGAGGAGGAATTGAACGTTACATGAAAATGCAATCCTCTCTGCCTTGTCTTCTTGTATTCCCCCTTTTCTTCTCACAGTCCCCTTGTTCTTGCATTCTCCTTTCTCTCCTTTATTTTCCTTTCTCTTCTACTATTCCCCTTGTTTTCCTGGTCTTGCCCTAGTTTTCCTTATATTCTCCTTGTTATTCCCTTGTTCTCCTTGTCTTTCCCTTGTTTCCTTGCCTTCTCTTTGTTCTCCTTGCATTCGTTTTGTTTTTGTTGCATTCGTTTTGTTCTCGTTACATTTGTTTTGTCCTCTTGTATTCGTCTTGTTCACCTTGTATCCGTCTTGCTCTCCTTGCATTCGTCTTGTTCTCCTTGTTCTCTTTGTATTCTCCTTGTATTCCCCTTGTTCTCCCTGTTTCATTTCTCGCACCAGCCACACGTAGTTCTACGTAAAGATATTTAATATTTATTTAGTATTATTTATTTAATCTGGTAGAGATAAGGTCATCAGGCCTTCTTCTCTCCCTCTCTACCAGGGGATTAGAACTATGTACGTAATTAAGACTATTAAAGATATGCAGTAGGCTGTTTCGAACATGTGTTTTGTTTAATTAAAAATCGATAATATTATTTGCTGATGTTTAATTGCGGAGTTGAAGGATTAATAAAATTACAGAAAGCTAAAATCCAACTGAGTGAAAAAATGAATGAGTTAATGTTAACATATCTAGGCTACAACAAAAATAAAAGCTATTTTTTCTGGAACAAGCATCAAACGAGATGAAAAATATTAATTATTGATAGTATGCATTTTTTACAAGTCAAAGAGTTTACGTACTTTGGATATTATGGCATTTTAATTTGTTATGAGGAAGATTTAAATCGCAAAATAAATAAATTTCAGACAGCCTGCGGTACAATAGTAAGAATGTTAAAAATCGAAGTTAAAAAGGATACAAAGATTCCGTTTTACAAAGTAACGGTGTTACCCATGTTGATGTATGGATCGGAAAATTGAGCTATGAAAATATCAAATAAAATAAAGGTGAAAACATCAGAAATTAATTTCTCAGATCATATACTGGATGCACCCGCAAAGATAATATCGGAAATAAAAGAATCGGACAGCAGCTAGAATTAATGTTTAACTTTTACAAAGAACTAAGTTTAAACAAAGCAAAATGGTATGAACACAGTCTTCCGATAGACGCAACAAGATTAACTTATCAGGCACACAGTCTAACTCTAAAAGTATTAGGGACATTCGAAGAAATCGTCATCGATGCCAGGATGACCTCAGAGATGGAACGGGCTGGTGATTCATCTTGAAGAAGAGGAGGAAGAAGAAAAAGATGATTTGTTAAGGTTATTTTACGACGCTTTATCAACATCTCAGGTTATTTAGCGTCTGAATGAGGTGAAGGTAATAATGCCGGTGAAATGAGTCCGGGGTCCAGCACCGATAGTTACCCAGCATTTCCTCATATTGGGTTGAGGAAAAACCCCGGGAAAAAATCTCAACTAGGCAACTTGCCCCGACCGGGAATCCAACCCGAGCCACCTGGTTTCGCGGCCAGATGCGCTAACCATTACTCAACAGGTGTGGACGATGATTTTTATTTTGCAGTATATTGGTATAGCCTATATACTGATTTTTTTAATCACCATGTTTCTACAAATGCATTACGAATAATGAATACTTTTATATTTAGAAGTGACTGTACTTTTTTAACGTCAGATGGGTCCGAGCTAGTGCTCATGAATACATTTGCCGTTCAGTTTCTCCTTTGTGAAAACATTCTTTGCCAGTATAAGTAGTGCATATGCTTAAAACTTCTGTACCTTGAATTTTTCATACTTACACCTTAGCTGGATTCGTTCAATAATGCCGTGGAATTCCCTGCCTATATGTTCATGTGAGTAACTTTGTGTGTATTGCAGACTGCTAAGCTATTTATGAGTTGCTTGGCCCCGACTCCGTCTGCACTGCTCTTACGAAAGTGCTCCATTACACTGAGCCTGGTATTAAAAGCTTCGTTTCGTTCACAAATAGATGTTAGGAAAATAAATCCACTCAAATAAAAATTTGAAACCTGTTTTGATTTCATTTAAAATGGCGAAACATTGCTTTCCGTTTCAAAATTGAAGAACTTGTGATTTATACCAGTAATAATTGAAGAGGTTTCTCCAAAAATGGGTTAAGTCCATTTTCAGTAATTTGACAGGAATGACAAAAAAAAACTATGAATGCTGTTTCGATTTATGCTGGATGTTTCCCATTTGGGCCATGGGTCACATCAATGTGTTTTTTGAATTGTGCTTGTTACACGTATTTACAAAATAAATTGAAAACAGGATTATTATAACTATAAATAATAAAAGGTATTCTCTTCGCATCTTCAAAAACCTAAGTTCTGAGTAGCTATTATCTACCATTTGAACTAACTACAAAGCCTATCATAAAATTGAATGCATTGGGATGAGATGTATAAACTTATAAAATGTGCGACTCAAAGTAAAACCAGTTCCCAGTCAATATTTGTATGTGCAGAGAAAACAGCCATTTTTATAGCTCGTCTACTGTTGATTCGGAAAGGACTGAATTAGTGACTTCCTGCAACTCATACTATGCCTTTTAGTATATATACATCAGTGGAGCAGTGAACAGCGCAGCATCGTGGTTTCGTATTGGAGACTTTTTTTTTTTAACTCAGCGGCAGTTCTGTGCGTATTTTAACGTGGGACGTCATGGTCGAGTTTCCAGTAGGAATTCGATATTATTATGGGTCAAATCTTCACAGATACACGTTCTGCATTAAATAAGCCTCGAGGAGGTGTGGAGAATGTTCCAACACAAGGAACACTAAGGCATTAAGGTGGGCAATGGTACAATCATTCCAACATATGGAGGTTGCACAATAAGCCTAAGGCTGCGGTCACATTGGAAGCACACTTGGAAAAGTAACATGGAAGCGCCTGCGGCCCAAACGTGCCTGAAGAAACAAAATTAGTGAATGTCTGTTTGAAACTATTGGTGGCGCGGCGAAGTGTTCACACTGGAAGCAAGTTACAAGCGCAAGCTTGTGCACGCTTGTTCACCCGTCTCCGCCGATCAAATAAATTTGTTTTTCTGGCACGCTTGCCTATGTGACGTCATATTTTTAGCTGTTTTTTGAGTGATTTTTTTCTACGAGGATGTTGAAATACTAATAGCATGTATTCAAGAAAGAAGGGCAATATGGGATGCATCTTATAAGGACATTCTAAAATACGAGTAATTAAAGAATAACTCTGGCTTTTTAAGAAGATCGGCAAAAATTCGTTTATATTCTCCATCTTCCTCCCTATCCTTAAAATATTCATTCACCCATTCATCCCTTGATGCACCTCATATATCATTTAAAACTTCAACACTCCATTCTCTAACATTAAATGCTCTTCATTCGAGGAATCCATTTCGACAACTAGACTGGTAGTGGAAGCGGTTACTTGTATCCAATGTGACCACACTTCCAGAGCAAGCTTCTAGACACACTTGGGCACACAGGAGCTTCCATTTCACTTGCCCAAGTGTGCCTCCAATGTGGATGCTTGCCTGCCGACCTTCTTCAGGAGATAAAAAAGGTGGGCAGTAGTGACCAGTTCACACCGTTCTGCATCAAGATATGCTGTTGTATAGACCTTTTTAGCTCACAGCCCACAATTTGTATTTTTATTCGTACAAATTGATATTTGTGTACAAGTTGGATGCACACTTCATATTTACTTGAAATGTTCATAAATGAAATGATAAAATCTTTGTTAGAGATAAACAAAACTAACTGCCGCTCTCACTTTGGTGTGTTCGTTGCACTTGTCTTTCGAGTCTTGTCTCATAACTCTCGTGCGCTTCGAGACTTGCTCATCATTCTCGAAATAGCATTTGGTCGTAACTTTGAATAACATACATCATTGAAATAAATAACATTATAGATGTTTAATTGATACAAAAAGACAAAATAAAACAGTAACTTATCATAGTTATCCAAATGTTCTGGTTCTATTTTCAGATATTACCTATGGTTATCTAAATAGAAAAGAAAAAAACAATTCTCAAATAAATTTGCATTTCTAAGAAACATAAAACATAGCCTATCGTTAATATTTTTTTACTTGAGATTGTACACTTGATCTCAAACATACAAAAAAAATCCTAGCCTTTTGATAAGGGCCTAGTAATTAAATAAAGATTGAAAAACGGATTATTATACACTGAAAGATATATATGATGTTTCAAATAGGCTACTTGATTGTTTATACATATATAACAGTTGCCAAAACATAAAAGTTCAGTCACGTATAAACAACTTTGACGATTCAAGGCTGCTTGACGTTCGAGAGTTGACCACTCCCGATGTCTTTATCGTTCGTTACAAGCAGTCGACAACGTAGGCAATACTGTCGTGCGGGTTTTCGGCTTTGCGGGCGCTGTTAATCTTGATTTTTCGATAGTTCAACTCTAATCTTTATGAGTTATGAATCACACCTCCATTTAAGCGGTTATATAAATAAACAGAACGTTCGCCATTGACATGAGTATCTATTAACATGTAGAGACTTGTGCAGTGAAGACAAATTTGGTTTATGTGGTGTGGTTGGTCTGTTTTTGTTGAGAAGGACAGTCAATAAATTCAGATCGATATGTGCAAATGTTACGCAACTTCCTTGCACCAGAATTCACTGACGTGGAACTGATCCCCGAACTTTATGGTTCCAGGAAAACTGTGCGATCGTCGATACGTCGAGGGCTTCCATGGATATTGTGCGATAAATTTTTCCAGGGCGTCATTTCTCAACACGGTGACCTTCCGTAGTCTGTTCGGTCACCTAATTTTTCCGTTCGCGAGTTTTTCCTTTGGAGGTATCTCAAAGTGTTCGTCAACAGGCCTCACACAGCTAATGAACTGAATGTGGGTACTGAACAGCAAATTAATGCGATACCTCCAGACATGGTCCATCGCGCAATGCAGAACTGGAAGAAAAGGTGCAAGAATGCGTAAGGAGGGATGGACAGCGTCTAGATGGTATAATCTTTAAAAGAAAATGAGTGGAATCAAAACGACATCAACAACTCTGTAAAGCTACAAAATAAAAATGAAATAAATAATGTAACAGAAATTAACTTTGTAATTATAATTTAAAATTCATAAGGTTCTACTGCTGGAGCCTATCTAAGACTGCAGTCATAATTTTATTCTTATTTACAATTGTGAAATATTGATTCTCAAATTAAGAAATTTAACCAAAAAATACAAGCAGCAAAAGTATCTTTCCTATGGAATGTTAAGGATTGTATGAGAACTGAAGAGGTGCTGGACCCCGGACTCATTTCACCGGCATTATCACCTTCATTTCATTCAGACGCTAAATAACCTAGATGTTGATACAGCGTCGTAAAATAACCCAATAAAAAAATAAGAACTGAAGAGATTAAAAACAAAGATAAAGGAATATATCTATAAATATTCAACTTCCGCAATTAAATAAAAGTATAAAGGTCTAATAGGAGTTTCACAGAATAATCGGTATGTCTGGACGGAAAAAGAATCCGAAAGCGAACATTCTATTCCAGCTCAAGTGAAACAAGAATTTCTGTAAGAGATAGACTATGTAACTACTTGGTCGGAATGAATTTATTTGCCTCACCACCAGTTGGTGGTTTAAGTCCGCGCAGTGTTTTTTTTTTCATTCCTGATATATTGGCATTAATTTGCCATAAATGTTTTAGAAAGCATTCTATTAGAGGTATAGCCAGTCTTACGTTAATATATTATTTCTGAAGGCATTTTTCAGAGTATGATACGATTCATCAAAGCTTAGGAATGTCATTTTGAAGTTAATTAAAATAAGTTGATTCCTCCTTGCGTAATTAGTTAAACAACACATAAAAAGTTCCTTGTGATAAAGGACTACTGATTATTGGATGTACTCAATGTCTTCATCTTTACTTTTCTTAACAACAATTGCATTTCGAAGTACACTAGTACTGCATGGTGATTAGAATCTATGGCGACTGTCCACCTCAAATCCTTCCGTCCGTCTTCCATTCGCTCGCGTGGCCTCAGAATGGTGCGGCTGCCGCATAGTTCCCGTGCGTTCCGCAGACATTCCGCTCGTGTGAACCGAGCCTAACTCTTCTGCTACTGAACCTTCCAATTCTTCCTGTATATTTATAAAAGTACACACTCATTATACTGGTGTTCCTGTTGCCCGACGACCCTGTATTACTTTGGCATACAGGCTTTAGAGCAGCGTTTCTCAAACTATGGTCCGCGGACCACCTGTGGTTCTCGAGGTCTGCCCTTGTGGTCTTTCAGAAAAGACAGAAGAGAAAATAAAATACAAACGAATTGCGTATCACACTATAGCTGAAAATCTCAGAGTTTGTAAATGACACATGGCAATCGCCTTTCACTTTTTCTCCCAGTACTGACATTTTATGAAATTTATTTACCCTACCCGTCTATCGACTTCCCACTCTACTCTCAGCAAAAAAAAAAGGATTTAAAGTCTATGAACGTGGTGTTTCTCGCCATCTTTTTCGTGCACATCTGGCGCCGTGCCTGTAACCCAACTAGGAACTACCCGAATTCATAACAGGACCAAAGTACCGAACCTTTTCATGTATTTATGACTTTCTTAATAGTTTGCACATTGAAATGGCACGTACTGTACGTCGTATGCCAATAATAGAACGTGCAAAATTGCATCTTTACTTGTTGAAAATTGGGCATGTTTCTGCATTAATTTTTTATTTCTCTTTTTGCAGATGACGATATAAGAAATTTTCTTCTATTAACATTAACTTAATTAGTTAATACTAATATAAAATTAATTGAATTAAATTAATTTCAATTAATTATTTCTACATTAAAATGTAAGTATATAGATATTAAAATATGCTACCGTACATAAAGATAAATTTGCTTTCGAAGGGAACAAGAGTAAGGTGCTCCGTGGAACTGTTCTGACTTAAAAAAGTGATCCCCACTTCAGAAAAGTTTGAGAAACGCTGCTTTAGAGCATCGCTCTCTCTCTCTCTCTCTCTCTTTCTGCTGATTCTGCAATTCTGCTTACGTTACAGTTCGTCCATTCGCCTTGGCTTCTAGTTACTGACTGGTAAAAATAACTTTACTGTATCTGATATGGTAACTTGGTATACTACTGAGGAATAAATTAAGCAATATCCGTCGCCTTGGCACTGTGAATAGCATACATGTTACTCATCTAATTGGTTTGTAGTTCGATTTCCGGGAGCAATGGAAGAGATTTACGTTCCGTCCACGAGAATGGATACTTGTACCTTGGCGTTTACTATCCTGTGTTGTCTCAGTGGTAGACATGTACCGTGCTGATTACTCGCTCAGGGAGGTCCTCAATGTGAGATTGTTTATTGTCGGTCCAAAGATATATTCTCCCATACATCACATTGAACTGTATTGAAAGAGGAGGTAAAATATACAAAGGAAGCTATTAAAGCCAACACCTCTTCTGCATTATATGAATTTGAGATAGGGGCTTTCTGTAGAAAAAACTCATTCATGCTTCTCAATGTTCTGGAAGTACTTGAGCGACACTCTCTTACTTCACAGCTGGCAAGCCAGTATGTGTAGCAATTGACAATTCTGACTCCTAACATCAGACCCGCCTTTTTTCCCCTCACCCTTTATACTTCTGATCGATGAAGTTTTTTTCCTTAGGTCGAGCACAGATTTTCTTGACTATCAGTATTTCTTACACATAACACCGGTACGTTTCCATTAAACTAAGGAAATACTTGTCTAAAAATATCGACGTCTTTCTTTGACAGGATTTCTAGCGTGCAGTGATGCGAAAACAGAAGTCTCAACTGAACAAGTATTGCTTCATACCTTCTGGGTAGCTTTCATGTCCAAAGAAGAAATAAATTCAAACAAACGCTGTTGCCTTTTAACAGTGGATGTTGTGTCCATTTATAACAGACTCAAAGAAATTCCATTGCGTTACCATGAACTGTCCTTCAAAAGACACTTATTAAAATGGTAAGGAACATTTATAACATAGTATTAATAGAGAAATTTCCGGCTAATATTTGTATGCAATGGACAAGAGTCATTATTTTATATGATTTTGAATTCTAACTTGCTGTTGAAAGTAATATCTGAAATGAAATTACATGATTCAGATACATTTTTCTTAATATTACATACATGAAATAATTATGTATCTTAAAAGTGGTTAAAGTCGACCATTATTTGTGAGTGTGACGTTTATGACACAAACGCGTAGCGAGAGTGTCATAATTTTTTACGAATACATAATGTGTAATATACAACGTTTTATCTTGACCTCGTAATTATTGTAATTATTTTCTTTCCCATTTATAAAATAATATTAGCCATAATACATTGTTCCAAGTCCTAGCATGATGTAAAAATTCCTTTGTTGCGAAGTTGGTTCCAATCAGTGTTATACCCGTGTTAGCTATTGTGTTGTGTACTAAACGGCCGGCCATTCCAAAATTTAGACTCTAAGTGATCATTACATTTTAAAAAGTCGAAGGCAATATAACATTCTTTAAATAATTGTTTTTTTTTTCTTGTTAGGAGGGAGGGAACACACAACACACTGCGACCTGAGGTCTATTGTACACCCCCTATATGGGATGAGTTGCGTGCCCACCGATCCTCTATGCGCACCGACCTAACCACTGGACCCCATAACGACCGGCCCCTACAGCCACCGGACTCCATATACCACTCCTGCTTCGGCACCCCCCCCCCCCAAGGCTCCCTTAACGGTCCGAGGCGGAAGTCCTCACCGGGAAGGTCTGCCCAGGGTTCCGTTGCAGAAGCTATCCATCATAATTTGAATACAATCCACGGGGGTCGGCCGAGAGAGCCAGCAGCTTCGGAGAGCCGCCTGTAGAGCTATCTGAAAACCGTAATAGAATGATGAATGAAAGGATGATAGGGGAGGAAAGGAAGTGACGGAGATGAGTGGGGTTCCAATCGCCTGATAAAGTTACCTGATATTCATGCATAGGAGTGAGGGAAAAACCCCGAAAATACATCACCCAGGCAACCCGGACCCGCTGGGTTCGGAGTTAGACACGCTAACCCCTCAGCCACAATAGTGGACAAATAATTGCTTCACTCATCCGTTTGTTACATGTCTTGGATATTATGTTCTCGTCTCTGGTATATAAATGAGAAAACGCATTTCGATGTGGACCTGCCAAGTGTTTCTACTCTAAACAAAGATATTAAGGATCCTTTTTGGAGCATATGACTTAGGACTACTATTTTAATCACTAGTAATAATAATAGAAGAAGAAGAAGAAGGAGGAGGAGGGGGAATTTGTGAAGGACGATTTAGAGTAATTGAAGGGCTTCCTGCATAAAGGGGATAGCTCCATTTTTTTATCTAATTAATGTTTTACTTGTTTCATACGTTAAAAAATATGCCCGATCTTTTAGTGCAAGAACGGTGTGATTCCGAGCAATTGATAGTAAGTTACAGTGGAATTGGAGCTGAGCTCCCAATCGTTTCGTTGCAAAAAAGGAGGTAGATCTTGGAGCTATTACAGAGTGAACCGTAAGTACTGTAGTTAATTTAAGGGGTTATTCTTTGAGATATAAAGTTCAATAGAATATTGCTCCTTTTTACTTCCTTTTCGAGATGAAAATTGCTTTATGTGAAATATTTCATAGCGTGTTCTGGGAAAGCCATTGATTTAATTCCAAAACTGTTCAGTCAAGTCAAGTGAGCAGTGTATTGTGATAATAATTGGTTGAAAGAATTTCAGTTTTGTCCTTTAAATATGCAGAAATTTGATCCGAACAAATGTAACTTTTCGTTATGCAAAGAAATTTTACAATGTTACGTTTTGTTCGCTTCAAATTTCTTCACATTTAAAGGACAAAACTAACATTCTTTAATTACTTTATTATCATAATGCACTGCTCTCTTAAACTGACTGAGCATATTGGGAATTAAATCAATGGCTTTCCCAAATCATTCTATGTAATGTTTCATAAAAAAATCATTTTTATCTCGAAAAGGAAGCAAAAACGAGCAAAATTTTATTAAACCCCTTTGTTTGAAATATTTCAGACTTACCACTCTGAAATTAATGACATTACTTACGGTTCACCCTGTATATCTGCTATGTCTTGTGTTTTATTTTATATTTGCAACAATACATGTGTGTTCAGTGCAGAATGTGGCTGATTTTATCTCATTTTATTGGGAAAAGGGAGTCGCACCATTATTTGTTAATATTTTACCCCCATTAAATGCTGATTGTCATAAATGAATGATAAAATGTAACTCCTAGTTACCTAGGACATACTCTGAAAAAGGAAAGAAGCTCAGTTAAAATTTGAATTTTTAGAATGTTTTGTTGTTTTCCACAACTTTATGAAAGTGGATCTATCTCTTTTTTTGCAGGGAGCCCTTCAGTTCTTTATTTTTAATGGCGTGAAGTAAAGAGCTGACCAGTAATTCGCATTTTACGGATGAACAATAACGATTCAGAATAGGAAGATTTTGTATTGATGCTATTTTTATATAAAAAATTTAAAAAGTAATAAAATTTAATACACCAATTATATATTTCATAGAATTAGAAAAAGCATTTGATAGATTACGATTAGGGGATATACTTAATATTTTGGAAAGAAGAAATATCCACTGAAATCTTATCAACATCATTAAAGAAATGTGCACTAATAATACGACAATAATGATGACAAGAAATCTGTTTATCTACATAAATCTTAATCAAGACAGGAATAATACAGGGAGGCTCCTGAAACTCTACTCTCTTTAACCTCATTATTGGTGAAGTTACAAGAAAATCAAATAAAGAAGTCAAAAATATATATACAATTCAGATGAATAATATAAATTTAAACCGAATCAGTTATGCAGACGATAATATACTTTTAGTATATTCTGAAGATATAACTTACAAAGACTGCTCCAGAAATTTAAACAATTAGCAAGCGAATATAACATGAAAATCTCAGTAAACAAAACAAAAGCATTAGCATTATGAAAAGAACCTACAAGAGTAAAATTATAAATAGACAGATAAATAATAGACCAAGTAATGGAATGTAAATATCTAGTAATTGCACAAACACAGTGAATGATGAAGTAACACATTAAGCTATACAGTAGAACCCCGATTATTCTTCAGCCTATTAACCGATTGACGGATTATCCGACTGCCTATTTCTCGCTCTTTTTTTTTTTCTTCAAAAAATAAATAACTTGCATGAAGATCTGTTTTGTACATCATATTAGTAGGTTCTACATATGTTTTTGCTAGGTGTTATTATAAGCCTTTATCGTTACATAGCATTGTCTACTGTTCGAATTGGCGTTCTATGATATAACTGGTATATAAAATGTCTTCCACGGGTGTTAACAGAAAACGTGTTGTGCTAAGTATCGAAAAAGAATGAAAATAATTGAATGGTTTGAGAGAGAGAAACTGTGGCTCATCTCGCAGCAGAATATGAGATTGGGTTACAACTGCGCGATTTAATAAAAAAGAACAAGGAAAAAGTGTAAAAAAGTATGTAAACCTACAACATGAGCTCTCCCTTATTCCTATCTTTCCTGAGACAGTCATTACAAAGGGTTTCCTTGTCCCTTAAAAACTCGTCGTTGACAACCAGTCTTAAATTAGTGAACTTCTTATCCACTACATAGCGAGTTAAATACAAGACCATGGCGGAAATTACAAAATCTTTCACAGTACGGATTATCCGATTTTTCGATTAACCGTTCAGTCCATCCCCTTCATTACCAAGGATAATAGAGGTTCTACTGTACTACTAAAAAAATTAGAAGTTGCCTCAATAATATGATTGTTATTGTTGTTTAGTCAACTGTCCAAAGACAGGTCTGAAACTCACAAGTGATACCAAGAAGGAACCACTTATGAGGAACTAGGCCAGGAGATAATGTGGTACGGTGACCAGTTCCTTTCCCCCTCCATTGCATACATCGCCGACTAGCTACATATTACACTAGTCACACTTCAGATGTATACAATGTTCTTCCTCTGACACAGAGCATCAAGTGAGATATACTGCCTGATGATAGATGTACATGTCAGACAGAACCTCAATAAGAGGATAATGATATGATACGGAATAATATTAATTTAAGAAAGGAAAGCAAGACTAGGATATACAAATTAGTTCTAAGACCCGTACTTATTTATGAGTGTGAATCTAGAGCAACAACACAAAAAGGTAAGTACACAGTAAATGAAACAACATAAATTAAGTTCTAAGAAGAATTACATAAAAATCACTAAGGGGTGAAATCAGAAGTGATATAATTAGGGATACATGCAAAATTGAACGTGCGAACAGCTGGGTAATGGATATAAAAATTAAATGGAATGAACATATTGATCGTATGGAGGACGTCAGATGAGTGAAGAAAAGTAGAGATTAGAAACGAAATGGAAAGATAAGTTTAGGACGCCCAAAATTGAGATTGAAAGGTACATTAACTCAGCATTGATGAATGGACGCCATACTCCGCAGGCTTAATGTGAAAAGAAAAAGATGAAGTAAAGTAGAGACGCGTAATTTCTTATTAAATAATATAAATTTATTTTATAAATAAATATATATTATGAGAACCGTCTATTTGCTTATCTAAGTACAATATAGTGTTAGGTACTATAGTACATTTATTAAGAGATAAACGTTTTCGGCATTATGATACCATCTTCAGATCCATGATTACATACAAAATTGATCACGCTAAATACATGATTTGTTCTGAATCAAT
This sequence comes from Periplaneta americana, assembly GCF_040183065.1. NCBI lineage: Eukaryota > Metazoa > Arthropoda > Insecta > Blattodea > Blattidae > Periplaneta > Periplaneta americana. Next base: position 93,839,681 of record NC_091124.1, on the reverse strand, counting down.
AAGTAATGCAGAAATGTACAATATGAATTGAGTTAAATGTAAATTGTTCAATATTACAATTATAAAAAAAACGTGACTAGAAATATTATGATGCCATCTTCAGATCTATAATTACACACAATATTGATCATTTTAAATGCATGATTTGTTTTGAAATCAATAAGTATTATGTAGAAAATGTACAATATAAATAGAGTTAAACATAAATTTTCAATGTTAAAATTACAAAAGAGGTGACTACTAGCTTTATTTTGCACGCCTCCAAATTTCAGTTTTACCATTTCATTGCTCAGGAGGATAAGCAGCCAGACCCAATGGGAAAATGAAGGAACAAAAATAGCCTATGTGTAACATACACCATTGACAGCTAGTCCAGCATAACGTAACGGACCGACATATTAGCCATCTGTCCCAAGTTACGCAACAATTTTAGTATAAATGACATGATTCTCTTAACCTACTTATGTCCCTAAAATGAAACCAAAAAGCAGCTCAGAAACGTAGAAAACAGTCCAGATCACCAAATATTTGAAACGGTAAAAAAACGTAGATTATGTTGCAGTTTCCTTCAGTACTGTGTCTAAACATAATATGTGCATATGTGGATCTCGTCTCGTGTTCACTAAAAAGGTGGTATTTCGCCATGCTAACCACACGACGAGAGAGTTGCTCTACTTCTGAATATCTGATGTTGGTTAATACTCCTCAGTATAGTGACGAACAAACGGTCCAGCGGATGTGATCTGTAAAAAATATATACTGAAGAAGAAGAAGAAGAAGAAGAAGAATATGATGATGATGATGATGACGACGACGAGAATGATGGTGATGTTACTTTGTGCTACACAGATTTTAATTAAAATATTTAGTATGTACAATTTTTCTCTCATGTCTCAATTTGTAAACATGAAAGGAGGACAGTTACTAAAGAAGTTAGTAAAAAATTTAGCACACGTCCAAAGTTCTGCAAGACTTGCTGTATATCCGCGGATATTGAAGTGACCCTGAACATCGTTGAAGTTTGAGTGGTTCTCCTCATCTTGAACGAATCTGTATATTTTAACATGTTTACTTCCACCCCCTTTGCTCTGTAGAAAGTTTGAGCCGCCTCTATTGCTTTTCCCTTATCCTCATTATTAAAGACCAAGATGCAAGTTGCTTTCAGGTTACTGTATTGTAGGTATAAAGGCATATGATCAAGTAATACATTGCCGATCATAGATATAATGTAAGATGCCTCAAAGTGGCGTGTAACGAACAGCCAAAATAATTGGGATTGAATTGGAATTTAAAGAATATTTAATATTAGGTAAAGTCATCACTATGGACCACAACAGATGGGCGTACAAAACAATAGCCTGAGACCCAAGAACCGGACAAAGGAGCGTAGGCCGACAGAAAAAAAGATGGGCGGACGATCTGAAACTTCACTTTGGATCCAAATGGACAACAGCCAAGGACCGCCGAGAGTGGAGACTACTGATAGATGCAGCATCAAAAGAATGAGGATCTTTCCCGAACTGGCTACGCGGGAATGTCAGAATAGCCACCTTGCCAGCCAAGAGGCCCTTGCCCTACAGGGATTCTATGGGCTAATTCTAATTCTAATTCTAAAAGTCATCACTATTATTGTATAGCTTGCTAAGAATCGGTCAATTGAAGGGTTCAGAACCATAGTGGGCCAAGCGCCATTTACTAAAACCGTAGAAAACAAGGGTTAAAATGAAGTTATTGCCATAATTCAATAGAAACATAGCCTATAGCAAGTAATATAAAGTATACCCATTAAAACTAAAGGATATGTCAATCTTTTCATTAAACTATGGCATTTACTTAACTTTAACTCTTGCTTTCTCCGTTTTTAATAAATGGCGCTTGGCCCACTATGGCCCTGAACACTTCAAATGATTCATAATGTATTCCATTTTCAGATACTCAAAATTACGAGTGGATAGTCAGACGCCGCATTCTGGTCAGCAAGAAGGTCAAACAAAAGAAACATGCCCTGTCCTTACGGAAGAGAAATAGTTTTAAATCTGGCTCGAAAGGGAACCTAGATCTGATAGATTTGCAGCCAGAAAAGCAAACACTTCATCAATGATAAGCTGCATATTGTGCAAGATTTTTGGATGTTTGCACCATATCACCCAAAATTTCGGAACCACGTAACGGCTCCACCATCCGAGCTATTCTCCATGACCGTAAACAAATTGTGTGTTATCATTTTGAAATTGTTCAGAATATTTTCGATTTTGTTGCTTGCTTTGAATTTCTGAAATGAATGAAAAATATTTTGCATATCGAACTTGGTAAGTGATGAACGTGTGCCTTTTGATCATAATAATCATCATTATCATCATCATCATCATCATCACCATCACCATTTTCAAAAGTTGATCTTACTAGACCAGTGCTTCACACAGTGCACTGCACTGCGGAATGCACTTTTCACACGCATTAACAAGACAATATTGAGGGGATGTCAGTGCGAACTGTATACGTTACGGCGAAGTAAATAAATGTAGCCTAAGTTACATATTTATTTACAATTTTTGTTATTATTAAGTAATATCTGACAGGAAGTGTGTTGGGGTAACTTGAATTTTTTTTATTGACAGAAACATAACACTTAACATAGAACGTAGCCTATTGATGTTTCTATCGTTTTTTGCGGTGATACCAGTCAGAAGCAATAGTACGACTGACAGAAACCCTGAGAATATGGTATAAATTAGCATCTGAAATACTCGACCGCAATTTTGTTTTTGTACACTTGAGGACAGAAAAAAATCGTTCCCTTAGACGAGTTGAGTAAAACTTAAAGTAAACAAATTAATATTAGAGGAGAAAATTCGCTCCAGCGCCGGGGATCGAATCCGGGTCCTTGGTTCTACGTACCAAGCGTTCTCACCATTGAGCTACGCCGAAGTTCAATCCACAGCACCGGATCGAACCCCTCTCCTGCAGTGTTTTTCCCTTTGTGGCATGACTCCAAGTTGGGCAAGTATGTTGACATTTTATATTGAGTCAACTGCCATTATACAAGGAGAGCACTCAGTTGAGTGACTTGGTGGCCAGGATTCCATAGTAATATGCACAGTAACCCGTACAGTTATATTCACAATTGCTCGAAGAATCTACATAAAGATTACTATTTTTTTGGTCCTACAGAATACACATTGCAGCAGAGGGGTTCGATTCGGTGCTGTGGATTGAACTTCGGGGTAGCTCAATGGTGAGAGCGCTTGGTACGTAGAACCAAGAACCCGGATTCGATCTCCGTGTGCCGGAGCGAATTTTTCTTCTCTAATATTCATTGTTACGTATTCTGTAGGACCAAAAAATAATATTTAAGTAAAGTAAACAAAGTTAAGCTCCGTTCAGTGATCGATACCACACAATTATCTTTACATGTTATGCCAAGATTTTATTTATCTAATGTAGCCTAACCTAACATAACAAACATACATACTTTTTATTTATCTAAACAACACTATTCTGAAGGTTAGAACAAAAAAAGATTGATCGCCAAACTGTGTAACCTTTCGACTCAGGCTCCGCCGTCTAGTTCCGCCCCCTAGACTTCCTGCAATAATCGCTGCTATTTGCGCGCGTGCAATTTTGAGCATTTGTGAAGCCCTGTACTAGATCGACCGTTCCTTCTCCAAGGAAAATTTTGAATTGGCCCTTCCAACGCATAGTTGGTATTTTGCTTAATCTTCGTCCTTTCGGTTTGTATTGGAATTGCTTTATAATGTATCTTTTCCGTTCCATTTTTTCTACATATAGTACAGTTTATATGACATTTCCAAGAAATTTTCTCTGATTTATTGCATCTGATATCATAATTCATAATATAAGTTTATTGATACCCAGATATTCCGAGTGAGAATAGCATTTATGCCACCTCTGTTCTCCATCACTCCACTCCATAAAGTAGTGCAGGTACAACCATTATCTTGTAAAGCTTTAAAATTCTGTTCGTTCTTGCTTTTCTGTATAATGTTCTTACGATGCTTTATCGTTTTGTAAAAGGTGAAATGTCACATTCAAATCGCTAAAATTATTCGGACTAATGTAATGTCTCGGGTATTTAGATTTTAGATTTATTTATTTAACCTGGTAGAGATAAGGCCGTCAGGCCTTCTCTGCCCCTCTACCAGGGGATTACAACTATAACATGAACAATAAGATTACAATTAATATTAAATTTACAATTACAATTACAATAAAAATTAAAGTACGACAAGAATACCTGATTAATGAAAGCTAGACATTTTATCATAGAAGTTAAGAACAAAGAATATTTTTGTATTTACTAAATTACAAATTAAACCTACAATAACAAAATTCTATAGTGATGAAATTACCGGATATTGAGATATTTTGTGGTAGATTAAAAGAACTATTTACAAGAAACCATGTCTGAACGAGTCTCAATTACCGACCAAGTGCCTAGTAAGTTTACGTTTGAATTGAATTTTATTTCGACAGTCCCTGGTGCTAGCAGGTAACGAATTCCAGAGTCTTGGCAGGGCTATTGTGAAAGAGGATGAGTATGAGGAGGTGCGATGGGATGGTATTGTTAGTATTGTTTCATGGCGAGAGCGTGTGTTCAGATTGTGGTTATGTAGAAGAGCTACAAGTAGTTTGTATTGGACAGCTACCACTTTGTCTTCTAATATCGTATTATATTCATATTATATTTCCCCATTATTTTGCTTTGTTCGTGCAGTGATTTGTGTTGTGCATGTTTCTTATTGCACGCTAGTTATAAATTTTACTTCTGACACTAAAATTAGGCCTATTATATTGTAACTTATGTCGGCTGACTTGTAGAACGATTGGCTACTGCGTTTGACTCCCGGTAATAACATACCGATACCCATCAGGATTTCTGACACCATCATTATATCTAATAATGAAATAGAATGAATGAATGAATGAATGAATGAATTACATTTATTTATACATAATAAATACAAACACATATACACAAGATCAGACACCGGCGTGGCTCAGTCGATTAAGGCGCTTGGTTGCCGGTCTGAAGTTGCGCTCGGGCATGGGTTCGATCCCCGCTTGGGCTGATTACCTGGTTGGGTTTTTTCCGAGGTTTTCCCCAACCGTTAGGTGAATTCCAGGTATTCTATGACGAATCCTCGGCCTCATCTCGCCAAATACCATCTCGCTTTCACCAAGCTCATCGACGCTAAATAACCTCTTAGTTGATACAGCATCGTTAAATATCCAACTAAAAAAATAACAAGATCCTCCGCACGAACCTGTACGGCCATTCGTGCTATAACTATATACAGTTTGAATCTTAAAAGAAAAGAACCAAAAAAATCTACTAATAATAAAACAGTAATAATTATTGCTATTTTTTATCATGAATTATTATTATTATCACAATTATAAGTAATCCAATTTCATACGAGGTTTCACAATAATAATAATAATAATAATAATAATAATAATAATAATAATGATAATAAATGTAAAATATGAAAAAAACAGTGAAATATATATACATAAACAATTAAATAATGAATTAGGCTGACTTTACATTGTTTCTACTTATCTCAACATTTTATTTGTTTAGTTAATTTCACTCGTTTTACTTAATTAGCTAATGCCACTTGCCTTACTTATTATCATCTTAATCATCACTATCATCATCATTATCATCATCATCATCATCATCATCATCTTCGCTTCTTCCGAAGGCAATGTCTTGTTAGGAAGTAGATTTTGCTTAAACATAAAACAAAGCTACCCAGGTCAGGGCACAACAGTATCAGCGAACGTTTTCATCAGTCTGAAGACCTGTGGAAGGAAAGCTTTGAATTGGCTTGGTTTTTCGAGATCTGGATCCGGAAAGGATCCTTGCACTTTGGCTTGCTTTGGGCATTGTGCGCCCTATAATCGATAATTGTCCATCCGGCAGATGGCATTCATGAATTCGATGCTGACAGATGGACCATCCTGCCTCAGCCCTTAACAGACCCATGTCCCATCCATACACAAGTGCCTAGTAGCTCCATCACCCGGAACCTCAGTCCCTTCCTATATCAGCATCGGAAACCCGTACTACTCGCAGAACTTCACCTCAGCAAGTTTTTTGCAGATAATAGATGAAATGAGAGGGAGATAGAGGATGTTGGTGGAATGATGAAGGAAAACTGGAGTACCTAAAGAAAAAAAACCTACAATGTCTCCTTTGTCTACCACAAATTCTATCATGACTTGTCCGGGGATCGAAACCGGGCCGCCTGGATAGAAGACATACGCAGCAAGGAAAGCTTTACTTCTCAGAAGTCTTAGCAACCTCAGCGCCTGCTAAAATTTATAATAATAGACTTTATTAGGCAGGAATGTGTACAACTTTCAGCCATTTTCTCGCAGAGTGAGGATGATTGTGGAGTAATGGTTTAACGATGTTGATAATTATGAGGGGAAAAGGGGGAGCCCAGAGAAAAACTTCTCGCTTTGTTCACCACAAATTCCTTCGTGATGTAGACAGGAATCGAACCGGAGAAGGTAGGAGGACTAACCTTTCGGCCACGGGCGATTACTATTTTTGGGGAGATCCGCAGCTTTTACATCAGGGATGCCAAAACACCTGTATTACGTGCTCATACTGCAAGCAATACAAACCCAACAAGGTTCATTTTTCAGTTCAATCATCGCTCTTAAGGAAATGTTGTGCGAATTTTTGAGAGTACGCAGTGCAGGCGCTTTGACATCCCTGTTCTACATGCAGGAGTCATGGTCTGTGATGCGTATTGACAGTTAAAATAAACAAAAATATAAGTATTAAGAAGAATTTACTACTGGCCGCAGTGTTTGTAGTGGTTAATACGCGCTACTTCAGCAGTGTGGGCACCATGGTCGTGGGTTGAGATCACGCACATGACATGGTTTTTCTTCCGCTATCGATATGTTATGTGGAGACCCATCATCTTTCTGATATGCGTCACGTGAATCCCACATTGTGTTCGTCTATCTCTAGTACATATAAGTTGCACGAAATATGCACTTAAGATATTAGCCGGGAAGGGGATAAAAATACTGACTAGGCCTACATTAAATATAGCGAAATTCATTAAAAAATGTTTACAGTTATAAATCTCATTGTTTTATAATCGTATTTTTCATATGTTACCTTGGTTCAGATCTAAAAAAATGTTATGATTTGTTTTCAAACACAAATGTTCCATTTCTGAAGCATTTCAATCTTGATATATGAAGTTTCACGAAGAAATGAAATACATAGCTCAAAAGCTTACATAGCAAAATTATATGGCCTTAATGTGGAAGATCATGTGTCAGGTTTGTTTTTGTGCTTTAATGTGTAAGAAGTCAGGTAAATCTTAATTCTTAATGTTACGTTAATTAAATTGTAAATAATTATTTCTCCCTCTAACGGTTCTTTGTATACCATATGACGTCAGAGTAGTGGCCAGATAAATGTAACGAATGGCGCAAAATTATATTAAACATTATAACTGTAATAATAATTTTCTTAAATATTCAACAATAGTCACCTTTTCTTGCTATTTGTATCTATGGTTTTGTAGGCTATTTGTTGTTGGTGGGGTGATGGTAGTGGTGTGGTGGTGGTGGTCGTGGCATTGATAATGACAATGTTATTATTATTATTATTATTATTGCTATCATTAATTAAACGCAGAATAAATATGGGAAATGCGTGTTATTATTTGGTTGAGAAGCTTTTGTCATCTAGCTTTCTGTCAAAAAATCTGAAAGATAGAACTTATAAAATAGTTATATTACTTCTGTATGGTTGTGAAACTTGGACTCTCACTTTGAGAGAGGAACAGAGATTAAGGGTGTTTGAGAATAAGGTTCTTAGGAAAATATTTGAGGCTAAGAGGGATGAAGTTACAGGAGAATGGAGAAAGTCACACAACGCAGAACTGCACGCATTATATTCTTCACCTGACATAATTAGGAACATTAAATCCAGACGTTTGAGATGGCCAGGGCTTGTAGCACGTAGGGGCGAATCCAGAAATGCATATGGAGTGTTAGTTGGGAAGCCGGAGGGAAAAAAACTTTTGGGGAGGCCGAGATGTAGATGGGAGGATAATATTAAAATGAATTTGAGGGAGGTGGGTTATGATGATAGAGACTGAATTAAACTTGCAGAGAATAGGGACCGATGTCGGGTTTATGTGAGGGGACAATGAACCTTCGGGTTCCTTAAGAGCCATCTGTAAGTAAATTTTTATTATTATTATTATTATTATTATTATTATTATTATTGTTATTATTGTTATTATTATTATTATTATTATTATTATTATTATTATTATTACAATGATAGTGAATTGGAATAAAATATTTTGCGAAATCAAAATAATAAAGGAAAGAAATTTGCAGAGTTCATCACAAATTGGCCACGTCCCTGTTTCTGAATTGCCTCACCTATAGACGCCTACACGCCTGACATGAAAGAATTCATAAATAAATAAATAAAGTAAGCTCAGAATTCACTAAACGGCAAGTTATTGAGAAAAATATTTCGTGTTTTGCTCAAGTGATGAATTACTCGAAGTGGAAACATAACTTACATGTTTTATTATGCGCAAGATTTCGTAAGATTTACATTACCTGTTGTATCATGAATTTCATTATATAGACTATCCATTAAGATCGATTTACAACATTGAAAATTCCTTTTGCTCACACTTCACATCGGATTAAGCGTTTCGTATTTCGCTTTCCTTCATGTTCTTCTGTGCTTTGCTACTCGTGACCTTTCTTCTTTCGCCATCTTCTTAAAGAAGTATGTCTGGACCTGACGTGTCTCCTCATCTCGTTGTTGTTTTCTGGTCCACAAAGCCGATCCCTCTTTCACTGTATCACATCGAAGATTTTTTTAGTTAAAATCTGGTTAGCCTTTGCTCTTCATGGGCTGTCGCGCCATGGACGGACGGATTATTATTAAATTGTAGGTAATGAGAGTTATTTATATTTATTTTATTTATTGTTTCGAACGCCAATTATTCTACACATGTTTTATTAATTTATTTTTTCGTATCGTAGGAGAGCATGGCTGGCTGCTCCTTTCTCGTACCAAAGCAGTAGATTTCAGTTGAGTACAGCGAGGAGTACAGACGTCACCAGCGCCTTGCCCTTCTTCCTTTCGCTACAGACGATACACAGTATGTTCACATAAACAATGCATTATGACATTCTGTGGAGCTGTGTAGAGTCGTGAATAGTTTGAAGAATATTGTTAATTTATATATTAATATTTTAGGTCCTGAACAAAGTGAGCTATTCTGTTATTATTGTATTATTTACACAATGTTAATATCATGCACGATTCCAAAAAAGTAAACTCATCTGTTATTAAATAATTATGCAAACAGGAATGTGTAACACGGTTATTTTTCCCGGGTTATTCTTCGTTAAATGTTTACATGTTGCTATGCATTCGGTTGCGTTAGAGTCCAAGTCCAACATCGGAATTAGGATGCGAACTTACAATAGAAATGACAAATAGTGTATCTCGTATGTGGCAGATAACATTAAATTCACAAAGTAGTTGTTCACCTGATGATAGTAAGATATACTGTATCATATTTCAGATTTTCTCCAGTAACGTCTTGTGACGTAAAACGAATATTTTCAGAGTACAGATATTGTTTTTTCTTTTGAACGTAAAAGGAGTATTTCTTTCGATAAAATGAAAATGTTCATTGTCATTTGTTACAATGAGACTAGAATCATATTTTGTATGTTATTTTTATATGTATGGATAAATTATTTTAGTTTGGGAGTTACGAAGTTTATAATTACAAATTATTGTTTTTTTATATTATTCGTTTATTATTTCCTTGTTCTAAGACTGTGGACGATTGGAGCACATGTTTGGTTACCATCCGGCTGTATATGTTTGTCGTTCTGGTTCACTGTCGCTGAGAGCTGCGCTACTAGACTTTTAATTTGGTAGAGATATAGTTCAAGCTCACACAACGTAACAGTTTTGGTACCAACTTCCTAGCTCTGCTCACTATACCTGCAGACCATCCATAAAATGTTGGTGTTATTCTCGGTAGTCTAGCTGTTGGATCCGATTTTCGCGGTTTGAGACGATGCTGAAAGTCAAGGATTTCCGCGCGAGGGCGCAGCTCCTGATTGGCGGGCGGGCGCGCTACCGTCTGAGCTACATCGGTGGTTTTTTATATTGCATTTAATATATGTATATATTTTCATTTTGTAAGCACTGTAATAAGTCTTGGTATTTTATTTGATATTGAATAGGTATTATAACTGAACTGCTCCCAAGCATGGGCTTTATAATAATGTAGCTAGTCATCTGTATAATAAAAAAATACATTATTATTATTATTATTATTATTATTAATGCTATTATTATTACTATTACTACTACTACTACTACTATTATTATTATTATTATTATTATTATTATTATTATTATTATTATTATTATTATTGTCGTTATTTAAAGGGTGATAAAATGTTATTGTTTCCTCCGGGAGAAAAATAAAACAGTAGATGCATGCCATATATTTGAGACACACAGAAGAGTCCTGTTCTGATAGAGAACCGTAGACAAAATTTGTCGGCCACATTTTCCCGTGTTGAATTTCCACGCTGAGTAACATCCACAGTTAAAAACACTGTTAAATAAAAACACTAGTTCAACTACTGTAGATTAATTGCATATATGTAAAATTTTTCTGGTAGTTGTAGTGTATTTCTGATGGTGTGAAAGAGAAAGCCTGATGACCCTAACTCCACTAAAGTAAATAAATAAATAAACAAACAAATAAATACTAATACTATTACTACTACGGTACGATTACTACTACTTCTACTACTACTACTACTACTACCACAGTATTACTACTACTAATATTACTACTACTATTACTACTACTTCTACTACTACTACAGTAATACTATTATTACTACTACTACCAATTCTTCTACTACTACTACAGTATTACTACTGCTACTATTACTACTACTACCACAGTATTACTACTACTATTACTACTACTACTTCTACTACTACTACTATTACTACTACTACTATTACTACTACTACCAATACTTCTACTACTACAGTATTACTACTGCTACTATTACTACTACTACCACAGTATTACTACTACTACTTCTACTACTACAGTATTACTACTACTATTACTACTACTACTATCAATACTACTTCTGCTACTACTACTACTACTACTACTACTACTACTACTACTACTACTACTATACGTAGAAAGCCATCTTTGGTAACTCAATTGACAGAGTGCTGACTTACGACAACCGAGGGACACAAGTTGAAATCTCTGCGTTGGCGGAGTTGTGTTTGTGATAGATAAAACCAAGGTTGCGAAGATTTCCTTCGGGATTCTCCTGTTTCATTATCACCTCTCTCTCTCTCTCTCTCTCTCTCTCTCTCTCTCTCTCGTGTTTGCGTGACGCCGAATCGGTCGTCTGCCATGCATGATTTATTCATGGATTTGAATATGGAAGTGGTGTTGGATTCTGGACAAATAATTAGATCTTTGTAAGAATGCACCGGAGCCAACAGATTGTTGCATACCTGAAGAGGACTTGACGATCCATACAGTTCTGTGAGGTACGGTGGACCATCACCAGGGAAATGGCATAGCGATTTGGTGACATAGCGCAGTGTGACAGATGGTGCAACCGGCTTCGCCGTGCAGTACAACCCCCAAGCAACTCATTCCTTCATGGGTGCGCAAAGAGCCTCTTTGGGCAGAACTGCTTAGGGATGCTCAATATCTCGTCCAAAAGCGTCTACAGTACAGAGTGTGCGGTACTCCTCATACAAACACATTACTTTTTATGACTTTGTTTAGTTTCATACCTCAAGAAGAAGTCATTAACCGTTCTTACGTTCAGATTTGTTTTATAAAAGTACTAAAAGAAGACCATAGTGCTTTTATTGTGCGTAAAAACGCTACGAAAAATTCTGAAATACATAAGGTATATTTTTGGCCTTTTCATTGACCTCTATTACTAGAAAAATAATATAGTATATATCACTTTATTTTTACTTATTTCCCAAACATTCTGTGCATTGCCAAGTATATTGTTTAATTATATGGAGCTCTCCTTTAATTTACGCTTAAATTTTGTAACATTTTCCTTTATTTTTATACTAAAGCATAAATAGGAATAAACAACTCTCTTAGCTATGAGATTTTATTTTGAAGACTTTGCATTTGTCTAACACAGTGATGTCAATTGATGCCCATAGGAGCAAGAGCGCGCTTTAGAGCTCAGGAGATCCTGAGCGCTTTACAGCGGAAAGGAAAGAGACAGACGAAAGTGGTAGTATATGCCGCTTGGTCGAGCTATATTCAGGGATGGCCAGCACTGATTCAATAGATAAAGGGAAGAGAACTTTTTAAAAGTGTATCCATGTTAATTTTTAGATTTGTCTGAGAAGTATAATTGCATTATAAGAATGTAAGTTTTAATTTTAATGCTCATTTTTCACAAGTTTCATTTTTTATTCAAAAGAGATATTTTCTCAACTTCTTTTATAGAAAAGTGAAATTTTCAGATATAGGTCTATTTATTTAGTAGCCTTACAGAATGTTTTCGTAAATCTAATATACCGTATATACGTATTACTGAAGATAGTGTATTGAAAATTTTGAAAATATTCGCATGGAAATTGTTTGTAAGGAATTGAATTAACAAAGCAACTACTGTTACATCATAAGCAAAAGATATGTGCCCATGTGTTGTAAAAATGTCAGCTCTATAGCTTCAGGACATTTCGAGAAAATAATTTAATATTCTGATATTAGGAAGTTGCTAACCAATATCACCTTACAAGCATAATACGATAAGAGGTTTGTTATGGAATATTAATTGCACTTAAAACAGATACAGTACCTAGGTAACTTTGCTTTGTACTGTAATATTGTTTTGATTAGTTTATTGATTACTTTTATAAGGCTAAATGTACCATCAATATCAATCCCAACTTACCACGTCATACTCAATCTCTCTCTCTTTTTTTTTTTTTTTTTTTTTTTGGGATATCACTTTCTTTATGATTGATGTATTTCATCCATTTAGTACAGTATAGTTATACTGCTATGGAATTTATGTGAATATTCCTGCTTAACTCTTTATTATGTTATTAACGTTTAAAACACAACTGCAATATTAAGAAATTGGTATTAGTACTTTTGTTTTACAGACAATATAGATAATATTAAACAGAAAGAAGCTATATAAAAATAACGACATAAAATTTCACGTTCCGTTTGAAGTTTGTGCATCACTGTTTTCTTAATCCAACAGGCTTCTTATTCATATACACAACCCTTCCTCTTTCCAAACTTAGCGCTTGATGCCCGCGCACGACGTCAAGGTCAGAAAAATGCGCTTGCTTTGACATCACTGGTCTAACAGGATAAAATTTCAGACAGCAAAAATTTTTTATACTAGTTAATATGTCTTATAGCTACATTTTTGTCGGTACTATTGTTTATACATACAGTTCTTCTCTTCTTCTTCTTCTTCTTCTTCTTCTTCTTCTTCTTCTTCAAGGATTAGGCCTTCTGGCCTGTTCAACGTCATGAGAGATTTTGGTCTTGCCTTCTAGAGATGGACCGTCACTCAGACCTGAAATCTGTTGGTTTTTAACTGACAAGTGCTTAGGGAAACTCAATTTTCTGGCATTCTTTTAGAGATGTTCACACAAATTCTTTCTTTGTGGTATTCCAAGCTGACCTATTCTGTCTGTGTTTTATTTAACGATACTGTATCAACTACTACCGTATTTAGCGTCGATGGGATTGGTGATAGCGAAATGGTATTTAACGAGATGAGGCGCAGGACTCGCCACAGATTGCCTGACATTTGCCTTGCGATTGAAAGAACCTCGGAAAAAACCCAGCCAGGTAATCAGCCCAAGCGAGAATCGAACACACGCCCGATCGCAACTCCGGATCGGCACGCATTCGTCTCAGCCGAAGCTAAAAATGTGTTGTTGCTTCGTACAGATTTTTTTTTTTCAATTTTTAACTACAAAATTACATTTTTCTTGCGCATTTATTACAACAATTGTTACAAATCACGCCACTCTTGTAAATTCTTCAAAACTGTACTTTAGGATTGTACTGTAGGTAATTAAACTGCAAAGAATCAAGTTCCTAAAGTCGTATGATTTGTAATAACTTTTGTGATAAATGCGTAAGAATGATGTAGTTTTTAGTTTAAAATTGAAAAACAAAATCTGTACCAAGCAATTAACAACACATTTTTAACTTCAGAACGCTGGCCAATTAAAGAAATGACACTTCTGAATAGTTCATTCTCTATTTGTAATACTTTTTTTACTCTTAAAACTAAAAACTACTAACAACTTCAAATTAATGTAACTCTGAAAGTATTGGGATTAGGACACATATTTCTATAACATTTTTTGCTCAGAATATCTTCGGAAATAAGCTCCTTATGTGGCGGTAAATCCTTGTGAATCACCTTGTATATAAAAGACGAAGTTGAAGAGAGTGGACATCCCTATTTTGCGCCTTGATTAATTTCTGTTATATGATTTTATTGTTTTTTCTCTTTCCTTTCATAATATACCATAACTTATTTCTGTAGAACCTATCAAAATATGTAATTAATTATACTAGAGTTCGTAATCAGACTACCTCGTTATTTTGTTTCTCTTAACCCTTGGAGCATTCCCTTTAGCTACGAGCAATACTACATTATCAGAGAAACGTAAGTTTAAAAATACACATTCTGAAGTAGATAAAAATATGTTTGTAACAGCCCGTCTGTCCTATTCATGGAAAAAGCTCATTAAATCGAGAAATCACCATTAGCCTTCACTTGCGTAGGCAGATAAAACTGAATTGGACGAACGTTTACTTGAAGTTTTTTAATTTTACAAAGTTGTATACAAATTTTGTTCCTCTCGCTCTCCAATTTCCTCCTGAAGCAAGCAATATTTCTCTCGCTCTCAAGATATGAAACTTGCTCGGCAAGGTAAGAAAAAATATAAGACAGATAACTTATAAATATAAAAGAGAAAGAAAGCAGACCTTGTGTAAACGACACTATCTGCAGTTCTTTCGCGTCGTATTTTCGTCTTCTTCTAACTTCACAATTAGTATCAACTCTTGCTTCAATCTAATTTTCTTTACTATGTACAGGACTGTGAAAAACTTCAACATGCAAACTTTTTGTTTAACATTGGATCATCTTCTTCTGTGAGATCATATATTTCAAGGAGTAATGTATTCTTTTGTGTGGCTTTGAGTATTTATTTTACATCATGAGAAAATTTAATATATTTTCAGAAACCTATTCATATTTTCATTAGCATATGACAATGTTGGCAGTACTTTGCTTGCCTCTCTGTGCTCAGCAATATCTCTTAAAATATTAAATAAATTCCAGAGGTTAACTGCAAATATGGTCACGAGAGAGGTAGTCTACTAAGAACTATACAGCGTGGATAATTCCTAGAAGAATCGGGAACAAAAAGTATAAAACTTTGTTCCTTTCCAGGCCGTTTTCGGAAAATAAAGATACATTTGGTGTTAAAATTTTGACATTATTTGAAAATACGAGTATTTTTCTAAAGTAAGCTCGTTTCAGTAATTTAGTCCTAGAAAGGTACAAGTTTCAATTAATCGCCCAAAAATTAATTCCAGAATTTGACTTGTCGACTGTAGTAACGCGTCTGTGGAAAGCCGGCAACGTTGCAGACAGTACCTCAGAGAAAATTAATTATAATTACCCCCTAGGGGAGACCCGGGCAAAACGAATAACCCGGGCAAAGATAATAATACATATTTCTTAGAAACGCCAGCAGGTAGCGCTTTCTGCTATGTTGGGAAAGAATCGCAACCAGATTTTGCTGCTGGAACTGACTTGTCGTCATTCCAGCTAGTAAGAGAAGAAGTCAGCATGTGTTTGAAGAAAATTGACTGTTTTCTTGAAATATTTCAAGGTAAGAGAAACAAATGTACAACACACAATACTGCAGAAACTTTTTGTTATGTGATAGTAACTTATAGGCGATACAATTACTTCTAAAGTGCCGTACTTACGAAGAAGATTATTGACGTTTATGTTTGTATAACCTTAAATGAAAAACGAAATGGCGTCTGCGGGCAAAGTGAATAGGGCAAAGTGGATAACTTATCCACTTTGTCCTGCCACTTGTATTTGACTATATAAGTGTTAGCTATATTTTTGTATGTATTTGTCTATTGTAATAAAGCGTGTTAGATCATTTTACATAGCGGAGGCATTAAGTCACACTAATTAAATTATAAATCAGTAACACTGATCTTACTTTTTACTTAAAAAGGTCGTAATGTGTTTCAGATGGTTTAATTTTTCAAGGGGAAGACGGAACAAGCCAAATGGTCTAAGGAAGCCATGAAGAAAGCACTTGAAGAAATAAAATCTTCCAATCATTGGTTCTGCAATCTGGCCATACAACCATAACGTGTTTTCTGATGAAGATTTTGCTCCAGATCAACTTACAGATCGCCCACTTGAGATAGAAATCAGCGAAACGACAGCTGGCTCAGATTTAACAAATTCTGCGGTGCCAGCTTCTTCAGCGGCTGAAGAAACAGTTAATACTCACTCGGAATCAACCACATCTGTGATGTCTTCATGTTCAGAGATTGCAGGAATATTCAATACATCAATTACACTCAGATTTTCAGTTCCAGTTACACCAAAACCCTCAACATCGTCAGCAAGAGAATCCAAATCAGTTCTTTTGATTTAGACCAGTGCCAGAAGTGAATGCTCGAAAGATACGAGGTAAACGAAGAAAATGTCAGCGCTCTGAAGTTCTTACATCTATACCGATTAAAAATGTTGAAAGAGAAGTAACTTATGGGCAGGAGTAAAAGCAGAAGAAATCCAAGTCTTCAGTGCTAGTGAAACTCTGACTTGTTCAAATTTGTATTTTGTACTAATCCAACGTGCTGTAATGGGCTGTAAATAACATATCCTATCGTCTAATATAACTCATTAACATCGTGTTTATGTGTTGATTTAATTTTATTATGAGTGAATAAAAATTAAATAGAAATGTGAAAATATTATAGGGATATTCACTTTGCCCGGGTTAATTATTCGCTTTGCCCGTGTACCCGGGCAAAGCGAATAATTAACTATATTTTCTTTCTCAAATCATATCACTGATCATAGGTACGAGAAACGAATTGCTTTTTTTTATATATGTAGACAACATGTGTCACAACCAATGTCATGCAGATTTTATTTCGGCAGCACCAAAATATAGCTTGTGGCATTGTTTGTTCTTAGCTTATCCGCTTTGCCCGGGTTTCCCCTACCCCTATCCAAGTCAGTAAGGTGAAGGAATATGTACTGCTGAGTCTTGCACCCGTGGCCGAGTGGTTAGCTTGAAATATTTATTTTTATGTATTTGCGATTTGAATGCACTTTTATCAAAATAACAATTAGCTTACTGTTACAATAATATTTGGCTACAAGTTTTTGTTAAGTAATGCATTCCGAATTTAATATGATGTTATAAATATATTATATTTTATTGAAGCATTTTATAGGCCCCTTTTCCAGAGAACAAGCTTATTTTATCATAATACTTTTAGTATGATTATATTTTAGCAGAAATTAAACATCAGCATTGAACAGCGCACATTACAGAGGTTTACAAGTTCATAATCATTTTAGTAAACTTATATTTCTTACATATATCTCACAGTTACGTCATAAATTGCACCGAATACGTAAAAATCAAGATATCTCATGGGTATAGAATACAGATTACAAGTTATTTAGTATTAATCTAGAATGGATTCATACTCATTTCAAAGTTTACCTTCAGAATGCAGTTTACACTTTAGTGCACATCCTGGACGAACTCACACTCACTTTGAGAATCATCTTCACTAATGTTTGCTGAGTTCCACAACTACGCAAGGGTGTATGGGTTCATTCAATTAGTTACCCTGCCCTCTGTTTACAAGATATTGAAACGAAACTATGTAAGCAAGTAGATTTTAAAACGGAGAATCGAATTAAACATTCTCCCGAAAAAGAGCCTATAGACCTATGGGACCATTTTCCGGCTACCGCCTTAATTATCGTTGTTAAACCAAAAACCATTTCGAATTCACTCTCAGCAAAATGAAAAGGAGTACGATTAGATTCTGCTAAACAAGAAGTAAATCAAATCATCTACAAAGGTAAAGTAAAAAATATATATATTCATATATAAACCTGATTCCACCAATACTGCACAATCTCTCTCACTCTGTGAGGTCCCCAGCTAGGCCTCCAGAAAAAAAACAATTATAAGTTGTATACACTCGTGTTTAATAAAGGTTATCGAATTTATACGTAGGCCTACTTTATTAAATATTCTGAAGCGTTACTACTTATTTCATTTAATTTTCTCGAAAAACTAAATTCTCGATAGATTGTTGGCCGTATCAAAACGTTATTTGAAAGGAAGTGCTCGTAATCACCTGAACTATAACTCGTATGAATGAATGTAATTCCTTTCCTTCCACTCTGTATGTGTTAGGTTATCTTTTCCGTAGATATCTCGTTTGAAGTAGTCGACTAAGATCTGTCCAAATTTCACGAGAGGAACCCTGCGAGGTGAGTATGGTCCTTGCGTGGTAAGAGGAGAGAGTAAGCCAGTAACTCTGCGTTCTTGAAGGAGCAGGTGGATGTTAGTTGTGTCATTGGCCGGCTGGGACAAACAAGATTCAGTCAATGGCCGGCCAGTTCCGTGTCGGGGATAGGTTATAATAGTAGGGAAATAACTCGCATTCCTTGCTCGGATCTTCTCGTGAAATGCAGACTGTACACCGGGGACAGAACAACTAGAGGCTTCAGTGACGTCACTACAGAAGAGCCCACACGCAGCAGAATTGTTCGTTGAACTACAACCTGAAAACGTTGACCACTTACTTTCACTGATTCAGCTGCGCTCTCACAATACAATAACTTCAATTCAGGAAATGTTTTGCAGATGAATGATACCGTACCTGCTAGTGTGGTAGGAGGGTGTGGTCGGACGGCTTAAAAGTAACGGCATGGATGAATATATAATAGGTTGCGAAACTTACTGAGTTTCCAGTAACACATGCTAGAGGCGCTAATGTAGAAATTGATCTTGCTGCCATCTGTTGGACGGTGGATAACTTATTACATCTAGCAGCGCACCAAGTAGCGAAAACAAAAACTAATTAATCCATGCATTTAGCAGGGCACCTGGTGACGAAAATGTTAAACTATGCACATAATATTCCTTCCCTCTCACCCTCATCGATAGTCTCAGCTAACCTAATTTAAAATAAAACATTTACATTTTTATTTCTCATACCATTTTCCACTGAAAATTTTTACCGGAGCCAACAGGAAGATAAAACAGTCGATCTATTTTACACTACCCAATTCAAATATAACCAAACAGAGACAGAAAATAAAGCAAAAGGTTAGAGAATTGGGATTGTATTCTTTGGGTATTTAGTGTACAGCGCAGTGGAAAAGTCTGCAAAAACTACTTAGTTCAATTTATTATATTACTATTACTTTACAATACATTCAACAACACTATTTTTTAAACTTCCATAAACATCACTGTTTAACATACATTGCTTATACACACACTTAGTATCACTTTATGTCAACTCATTTACAAGTTTCTGGCTGTCTTGTCTTTTCGAGCATCGTCTGTTAGTCTCGAACGAACGGATAAATAGAGAACTCTGGATAATCTACCCAACACGTAGTTCTAATGTTCACCACCCACGACGTCGGGCGCTGATCATCTTATTTGAACCCCCTTCCGTCAGATGGTGCTGACCGCAGTTTCGCATCCTATTATAATATCACAGTCTAGTATATACAGTCACGAAGCTCAATACTTACTAAATATGCAAACATAGACAGTTGAAATATGCATCCAAAGATAGTTGCTAACCACCAGGATCGCTACTATCGCCTCATCACAGACCCTTTCCCCAGCAGACGATAAAATGTGTTGTACTTTCGATATCGTATTCTTTTGAAAAAATTAACACCTTCCTTCCACTATTGAAATGTGAAATACATAAGGTTTATATATTATTTTCATAAAGTATATATTATATTTTATAAACTCACCTTCCTGGATTTTTCGGAAGAAGGATAAATCTCTTTTTCTTACAATATTTATAGTACCAAAAACGTCTTCTTGTCCCATATTATTATTATTCAAATTATTGTATTTTAGCCATTTATAATTATTACAACCGATAACGAACATTTCAAGTTTACACAACTTTTCATAACAAAGCGAAATACGGCACAGTCAATGCCTTTTCGATCTAGACCAGGCCGTAATGTATGTTCGGGTTTTCTATTTCACTGTATGTAGCTCAGTGAAATATTATATTATATTGCGTATCATTGCTAAGTTTTATTTAGTGTAATGTGTCCATAAGTTCCGTTTACTTCTTGTTGCATAACATGTTGCAGAAATAATTACAAAACTGTGTTATTTTAATGTGAAGAGAATTTTACGCGTTAACATAATCTGTTCGCATCAACATTTTAAGTTTAGAATGGAAGCCATTTTGAGGTTCAATAAAAACGAATTTATATTGTGATTTTAATTTAGCACTTCTACCTTCCTTAATTGTAGACAGAAAATTTACCACACCACTCCTATGAAATTAGTGTACGTACGATTGTGTTACTTCGTCTCTTAGGTAGTAGGTAAATACAATAATTCAGTACTCAATTGTAGTATTAAATACAGACAAATAGAATGTGACGGATGTCATACATGATATTATGTTTAATTATGATGTATAATTGCGAATATAGGAATATAAGTTAGATAAAGTAAACATAACCTATACTATACCTATGGGCGAATCCAGAAATGCATATAGAGTGTTAGTTGGGAGGCCGGAGGGCAAAAGACCTTTGCGGAGGCCGAGACGTAGATGGGAAGATAATATTAAAATGGATTTGAAGGAGGTAGGATATGATGGTAGAGACTGGATTAATCTTGCTCAGGATAGGGACCAATGGCGGGCTTATGTGAGGGCGGCAATGAACCTCCGGGTTCCTTAAAAGCCAGTAAGTAAGTAAGTAAGTAAGTAAGTAAGTAACCTATACTTTCCATATGACATAACATACATATGTAGTGACAGGGCATTGGAGACCACTAAAATTAGACAGAAAGGGGCAACTGGGACAGTAAACATAACCTATAATTTCAACATATCTAAATATTCGTGCGGTACAACTGAAAATTATTGAATCGTGCATAAATGAATGTACAAGAATTTCGCAATATTTAATCGAAATAAAGGCAGGTATTACACATACGAACAACGTAATTTTCAAACCAAAAATAATATTACACCTTAACTCGGAAGGAATTATGTCTGAAGTGTCTCCTAATCATTGTTTTAAATTTTATTAATGAAATTACACTACATTTTAGAGAAATATGTTACTGTACTCTTTATGCATTCCAATTAATTTATATGGTTGAAACGCGGCCCTTCGTGATCGGGTTAAGCGAGTCACATGATCTGCCTTACGGCCTGTATTATAGATCACGATGGCAGAGACACAGTCTACTGTTCCTAGTACTCACAGTGCCCCAAGCGGCTAGCAACTATCGTGAGAAATGCAAAAAATCACCCCCAGTTTCGTGACTGTATATAGTAGACTGTGATAATATATTCATCCATGGTAACGGTCTGCAAGCTTCTAGATGTTCTGTCCCCGGTGTACCATTCCGTAACTACGTGGAAAGTGATTTCACGTGATGCTAATATGTATACAAATCCGGGAATGTTTTGCATTATGTTGAGATACCTTATTTCTTCGTTATGTTTCTTAGGATTCCCCACAGCTATAATTTACTTCTGATAATTTATAAACCGTTTTTCGGTTGGCTGATTATATGTTTATGGTATATTACTTCTCGTACAACTCTTACAGTAAAATCGAAATCGCCCTAACGCATTTCTTTCATGTCGTGCAACTCTAACCATTATGTCGCGTCGGTCGGGTTTATGTTTAGTAACTCTGTATTGCGTGGGTTGCGTTGTGTGCGACTTTACCTCCATATCAGAGTTCTTCCGGAATACGTGTTGCTAATGAAGCGAGCGAAATGTTTGTATTAATGTTAATGAAGTCCGATTTTCTACTCCAAGTGGGAGTAAATTATCTAATATGCAGACTTGTGCTGATTCGTGAATCATTAAGCACAGGCCTGCCAACTCATTCATTCCCATTAAGGGAGATATCAAATGCCCATATTGCGTTTCCATCTAGAAGAAATAAAGTTGGTGTTAATGTAATTTGCGTGTCGTTACTCTACATTAGAGTCGACGTCTCCGCTTGGAAAGTAATCAATGACTCTTTGTTGTTTGGAATAGGAATAATTTTGAAATACACAGAACGCTCGTAATAGTCCAATAGATTATGCCTACTCGACTTTATATGAGCTATGTCCTTCAAATTTGGCATTATGTTGGTTTAGTCCCCAACGTGGTCCTGAACCGTATCGTAGTGGTCTAAACTGTCGTCCACGCCTGTGGAGTAACGGTTAGCGTGTCTGGCCGCGAAACTAGGTGGCCCAGGTTCGATTCCCGGTCGGGGCAAGTTACGTGGTTGAGGTTTTTTCCGGGGTTTTCCCTCAACCCAATATGAGCAAATGCTGGCTAACTTTCGGTGCTGGCCCCGGACTCATTTCACCAGCATTATCACCTTCATCTCATCCAGACGCTAAATAACCTAAGATGTTCATAAAGTGTCGTAAAATAACAAAATCTAAAGTGTCATGCCTTCGACTTGCGATAAGGAATGCGCGCTGATTCGAATCCTCACGGGAAAGGAATTTTTCCATGAAATTATTAGCAGTGTATGGAACCGCTGCCTGCCCAGCATCATGATGAATTCCGAAAGCTGCGATGAGTAACGAAATCCTGTAAGAAAATGAGTTAACCACTTAAGACAATAAAAACCTTATCAGTGCAACGGCTCAGTGCACTTACAGTGCTGTGGATTGAGCAGAGTATGGTTGTCAACTTGTGAATAATTTATAAATTCTGCAGCAGAAAGCTGCGACGTATCGACTTCATTTTTCGGCAATGACTGTTTATTATACTTATAATAAGTTCTGTATATTTGTTTGTTTTGTTTTCAATCCTTTGATTGGTCATTTAAGGGGAGAATTTAGGTATCGGTAGGTCCCTATCTCTGTCATGTTAAATTGATGCACTTCATGTACTTTTTTCTCTGAATGTATTTAAGGTAGAATCATGCAATTTTGCACACTAGTAGACAAGAATGTTTTTAATCATCCTTGGATTTTTCAGATTATAATGATAGAAATATTGAGATTTTTCACTAAACATACCTATATTCTCCCCTTAAAAACTAGTGCAGTTCACATTTGATTTCTTGCATGATTTGCTACTAGCTGTGCGGCCATTCTTACGTCACGAAATCCTAAAAATCTTTCTTCAACTCTTCCATCTGAATATATAAAAGTAGGGCAGACTCGGCTAATTTCGTGATACTAAGGTTTTGGTGCAAAAATTAGATTCAAATTAAAAAAAAAAAATGTTTTTGATGTACGTACTTCATTAGGTTTCAGAAAGTTAGCTACATGTCAGCATTTTTTCTCAAATAAATTTATAAAATAATTGAAGGGTTCAGAGCCATAGTGGGCCAAGCGCCATTTATTAAAAACGGAGAAAACAAGAGTTAAAATTAAGTGATTGCCATAATTTAACGAAACATATAGCAAGTAAGATAAAGTATGGCCATTAAAAATTAAATAATATCTCAATCTTCATTAAATTATGGTATTTACTTAACTCTAACCCTTGCTTTCTCCGTTTTTAATAAATGGCGCTTGGCCCGCTATTACTCTGAACCCTTCAATTACAAACAAGCAATACAAATAAACGAAAAATGAGCACTCCAGAAGGGTTAGTATAATTTTGTGTTAGTACAGGGATATTTTCGTGATAGTCCTTAAATTCAAAATATTTAGGCATATTCAGTCAAATTTTAAATTCCTCATTAAAGTTATTTCTGTATTTTGAAAGGTATTGATATGTTTCATGAAACCACTAATCACAGCTGACACACTGAATTCATCTTTCACCATGCTTGTCGTCCTCGAAATTTCCTGAGTAAGATCCCACAAATCATTAGGCTTATCATTCGACTTTTCTTTAAGCAGAGATCTTCTTTGTTTGGCTCCTGAATAGAATACTGTCTCCTTGTCTACATCTTTTAACTCACTTGAGAGACTGGAAATGTCATTCTCCTTGACTACTGCTTTGGTTCCTTCCTGGTTCCCGTTGAACTTGCCAAGAAAAAGACGAGGTTTCTCTGCGGCAGTTTTCCTTTGTTTTGGACACAATTAATTGTCTCTTTCATATCACTTATATTGTATTTCTTTCCACATTTGACACTACGATTATTTGCTATCTGCAACATGCACAATATATTAGAGATGCCATGAATACACACAAAAATATTTTACGTTTCATGCATTTGATATTTCTTTCACTAGAAAATGTTGTTATATAATAGAAAAAATTTAATGCCCTCGTGGAATGAGAAAAACGCTAAGAAAATAACCTCCCAAGATAAGGCTGTGTTACATAACCAGTGCACAGATGAGTTTATATTTTTCACTGAAAAGTACACAATGTCACTACTAATCATTGAAAGGAATATGGACCACAAACACAGCAAAAAACTCTTCTTTTAACAAATGATATCAGATGGTGCATTCACTTATAAATTTAAAGCTATAGATCTCACACCTTTCCAAATGGTTTCTAAAAAAATCTGCTCACGTCACTGCAAAAGCACAGTGAAGAAATCTATGTTGTATGTTGTATACCACCAGATTTACATTTGTCGCTGGTATAATTTCGTGAATCCACACCTGTGGAGTAAGGGTTGGCGAGTCTGGCCGCGAAACCAGGTGGCCCGGGTTCGATTCCCGGTCGGGGAAAGTTACCTGGATGAGGTTTTTTTCGGGGTTTTCCCTTAACCCAATATGAGCATATTCTAGGTAACTTTCGGTGCTGAACCCCGGACTCATCTCACCAGCATTACCACCATCTCATTTAGACGCTAAATAACCTAAGTTGTTGATAAAGCGTCGTAAAATAACCCACTAAAATAAAAAAAAAATAATTTTGTGATAAATTCAAATAAAACTATTATGAAATTAGCCGAGTTTGCTCTATTAATAACAAAGATTTTTTCGATACCTCAGTCCTTCCATCTACGACAACGGAAAAAGATCTTGCTTCATTCACTTCTCTCATTGATTAAATGTAGAAATGCACTCGATTGTATAATTCTGTTTGAGTTTCCCGAAAATACGGTAGCAATCTGAAGACAGTCTGATAAGCCTATTTGTGTTATTCCGAGGTTCTTCCTGTGAGGTGAATACCATGCAATCCTAAAGTCAGTCCTCAAACTCATTTTACCAATTACCATGCCGCTATCATCATTGCCACCAACGACGCTAGATAATCGCGCAGTTGATACAACGATGTAAAATAATTTACCCCTGGTCTACTGGCTGGAAATACATATCTGCAACGTTATTATTGTTTATTATAACAATTTTGTGTGTGTGTACCAACTTGTACAATTGATGAGGCCAGACTTGTCATGTGCCGTGACCATGTCACCAATGGTATGTAGAGGGAAGATCGGTTTTAGTCTGAGATGAATTTTCGTGTCGGTAGATTCGTATAATATTAACCATCTTGAATCAAACTCTCTTTCTGATAGCTCATTCTCTCCCCAGTCGCACAGCTCACATGCCAGGTTTCACCTCTTGACTTATAAGCAGGAGAAATATGATGATACCTCATCTTTTTTTTTTTTTCTTCAGGAACAAATAAATTAAATTCGCACACTTTACAGGATTCACGGTTCTTTAACCAAAGAGTGTGCAGCTCTGCTTTCTCTCTGAGGTAGGAGCGATGTATACTTAGCCCTTGACGCCTGGCCTGATTACAGGTCTTCGAGTTTCTGGCCCCGCCCTGGGAGAATTATCATCTGCGGATATTAGCTGAGTGACAGAGACAGGCAAATGCCATCACGCAATGCTATTCTTAACCTACATAGAATCAATCGTTGCCGGCATTATCGAAGGTGACCGGGAAATAGAAAACATTCCACCTGAAAAGCATCTATTTGTGTGATTTCAACATTTTCCTCTAGCATCGCTTTTCCTGATTTCTTAGTAAGTTAAGATGTCATTTATTCATTCCAACTCTATGGTCAGCGCATTTCGAACTGGCGGATCAAGGTCAAACAATAGACTGCACTTACCACGTGTGCTTACCCCATTCCTGGACCATTCTCTTCAATTAAAGGCAGCTGGAACAGCCGGGATTACCAGTGCTTTAGTTCAGTGATTCGTGCGTGGTTTATACGTTTGTACATGATCTTGATCCGCCAGTTCGAAATGCTCTGTGTATAGTCTATTCAGAGCATGAGGGCCAAATATTGTTAACTGAAAACTAATTTTTTGTTCGAAGTTTTACAAACCGCAATAAGTATACATACAGTAAATAAGAATTAATTGTGTACGAGGGGAGTTTCGCATTGCGGGTTCAAGAGAGCGACTGAATCTTAGTCATAAATGTATTTCTGTGAAATAATGCAGATGGTATGCGCCTGTTATTGGTGTTCAACTTCGCCATTAAATGATGACATAACATTCTAAATTTCCTAAGTGCCAATTTTTGTAATTTCATTTTATTCAATCTAAGGGAGGAAAATCCATGTGAGAATATCATACCAAATTGTCTTTGTCGTAGCTCAACACTGTAAGTGACTAAATCGTGCGCCAAAAGACGGTGTTGTAGGTATCTCAACATGCATTTCTCAATGTGTTTTTCATAAATATCTCAGAAAGTTATTTTTGTCACTTAGCGCATTGAGAATGTTAGGTCCTCAAATGTTCTCATATGCATCATCATTAGTGAGTCATAGATTTTACATTTAAAAGTTTCTTTAGGGGCCGTCTCTTCTTTATTGCCCTATCAGATATGTTTCAGCATAACGTGTGGTACTCCGTTTCTACTCATACGTTGTACCTGGTTGAATCATTTTCTTTGCATTCTGTTATTTTTTATAGTATATAACAATCATTTGCTTAGTAATTCATATCATTGAAGCTTGCAGTCATTTCAAAAGTGTCCGCTTTGAACTGTGAACGATGTTTGTGTTCATCGTTCTGTAATTTTTAATTAAAGAATATTATTTGCTACGAAAATGACATAACACATGCAAATTCTGAGATTCTAGAAGCTTGATAAGAAATTTGAATACATTGAGTCGTTTTCGTGTTACGACGTATGACTTATGAATTATACAGAGTGTTAAAAAAAGTATCCAATATTTTAGGAGGTGCTAGTATGCATCATAACAAGAAAATAATGTCTAATAAACATGGGTCCTATAACACATACTTTCTGAGATGTCTACACTTGCTCAATGTGACGTCCATTCATGGCAATGCAATCCCCTGCTCTTCGGTGTAAAGAATCACGCACTCTTTGAAATTGACCTGGTTGTTCTTGATAAACAAAAGTCTAGGGGATTTAGATTTGAGGAACGAGCAGGCCAAGGTGTTGGGTCCCCCAATCAATCCAGCGGTCCTGAAATATCAGCGTCCATTGCGGAAAAAATGTGCTTGTGTGCCATCGTGCATGTACCACATCTGTAGTCTTTGCTGACATGCACATACTTCAACAAGGTAGGCAATACGTTAATAAGAAAGTCCTGATAACGAGCCCCAGTTAATCTCTGTGGTAGCACGTATGACCCTTAATCTATCACTAAGAACGCCTGCCCATAAGATGATTTAAAATCGGTGCTGATGCCTTGTTTCTTCAAGTGCATGGGACTTTCATCAGCCCACACATGCTGATTAAGAAAATTCACAACACATCTCTGCTGAACCCCGCTCATATCCGCAACCAAACTTTTCTTTTCAGTAATCCTTGCGACGTATCAGTATTTCATGCCAGGGGTGTCAACTACGGTATGGTTATCTGGTAGCCTGCTGCATTGTAGGGCAGAAGAATGCATTGCCATAAATGGATGTCACATTGAGCACCTCCTATGAACAAGTGTTCACATCTCAGAAAGTTTGTGTTGTAGGAGCCGTGTTTATTAGACATTTATCCTTGTTTTGATGCATACTATCACCTCCTAAAATATTGGATACTTTTTTTTTTACCCCTGTATATTCCAAATTTATCATGTAATCCGGCAGTAATGGTTAACGGCTTTTCGCTGTGTATTGAAAAACTGTGAGTAAGCGAAGAATAAAATAGCATTCTCAGTGCTCAACTTTCTCGTACTATTATCAGGACTGCATGTGTGCCGCCTCGGCTTTAGCATATTCTTCCTTTCAATGTTATTTATATCAGGGATGTCGAACAGCGCTCTCAAACTGTGAAACGATTAATACTGTTTCCTACCATTGCTGAGCTGAAACGACAGTCGGTCAGCTCGCTGTAGCAGAGTTCTGTATGCAGTGTGTTTATCAACTCTGGCGGCTGGTATGGATATGGAACGACGATTCAATAGTGAGTGGACAGATAAATATTTATTTATCTTAAAGGACGGAAAGGCATATTGCTTAATATGTAGAAAAGAACTTGGATACATTAGCCATCATAATATTAAATCGCATTTTAATTCTACACGTCATGCTGAAGCTTATTGACCAGAAAAGTTATCCGGTTTCACTCGTGAAAAGGCTGTAGAAGAATTAAAATCAATATTGAATTCAGAAAACCTTCCATCATCATCGGGTGTTAGTAGAATAAGGTTGGTTCGTGCTAGCTACAAAATTTGTGAAATTATTGCAACAGCTTCAAAGCTATTTACTGACGGAGAATTTGTGAAAGGCTGTCTTATAGCTGTTGCAAAAGGGATATGTCCGGAATACGTTAATGATTTTAAATCTATATGTTTGTCTCCTCATACTGTTGCAGAGCGCGTATCATAAATGAGAGACAACTTGGAGGAACAACTGATAGCAAGAATGAAAACGTTCACTTATTACTCACTAGCTCTTGATGAAGATTTATCCTTCGAAGAGGTGGAAAAATTCAAATCTCTTGGAGCAACAGTAACAAATATAAATGACACTCGGGAGGAAATTAAACGCAGAATAAATATGGGAAATGCCTGTTATTATTCGGTTGAGAAGCTTTCGTCATCTAGTCTTCTGTCAAAAAATCTGAAAGTTAGAATTTATAAAACAGTTATATTACCGGTTGTTCTGTATGGTTGTGAAACTTGGACTCTCACTTTGAGAGAGGAACAGAGATTAAGGGTGTTTGGGAATAAGGTTCTTAGGAAAATATTTGGGTCTAAGAGGGATGAATTTACAGGAGAATGGAGAAAGTTACACAACACAGAGCTGCACGCATTGTATACTTCACCTGACATAATTAGGACCATAAAATCCAGACGTTTGAGATGGGCAGGACATGTAGCACGTATGGGAGAATCCAGAAATGCATATAGAGTGTTAGTTGGGAGGCCGGAGGGCAAAAGACCTTTGGGGAGGCCGAGACGTAGATGGGAAGATAATATTAAAGTGGATTTGAAGGAGGTAGGATATGATAGTAGAGACTGGATTAATCTTTCTCAGGATAGGGACCAATGGCGGGCATATGTGAGGGCGGCAATGAACCTCCGGGTTCCTTAAAAGCCAGTAAGTAAGTAGGCTCTTGATGAAAGTACCGACCGGAGAGATACGGCGCAGCTAGCTACAGTGTATCCATAAGGAGTGTCGACTCAGATTTTAATGTTCATGGAGATCTTGTAGATGTCATTTCACTAAAGGATCGAACTCGAGGAGGAGATATTTTTGAATCTGTAACAAAAACTATGAACAAATTTCAAGTCACGCTAAAAGCAATTAATTTTATACATCAAAAGAGTTTACGTTTCTGAACTTGAAGTTGCACTGCTACAACACATACACACAAAGTTGATATTTTAAACATGATATTAACAACATTATTATTATGATTTACCTATTTCCGTCACTAACGAACAACATTCATGGAATGACCCAGTAGATAAAACTCTATTATTATTATTATTATTATTGTTGTTATTATTATCATCATCATCATCATCATCATCATAATTCATCCTCATCTAGGCTACATTCTTTGTTTATCAGAGTTCGTCAAGTGCAAATCTATACTGAGTTCCTAATCAATTGGTAAGATGTATAAAAGTTATCAAAATACCAGCCGCCGCAGTTTTGCTTTTGTTTACTATCATTTGGCCGGACTACCTGTTACCTGTGTTCAACCGTTGCACGGTAAAGGAGGAGTGAAGGCTCTGCAGTTCACAGCTCGAGAGCGCTGTTCGACGTCTTTGGTTTACATTATTTGTATTGATTTTGTAGAAAGTGAAATCCTGTTATATCCATGCTCCGTTGAAGATTTCACATTAAATTATCCCTCCACTGTTTCTTTGTAAAATTCTACATTTATTCCCAATCCTACATACTAATAAAGGATATATCTCTTCATTTGAAACCGTGAAATTTAAAATTTTAAAACAACTGAAGTATCTACAAATTATCGTGATTATAGGAGCGCTTTAAGTTTCTTCCTTAAATGAACGTATCGAAAATGACAGAAGAGACAGGCAAGAACTGCTAGAAGCAATTAACAACAAAGAAATAAAATAAATATTATGTATAAATGTCATCATCATTATCATCATCATCATCATCTGCTGTCAAGTAATAGGCGTAGTAGCTTGTTACGGTCTCCCGCCACCTTCGGAATAGTCGACCCAAAAAATAAATGTAAAGAATAGAATAGTGTCGCGTCTGTGGCTCAAGCAGTAGTGCGTTATCTACCATCAAGGCGGCCCGGATTCGATCCTCGGCGAGGTCGTGATGGAATTTGTGATGGAAAAAACAGATGTTGCAAAACAGTTTTCTCGAGGTACTCCCGTTATCCTCTATCAGTCCACTTTATCCCCATTTCATCTGCCATCTTCAATAGTTAAAAATAGGCTGGGATCTAGTTTTGATTTTGGGAGCAAGATGGGTTTCCTATCCTGATAGCTATAGGAAGGACTTGGGGCTCCAGGTTCTGTGACTTAACAGGTATTCTTCCGAAGATGAGACCTGACTCTGACAGGGCTGAGGTTATGTGGCCCTCCTGTCAGTATCAGATTCACGAATGTCACCCAGACCATCTGTAGGACTCAGACAATAATCGCATGCACTAGGTCAAAATAAGACTACCGGTAAGTGAAAGGATCCGTCCCGCGTTCGACCTTCGAAATATCAAGGCAAGTCAAGCTAATCCAAGCAAAGGAGAAAATAGCCTATGAGATCGAGGTCGAACATAGAATAATGCTACATAAAAATTAAGATCAGATTACGCTTTTGTGCTAAGATCTATAGTGAAAAATATCAATGACAAGCTCTCTTCTAGATAGACCTAGAAACTGAGAAAAAATATTGGAACCATCAACGAGAAGATGGGCCAATCAATTCTGAGCCTAGTTTACTAAAGTATATTTTGAAGAGATGAATGCTTCGAATCAGAAATGGGCAAATATATTTTAAATCTTTCACCTGCTCTGTTATCTGTACTCGTATCACTTTTCCTCCCTATTGTTTTCCTTAAAAGCTATGATTTATTTTTCCTTGCGAATTTCTCCTACTGCAGCTTTGAGACCTTTAACTTGATACTCAATAGCTAATGAACTTTTCGCTTTCACCCACGCTTAGCAGAAAGATAGGTAGCCTACATTGCCTGGATTACTGACATGGGCGTTTTACCTCAAGTACACGCTGATATAAATTATAAGACGTGAACGTAACAAGAAAATTCTAAACCGCTATCAAAAGTAAAGATTACAGTAATCGCACGCCGTTAGCCTGTGGGCTCTGTATTCGACTGTGAGATATGGACACTGTGAAGGACAAAAGTAATCCACGCTGACCTTTTCTTAATGTGGCAGGGTGTGGTTCAAAGTCAGTACTTTCTCATTACTATTGGTTTCACAAGAACGCCAGAATTGCTAATAGCTTTTCGTGTCTCTTTCAGCCGAGTAGGAGATGTCACGCTATACCGTGTAGCGTCGTTCACTACACGTGCTATGTTCAGTTCAAGTTTGTCGAGTATGGCGAAATTCGATATTCTCTTATGTTCGCTATGCTGTCATGTTTGTTCCACCTTGTTATAAAGATATCCCTTGTCCTTTACTCTCACCCATTCATGTTTTAACATCTTAAGGGGTTTTCCACAAATCTTAGGAATAGTTTTTCATGTAAAATAAGACAAAGTTTGTAATGTCTTAGTTGCTTCTCTCATGTTCAAGCATTGCAGGACACTAATACCGTGGTCATTGGAAATTACTGTGCCTGTACAAAAGCTCAGCTAATTCTTTCAGTTGTGTTTCTTTTACTTCTACTTGTCCTTATTTCTTTAATCTTCACCATGACCATGGATGGGCAACTCGTGCTCACAAACCTTGAAAGAGAGAAAGACAGACGGAGCCATCCGCAGCAGTTACAAGTTGTTTGTAATTTCGCTCCGAAAGCAGTTCACTGCCACGGTGCGCTCTGGCGGCTCATGCAGGTGGTCGTGATATCTACTCCATGATCTGAATTTCAGGATGACGCGTAGTATAATAAATATAGTAATTTTAGACAGACTGTACCTAAACACACATAACAAAATTATATTATTTCCTAGCTTTGTAAATTAGTTTAGTACTACTGGAAACACAAACTGAATACAACCTTATCAAGATACAACAAATTAGCTGCAACAGTTTTTATTATTACACTATTTGTTAATATTTCTTATTATATGTCTTATTTGAAACTGGAACGCGAGAATTTACAAGTATTTATAAATTAAAAGTATTCCTCTGTTCTCAGAAAGGTAATAGTCTGTATTCGCAAACAACAAAAAATTCAAGGAAGTAGTTTTTACATGTCACGGCAAATGAAATAAACTTACTTCTGAGCTCTTTCTGTACATTGAGATCTTTTACACATCTTTTTTGTATTAAACTCTGCCTCAAGCACATACAGTATAATTATATGGAAGCAAAGAATATATTTAGAAATTCTGACTTAGACAGCATTACCAACAGTTCGATTCCTGATTTTGCTGAAATCTGAGTGGCGTGCTGTTCTGTAAATTTATCAATTCAAGTTATAAACTTTCATCATCTTCTATCGGCTATAAGCCAAAAGGATTTCAGAAAAATCTCGATTCCTTGTCAGTTGTCACTGTTTCTTCAAACTTACCAGTGAATTCTGCTGTAGGTTTTGAAGTAGGGTCTTATATTTGATAAGAAGATTATCTTATCACTCTTCAAGATAATTTATAGTCAAAGAAAGTGAAGTTGTCTGTGTTCTACATGATATTGCCACATTTTAAATTTATCCATAAATGCTCTTAGCTAGTGGGTCATATATCGTGCAATTCTGTAACTCGCACGCACAACATGTTAATGATATTTGATATCAGTTCTCACCTTGCAGATATACCATTTTTATCTTTAGCTGTTCTGAAGCAGATCTAACAGTATTTGTTTACTAAAACCTTCACTCTGTTTATTTGTAAAATAAAATGACATACGTAAGAAAGTGTAATAGAACATAATGCAAGCTTTACCTCCCTCCTTAATAAAAAAAAAAATATATCTCTTTTTCGACTCATCACTAAAGGGAAATGATGTGGAGATTATATTCTTTTTCACTTAAAACGTCCACACCTGTGGAGTAACGGTTAGCACGTCTAGCCGCGAAACCAGGTGGCCCGGGTTCGATTCCCGGTCGGGGCAAGTTACCTGGTTGAGGTTTTTTCCGGGGTTTTCCCTCAACCCAATGTGAGCAAATGCTAGGTAACTTTCGGTGTTGGACCTCGGACTCATTTCACCTTCATTATCACCTTCATCTCATTCAGACGCTAAATAACCTAAGATGTTGATAAAGCGTCGTAAAATAACCTACAAAAAAATTCACTTGAAACGAGCCGCCACCTACTGCAGACGCGAGCGAACTTGCTTCTTGCAAGAACCGCATACAGACACTGCAGCTAGTACAGAGTCCGTTCTATCTGCACTGAGGTTGTGTTGACATTTTGAGAGCACGAGTTGCCTACCCATGACCATTACTCTTCTCCAGTGCTAGTTTGTGCTTCTTTTTCTTGTATTCTTTATCCTTATTTATCTCTGCCGTGAACACAGTCTAGTATATATATAGTCACGAAGCTCAATACATAGTTGCTAACCACTAGGATCGCTACTATCGCCTCATTACAGACAATGGGAAATAGTAATTGCACATTTTATTGTTCCTAGTATTCTCATAAACTCAAGCTTCGTGACTGTATACACTAGACCGTGGCCGTGAAATCGAATGTTTCTTTTTTTGTTGTTTCCTCGTTTTAATCTTACTTCTCCCTTCCACTATCTGTTCGTGTTATTGTTGTTGTCGTTTCTCGTCTCTTGGTATTTCTTCTTTCTTTTCTTATGCTTTTCCTCATTCCACTTATTTTTGCTTTAATGGAATAAGTAGACCTAACTTTTCTGCACCTCTTCTTTTTCTGGTGTCATGCCTGATTTCTTGTGTTTCGTTGGTTCCAAGTCCTTTTTCCTTTTTTTAGAGAAAGTGCATAAATGCAGAATAGTATTTTGTTTTTTCGTTTTATAACCTTCATGTTTTAAATACTGAACATAAAGTATCGTCCTGTTTATTGTTCAATGTCCTTGTGAATGGTACACCGGAGTTAGAAGTTCGTAAGATGTTATAAAATGTTTGAAAAAATTATTTCTTCAAAATCTAACATAGTTCCTTCATAAAAATGGAGGTAAAAATATGAAATATTATTAACAAGTTACAAGGTTAAGAAAATTGCAAAGTCAAAATGGCCTGTACAAAGAAAAGCACAGAACAAGCAATCACCATCTTCATTAGGTATTTTCTCAACCGTAATACTCAATCCAGATGAATCATCTGTCACATCTTTCTCGAACTTCTTTTATAGCTTCTTGCATTGCCTTTTCATTCCACTGTTTTTAAGTTTGTTGGAAGGTGAGGATTTCCCTCCTCCTATAGGTGCCAACACTAGTAGCGAAACAAAAAACCAGGGTAAAAAGTTGGAATAGTAATAATACTAGTATTTTATAATTGTGAGACACTGTGATGTTGTAAGTCATAACCTCGAAACATATCACAATTTAAAAACGAAATCAATTAAACATACATTGCCGTAAAAGTAGATTATTTCTCTTTAAGAATATACGAAATATCATTAATATTTATAACATTGAGGAATAGCAATGTACAGTATATTCAAGATAAGAACTTACCGCCAAAATTTTCACTTTCCTCGAAAATGCAATAATGATAAACGTTTCAACAGCTCAGCTTCTAACTGTAAACTAACACATTTCCGCGAAAGAGAGTGTCAATTCATAGTAATGTGGAAGGCTTCCGCTAGAATACAACACGTCTCACATCGTATATCACACTATTTCATATTTGTACCCCTATTTCATATTTGAAACACTCTCTATACTAATGAGCAGAGCGGAAAGTCGGGTATAATTGAAATAGGTTTCTTATTTCTTTCTCTTTGAAAGATGTCGCAATATTGAAAATATTCTTATTGTACAATATCCAAGTGTTGTTGACAACACACGAAAAAAAAGTCAAATGCCTACCATACTTCGTATGTGCTTTGTCTTACTTTTGCAGAACGTGAGGATAACTTCTTGGCGAAATCTTTTTATTGGACGACACAATATTTTCCATATGGGCGGCAGGAATGCATGGTTTATCAAAAAACATGGAAATTCCACCTTCTTGTTCCAATATTCCTTTTCATACAGTAAACAATATGAACTCGACCGTTCCGCCAATGTCTTCAATTTGTGATCCGCTCTTAGCTCAGACAGTTATTAGCTAATAACTCCTTCGGCAAACGGGAGTTTGGCTCGATTCTGGAGGATTTTGAGTTCTTAAAATGTCTACAGGACTGGTTCTTTTCGGTTTTAATGCTATTTAAATTCAGTATTTTATACAAGGTGTGGTAGAGGAATCGGACGATTTTCAAATGGAAATAACTCAGTAGTTATATATATTAGAACAAATCTATTACTGCCAAAAACTTCCTATGTATGCCATTTTGTTGACATACATTTAGATTGTCTTGAAAATTATGTCCTTCAAATGGTGTCCGTCTCTCTCTATGCACTCTTTAAGTCTTTCCCTGAAGTTGCAATCTTTCCAACATTTCGCCATCAATGTTGGCGAATTCCTGGGCAATGGCAATCTTCAGGTCATCAGTTGTTTGGGGCCTGTTTACGTACACTTTGGACTTTAGGTAACCCCACAGAAAGTAGTCGCAGACGGTAAGGTCAGTCGATCGGGAAGGCCAGGGAATGTTGCCACGCCGAGAAATGATGAGCCCTGGAAACATGCGGCGCAGAACTGTCATTGAATTTTCTGCTATATGAGCCGTGGCGCCATCTTTCTGAAACCATACAATTTGTCTCTCAATCCCACGTAGACGCCTACGCAGGTCTGGTTGAAGAAATATCCTCAGCATTTCGACGTAGCCTTGACTATTCACTGTCACAGTGTGCCCGCTCTCCTCAAAAAATATACAGGCCTGTGACGCAGTATCTAGTCACAGCCTACCAAACTGTAACCTTTGCACATTGAAGCGGGCGCACGTGTAGTTCGTTAGGATTTTCGGGGGCCCAGAATCTAAAGTTCTGCTTATTAACATAACCATTTAAATGCAAATGTGCCAACTTCGTCAGCCAAAATTTCCACCATTCTCTCGGCGAATGTCCTGCGTTGGACATAGTCTCCCTCCTTCAATTGCTGAACAATCATAAGTTTATATGATGAAACTTAAGTTCTGAATCCAATATTCGGCGCACAGAACGTTCTGAAAGTCGCGGTGCACAGCCTGCCGTCTAGCTGATCGATGTGGACTCCTCATAACAGTCATTCTTACTCGCTCAATGTTATCTGGCGTTCGTACACTTCGAACGTGTCCTGGTGGTTTCTTCTTGCAAGCTTATGCTGATAATCTCAAGTTTTGTACCCATCTCAATATGGTATTGCGAGTAGAAACGGCTCCGTGGCGGCCAACATTAAATTGGAGACTAAAGGCACGCTGGGTTTTCACAACTGAATCACCATTCTTGAAAAATGTCTCGATAACTAAAGCACGATGCTCCGAGCTCCGTACTTCCATAATTACACAAAATGGCATCAAAAGTGCCAACAAACGATGGTTGATCGATATTCATAACTCCTCGGCCTTCTAAAACCGTCCGATTCCTTCGCCGCAGCTTGTATTATCATGCTATCACCATGTCGTAGTTTCTGAATAGATTTAATGTTACAGTACAATGTTAAGTAAGGTATTAGAATTGATATTCCGTTTTAAATACAACGAATTCGTCCTTGTGTAATAATGTGTGTTACTGAAGACCTGAGCAAGGTATAGGCCTATTCGAAACATGCTCTGTATTGAACTGAGCTATTTTAGTACTGGTCGATAATGGCGTTTATTACCGAAGCCCGACATTGAAGCAGTGGCTCTTGTGTTAAGTGCTCCGTATCTATGAATCACCATATGATTGATACTTACTCTCAGTCTCTCTTAATGTGTTCCCTAATTGTATAATGGAACTTCAGGACTTTTCTAATATTAACCCTATGTCCATTAAGCATATTAACAGAAATGTTCTGCCTTAGCATCAAGGATCTTCATGTCACGGGATTACAGTCTATACTTCTAATTTTACTTTCCCATTAAAGAGAGAATTGTGATAGGTTATTACAACAAAATCTATTTTGAGATTTTCGCGGAAATATACATTTTAGACATCCCTGATACGATTTAAATTATCCACAAATGATGTAAATGAACTGTAATAAATTTTAGTAAGAAACTGACAGTCCTTTTCTTGAAATCAGAAACACAAAATGACCATAAACTCGAAATGTGAACAAATGATTTCTTAAATTTTGTGTCCTGTTTAATATGAAGACATAAATGAAATTATATGGGGAGTGTGTACTGAAACCTCTTTACTTCGGAGAAATTAAATAATATGCTCAGAATTATTTTTACTTTTAGTTGCGAATTTGGCAGTCCTAGGGGTTCCAGGCCTCGTCAGACCACCCAGGTATTGATCACTTCTAGTGAAGAGCGTTAATCTTCATAGGATTAGCATCCCTTGCCATAATACGTTTGTTAAGCATGAGTGAGAAGTGATTTAGTGTGCAAATCAGGATACGAAAATTTGTCTTATACATCGGTGCATGCCAAGCGGGTTCATTCATGTATGTCTTTCCAATAACATTTGAAGAATATAAACAAACAGTATTATAATTTTTACCACATGTCAATGGAACTGAATTGCTCTGAAGAAAATATTCAAGTAGTAGTGATTCGGTCTAGAAATACAGCGAATTCGGGTTACAGTCACAGTAAAAAAAATAGATATTTGCTTATGTTCTTTCGGTATGGACTGAGAATATGTTCGTTGCTCATTCATGTCTTAAGCTGTAACGTTGCACATGAATAGAAAGATCCGCTATTTGTCAATGTTCAGCCTTGGGTAAGATTCTGAATCAGTGGAAATAGGCCCAATAATTAAATCGTAAAATATGAATGAATGAATGAATGAATGAATGAATGAATGAAGTGCATTTATTGATACACAATTATACAAACTCATGTACATAAGATTCTTCGCACGAGCCTGTACTGCCATTCATGCTATAACTATGTACAGTTTGCATTTTCAAAGAAAAAAAAATGCTACCCATAGTAAAATAGTAAAAGAACAATAATTGTTATTATTAATAAAAATCGTAAAATATAATGAATAGGCATTAATGCTTTGACGTATAGTAGATTTAAGGTGTGTATGTTACATGT
This sequence comes from Periplaneta americana, assembly GCF_040183065.1. NCBI lineage: Eukaryota > Metazoa > Arthropoda > Insecta > Blattodea > Blattidae > Periplaneta > Periplaneta americana. Next base: position 93,800,586 of record NC_091124.1, on the reverse strand, counting down.
GCAGGGTGATTCACGAGGATTTACCGTCCCTGACGGAGCTTATTTCCGAAGACATTGTGAGCAAAAAATGTCATATAAACATTTGTTCTAATCTCAGTATTTTCAAAATTACATTAATTTGAAGTTGTTTGTAAAATTCCATTATTCTTAAGATTTTTGGGGTAAAAGAATATTACAGATAAATAATGAACTATTCTGGAGTATCATTTCTTTAATTAGCTAGTATACTGAACATTTGAGGAGAAAAATTCGCTCCGGCGCCGGGGATCGAACCCGGGTCCTTGGTTCTACGTACCAAGCGCTCTGACCGGTGCTGTGGATTGAATTCGGCGTAGCTCAGTGGTCAGAGCGCTTGGTACGTAGAACCAAGGACCCGGATTCGATCCCCGGCGCCCGCCGGAGCGAATTTTTCTCCTCAAATATTAAGTATCAATATTACAGATAAATTCTGTAGGCCAAATTAATATATCTATAATATTAGTATATTGAAGCTAATAATGGATTTTGAATTCCATAGTTGCTTCGTACAGAATTATTTTATTTATTTTTTTTTTTTTTTAGATTTTTAACTACAAAATTATATTTTGTTACGCATTTTATCACAATTGTTACAAATCACACCACTCTGGTAAATTCTATAAGACTGTACATTAGGATGCATTATTAAATTGTAAAGAATCAAGTTCCTAAAGTCGTATGATTTGTAACAATTTTTGTGATAAGTACGTAAGAATGATGTCATTTTTAGTTAAAAATTGAAAAATAAAATCCGTACAAAGCAATTAACAACAAATTTTTAGTCTCAGAACACTTGCCAATTAAAGAAATTACACTTTTGAATAGTTCATTCTCTATTTGTAATATTTTTTCCCCCTTAAAACTAAAGAGAAAAGGTATTTTACTAACAACTTCAAATTAATGCAACTTTGAAAATATTGAGATTAGGACAAATGTTTATATGACATTTTTTGTTCAGCATATCCTTGGAATTAATCTCCCTAAGGGACGGTAAATCCTCGTGAATCACTCTGTATTGTATAGAGAAGGTGAGAACTTTCCTCTTTAAGTCCGACTTTCTATCTTCGTCTTGTTTAACTTTCTTTCATTTCGACTTATAATTCAATACGGTTAAAGGGAGGTTAGGCCTATCTAGCGTGTAAGTGATATAAATGTGCAGATTGAAGGGGACAACAGAATACATTAAGATATGTAAAGAAACCTAGTATGCGTTTTGTAATTAAATGCATGATTAATTAGAAAATTAGGCAACAGTCTGCGTAGCTTGGCTCACGTAATAATAATAATAATAATAATAATAATAATAATAATAATAATAATAATAATAATAATAATAATGTTTTATTTTCGCTGGCAGAGTTAAGGCCATAAGGCCTTCTCTTCCACTCAACCAGCCTTAATCAATACAATACATAAATTTAAATTACAAATATTTTCACTACACTTAAAAGGTTCTCCAGCAATAATCTTCACTACACATTTATTTAAATTTAGATAAATCTATAAGGTAAAGTAGTAACTTAATGTATGAGCTAATTTAATTCAATGAAAGCACGTACGTATTCGGTCTGAACAACTGAGTTCCGTCCCTTAGTCACTGCAGTAAGTTAGCGGACTTCCTAATGACAGGCTGCTGGGTGAACAGTATAGAGCAGAACAGAAGCCTCGCGTGGCCTTGAGTCCCCCATCTCCGCGCGCATAGCCGGCCGGCCAGCCGTGAAACCTGTTCTGCTCTATACTGTCACCTAGTATAACGATACGTGTTAATCCTTTTATTTCATTTGCAAGAAAGTCGTCCATATTATTGAAAATCTGCGTAGGACTAGATCATTCCTTATCAGTTTCTCTAATGATAAAAGTAAAAATCAGAATCGTACGGATATTACTTACCGAGTAAAACAGTGCTAAAAATTTAGGATAAAATTATTTTTTCTGAGAAAAGTATTCATTTGTGACTAATATGGTATCATAATTTTTTATTATACTCTATCCAAGGAATAAGCTGTTAAAATTTGCACAGTTATACGCATTACTTTCAACCTGTACGCTATATCTATGGACGAACACTTTACAGGCTCACATTGCAGGCCTCCCTGGTTATGTGGTCAGCACGGAACAGGGCTACCGTTGAGATAACACACTACAGTACATGACAGGAGACAAACACCAAGTACCATGGACAGAAATAAATCTATTCCATTGTAATGCCGAGAATCGAACAACGGACCACTTGGTGAGGAAGGCGCAGACCTCTCTTTAATTATTTAGTTACTTGTTCATAATTTTGAGTTACCTGACTTTATTGTTTTCGATGTGCGAGTTCCTAATAATGGAAAACTCTTACAGTAAATGAAATTATTTTCGTTCCTCTTTAAACTTTGTTCCCCACGTCCGTTGCAATTCGCTTCTCTGTCGACCCAGGCTTTTACTTTTCAATTATATATTTTCGTTATATTAAGTACAGAGAGGAAGTTTCTTGACATGAGATATTAGTTAGTATCTGTGATTGTGTTGTGTGAGTTTCAAACCATGTATTGAGATTTTTCTGATGTACTTCCAGGTTTCTTTAAGTAGGTAGTTTCGATATATTCAATATGTTCAATGACTTCATTCCCACTGTGTATAACTTCAAATTATTCTTTTGAAGATAGAGTTTGAACATTACAAGAAATAGATTCAGGAAAATACTCGTTTTCAACTTAGAACTATCTGTACAGCAAATATGGTTTCAAAGACATCGTTTATTTTTCTGTTCAACTGTCTCTGTATAACGATTTCCTCTAACAATTTGACGGGATTCGCTCATATTCAGTTATCTAAGTCAATTTGCCGGGAATAATGCACTTGAAATAAAATATTATTAAGATATGAACTCAAGTTTGTTTTAATAAATACTATCAAAATTATACGCAGGCCTACGTTATTAAAAGCCACCGGCATAGCTCAGTCAGCTAAGGCGCTTGCCTGCCGATCCTGAGTTGCGCTCGGGCGCGGGTTCGATTCCCGCTTGTGTTGATTGCCTGGCTGGGTTTTTTCCGAGGTTTTTTCCAACCATAAGGCGAATGTCAAGTAATCTATGGCGAATCCTCGGCCTCATCTCGCCAAATACCATCTCGCTATCACCACTCCCATCGATGCCAAATAACCGAACAATTGATACAGCGTCGTTAAATAACCAAGTAAAAAATACTTCATTATATTTAATTTTCTGGAAAAACTAAATTCTCGATAGATTGTTGGCCGTATCAAAATGTTATTTGAGAGAAAGCGCTCGTAATGACCTGATCTATAACTCGTGTGAATGTAATTCCTTTGCTTCCACTCTGTATGTGTTAGATCTTCATCTTTTCCTTAGACAACTCATTTGAAGCTGTCGACTAAGATAGAGCGAGAGAGGTAGCATTCCATAACTACGTGGAAGATGATTTCTCGTGATGCTAATATGGATACAAATCCGGGAATGTTTTTCAGTATGTTGAGATATTTTACGAGTATTTCTTCGTTAGGTTCCTTAGGATTCCTCATTTGTTTCCACCAGGCATAGTTTATTTCTGATAATACACCGTGTCCCGCTTAGAGGGATCGAGAAATAAATACTCACCACTTAAAATGAGATAAAGATATCGTTATGATTTACATCTGACAAGAAAGAGAAACTGTCCAAGTTTATGCAACACGTTTGTTTATGAATAACTTTGGTTTGTTTGTTGCTAGAGCACTGAAACAAGCCTGGCGTCATTTTGTAGGAGAACACACTAAGGTAAACATGTAGACACCACAACAGAAAGTTCAGTGCGTGCTATAGCTAGCAGAAGAAAAATCTGTTACGCGAATACAACGTCATGTTCGTAATACATGGAATGTAGATCCACCTGGGGATAAAACAATTCTCAAGTGGGACACAATATTCCGAGAAACAGAATCTGTGCTACCGCAAACTGGGAAACATGCGAAACGGTGTGTAACTGAGGAGACAATCGAAAGTCTGCGAACGGCATTCACTAGGAGTCTACAGATTGGATTGACGAGAAACTCCGTCATTGGACTGTTCTTCTTCGTAGAAACTACAGTCACGGGAAATGTATATCTGGACATGTTGCTGAACTTTGTTGTTAACAAACTTTCCCCAGAATCGATTTTTCAGCAGGATGGGACACCACCCCATTATCATCAAAGGGTGCTTCAGTTCTTGGATGAAAAATCCCCCGATAGGTGGATCGGAAGAGGAGGACCCTTTGCCTTGCCACCCAGGTCACCCGATCTGACCCCCTTGGACTTTTTTCTGGGGATTTGTGAAGGATGCTGTGTACCAAAGAAGTAGAGCTATCAACACTTTGGAGATACTGAAGCAACGCGTCACAAATGCATCTGCGCTAGTGACTCCACAAATGTTACAGAACACTCGGCGGGAAGTTGAATACCGTTTAGATATCTCCAGAGCAACTCGAGGCGCACACATCTAGTTGCATTGACCATTCTCTGAAACTCAGAGAGTTCTTACATCAATTTATGTAACAAAGTATGTTAATAAACCATTATTTACACTTGAAATTATCACTTATTTCTCGATCCCTCTAAACGGGACACCGTGTATTATAAACTGTTTTTCGATTGGCTTATAATATTTTTCTGGTATACTGACAGAAAATGACAACTTAATCAAAAAAACTAGTTAAAACTATTTGTCTCGTGCTTCCTTCTGACTTAAAATAAAATTATACAAGTTACGAATAGTGTGTCTTCAAAAATGTTTGTGTTGGACCCCGGACTCATTTCACCAGCATTATCACCTTCATCTCATTCAGACGCTAAATAACCTAGATGTTGATAAAGCGTCGTTAAATAAGCTACTAAAAAAAGTTTTACTTTTTTTTTTTTTGAGAGAGAGAGACAGAGAGAAGTAAATTATTATAACTATATAACTATAATTCCAGTCGGAAATTTAATATAACAATTTTAGGTATTGAATATATGTACCGTATCCAAGTAATTCATCATCATAATCACTCAATTAGGGTTGTAGGCTCCATGTTCTATTTTGATACTGTAATTATAATGCTTCAATCTAGAAGTCTCTTGAGAGGTCGACGACCTTGACTTCTTCTTTCATTGGAATGATACTTGAGGATAAAATGTGGTAATCTGCTTCTGTCCATTCGACTAATGTGTTAAGTCCAAGTAATTAGTAATTTTGAATTATGTCCAAAACTGGCTAGATTGTGAGTTTTCATCAAATTTTTTCATTCGTTTTATAGTCCTGCACCAAAAAATTAAGTCTTCCAAGTTTCAAGTCATAGGAATCACAGGTTCCCTAACCTGATTTTTTTTTCAAATATAACCTTTTTATTTTCACTGAAACGAGGTGATTAGCAGTTACAACTTTTTCTTCTAGCAACAATTTCAACAATTTAGAGTTTTAAAAATGTAGTTTTGAATTAATGTCATATAGAATAACTATGTAGGACCGAGAAATAAAAAAAAAAATTGCAGATAAAACCCTTTTATTCTCACCTAGTGCTTTGTCGCTTAGTGCTCGTTGCTCACATCGAACTACGATGAAGTGAAAATGTCCCATCCATAGCGAAAGCAAACTCCCTTAGACGGGGGACTGCATGTTTGCGGCAGGACGGATAATCAGGAGGATTAAATCACAGCCAGTTTGCGTTGGTTTTGGAGGACCCGATTGCAGTACATCGAAAAACATCTTTTAAGCCTGATAAATCGAAAGAGTATCCAGAAAGTAACAGCACCACCGATGACGTAATGTTCGCTTAACGCACAAAACTAACTCTTAAACTATCGATAAAAAATAATGTTGATATTTCTGAACTAAATTTATAAATTAAAGTTGGCACCACTGATATCGTAATGCTCGTTTGTCTGTTTCAGTACCTAAATCTACTCACGAATGTTTTCTACAGCAACATGCATGTAAAAATTCACAGTCATTGCAACCAAAAGAAGAAATACATGTTTAATTATCGAAAAGTATAACTTTGGCAAAATTGTAGATTTTTATGAACATCAAACGAGATGGCATTATTGTCACTGAAGTATAGCCATATTTTTAACCCAGTCGTGGACAGTCTTAAGTCTGTGAAAATTGGGAAGGAAAATGTGGCTGTGTTATAACAAGAATTTACACACCCCTAAGTCAGTCACCACGTGTTGCTGAGTCTTGTCGCAAACATGTCCTTGAAACTAGCAGAACAATGCTGCAAACGGGTTACCTTTTATGACCCAAAATGATTACGTTTCTAGAAAATTACCGCAAACGTGCTTCCCCGCTTTGATGTACTGACAAACAACTGATCGCTACTGAATTAAGTCAGCAAATGAATTCGTTGTTTGTTCGTTCGCTAAATGTATACCGCCCTTTATGTCCTATCGCTTTATTGCTCCCATGTTTGTCTTTTTTTTTATCTTTTTCGTTTCAGTATGGTGTTGAAGAAATATAGACAATGCCCAACAGCTTTGGAGCTTACGTAACTATTCATTCAGACCCATGACCCATCACAAAGACGTGAAAGATTCGGGTACACATCTCAGATTTTCTTTATACTCTTCTTTAATTTATAAATTCATCATCATCATCACCACCATCATCATCTTCATCATCTTCTTCTTCTTCTTCTTCTTCTTCTTCTTCTTCTTCTTCAAGGTTTAGACCTTTCGGCCTGTTCCGCCTCCATTAAAATTGATCTCGCCAGCGTTTTACTGGTTTTCCTAATGATCTCCTTCCTGATGGATTATAATTCATGGCTGCTCTCGTTATATTACTTGTTGTTGGCATTCTATTTACATGTTCTTTCCAATTATGTTGATATTCTTTAATAAGTTGAATTATACTATCTATTTTTAATTATTTTCTAATATCTTCATTTCCTTTTTGTCCAATAGTGTATAACCCGCAACATAAGCTTATCTAAGAAATTTCATTTCACCTGCTTCAATTCTTCTTTCTTCGTTTTTCTTTAGAACCCAAGATTCGCAGCCGTATAGAAGGGACGGAATTGCCATTACTTTGTAATATTTGATTAATTTTTCCTTTCTCACTTTCTTTCCCAGTGTTCTACGTATTGTTCCAGAGAAATAGTTGAATTTATTTAATTTTTCCTAGATTTCACATTTTTTACCATATGTTATTGAACAACCTAAATATGTAAAAGTGTTGATTTGTTCTATTATTTTGTTCTCTATAACCAATTTCACTCTTATTGGTTGAGATCCAATAAATGTCATCGCTTTTATAAATTCAATTAATAAATTGTTTCGCTGCAGATATTAATACTTAAGTACGTTAATTGTATAACGAAGAAGTAAGTGTAACAGACGCTGCTTGTTTTATTTTTTTAATTCTGCTTTCTCTCGGTCTCAATCTTGACTCTTTCTCTTTTGTTTACTACGAGTTTTCTTGCTTACTGTGGACAGGGTTCACAATGTTTTATGTACGAGGAATAAAGTCTCCATTGGGACGAAAGAACAAGCCCTCGCACGGTGTTTACTGCACGCTGGACTTATTGGACCTGCCTAGGAAAGGTTTTATGTCACACCCCACCCATGAATTACCGCCCCTCCTTCCCTCTTGTGTCCACACCATAGCAACAATTTCATTTCGAAGTATGGTTAGCGGCACTACATCAACTCAATGCAATAAATGCGGCCGCCACTCGAATGTGTCGAAGCTGCTTTCATTCATCTCCTTTTTCATTCTTTGTGGCGAAAGTTTAGTACGCGGAGAAGCGGTTAAGCTGGAATTCTTATTAGAATTTAGCTGAATACAGCAAGAATTTCGCACAAAACAGCCGATGTAATATTTATCTTGCGGAAAGAGATGAAAAAGGGATTGAATTTAACATGCTTCGTTGACATGGAAGAAGCTCCTGTGAAGTAATATTACAGATTGGAATGGAAATTCTATTACAAAATCAGAAATGAGAATGTAAATGTTAAAATTATTTAAAGTAACAAACGTGTGAAAATTAGAAGACAGGAATGCAGCAAAATGATGTTCGCAGAACTGATACTAAGAGAGTTGTCAGGTTTATTATTATTATTATTATTATTAAAATGTATTTCAGTGAAACTTACAGCAGAGTCCGTATACGCCAGTTTCTATCTGATGCTTTTCGAATTCACTGCGGGCTAAAGCAAGGGGATGCACTATCACCTTTACTTTTTAACGTCGCTCTAGAATATGCCATTAGGAAAGTTCAGGATAACAGACAGGGTTTGGAATTGAACGGGTTACATCAGCTTCTTGTCTATGCGGATGACGTGCATATGTTAGGAGAAAATCCACAAATGATTAGGGAAAACACGGAAATTTTACTTGAAGCAAGTAAAGCGATAGGCTTGGAAGTAAATCCCGAAAAGACAAAGTATATGATTATGTCTCGTGACCAGAATATTGTACGAAATGGAAACATAAAAATTGGAGATTTATCCTTCGGAGAGGTGGAAAAATTCAAATATCTTGGAGCAACAGTAACAAATATAAATGACACTCGAGAGGAAGTTGAACGCAGAATAAATATGGGAAATGCCTGTTATTATTCGGTTCAGAAGCTTTTGTCATCTAGTCTGCTGTAAAAAATCTGAAAGTTAGAATTTATAAAACAGTTATATTACCGGTTGTTCTGTATGGTTGTGAAACTTGGATTCGCACTTTAAGAGAGGAACAGAGATTAAGGGTGTTTGAGAATACGGTTCCTAGGAAAATATTTCGGGCTAAGAGGGATGAAGTTACAGGGGAATGGAGGAAGTTACAAAACGCAGAACTTCACGCATTGTATTCTTCACCTGACATAATTAGAAACATTAAAAATCACACAGTTGAGATGGTCAGGGCATGTAGCACGTATGGGCGAATCCAGAAATGCATATAGAATGTTAGTTGGGAGACCGGAGGGAAAAAGACCTTCGGGGAGGTCGAGACGTAAATGGGAGGATAATATTAAAATGGATTTGAGGGAGGTGGGATGTGATGATAGAGACTGGATTAATCTTACACAGGATTGGGTCCGATGACGGGCTTATGTGAGGGCGGCAATGAACCTGCGGGTTCCTTAAAAGCCATTTGTAAGTTATTATTATTATTATTATTATTATTATTATTATTATTACTATTATTATTATTATTATTATTATTATTATTATTATTATTATTATTATTATTATTATTATAAGATACCGGAAGAGGGAAAGAATTAAGAAAAGAATAAACTTGGTATTATGCATCATCATCAACAGCTACACTACAAATCATAGAGAACATAAAAATATCTCCCACTCAATGTGCAGGGTGTCTACATGAAATCTCTAAAACTTCAGATGTGAATAACAAATTATTGAGACATGATATCAGGATTCGGTTTTCTGCATGTTAATCAGAAACTATCAAAGTTTTCTTTATGAAAATTCTGTTGGATTGCTTAAATGCGTTTTTTGGTTGCAGGTGTGAATTTTGGTGAAATCTGACACTGAAGAAGATGTGGATACCTCAGGAGATGGCACAATTTGTATCCTGGTTTATCGTGACACGATCAGTAAGCCCTATTAAATTCATTCGCAGTGCCGCCAGAGAATTGAACTTGCCGCGTTCGACTGTCCACAAAGTCCTTTACAAGAATCTGAGTCTGTACGCGTACAAAGTTCAACTAGCGCAAGCTCTTCAGCCCGATGATCGTCCATGCCGCAAAGCATTTGCTGTCGACATGCTGGCTAGAATTGACGCCGAGGAAGGATTCCTTCGGAGAAAAATACATTTTGCACTTGTTCATTGTCCTCCACACTTGTGTATTGTCGCCAACTGCCCTTTTGCCACAGCACACTCCTAGTCTCTATAAATTTTTGGTGCCGTCCCCGGATTGTTGGGGCGGTTCTCTCTAATACTGAATCCAAACGTGATGTTGCTCCTACGTATCTGATCGTGTCTCGATAAACCAGAATACATATTGTGCTATCTCCTGAGGTGTCCACATCTCCTTCACTGTCAGATTTCATATTTCACCAAAATTCACATCTGCAACCAAAAAACGCATTTCAACAGTCCAACAAAAGTCCCATAACAACTTTTAGGGTTTCTGGTTAACATGCAGAAAGCCGCATGAACACATTCCCTTTGCTACCCGATATGTTAAGAAAAAACGGTGTTCAAACCTAACCGGTTTGCCAACATCCAGTCACGTATCATCTGACAAAAATGTGACCAATATAGCTACTTTTTCTGCGACTGAAATTGCAAATCGACTATATAAAAAGCCGATTTTATAGTTCAATGTTAATATCAATGTTATTAAACTGACAAATTCGGTAAATAATGGATATTCATAATATCTGTTTAAAATTGTCAGATTGGCAATTCTTATAACCAATTTCTTCCCATTATTTCCATCGTAACATAGCTAGCACACTATGAACCATGTGGCAAACTAAGACACCTATGAGGATATAATGTACATCGTAAGAGTTAAATCCCCATGCTACAATACAATAACTGCATAGAAAATAGAATGTCAGAATAATGATGAAGAGGAGAAAAAGCAGACGTGTTGAGTTCTAAATTTATTTCATATCTTCAGGCTTTCAGGGAGAGAAAATTAATTATGGATGTAGATTATATTATTATTATTATTATTATTATTATTATTATTATTATTATCATCATCATCATCATCATTACTATCATTACTATTATTATTTGTGATATTGCTAATAATGCCGTGTGAATAGTTTTTGGAGAAACTGCAACCCGTCAATCTGCATTTCGGCTGAGCTTCTCACAGGCTCCGGGACGCAGACAGATGTGATATGCAACGCTATATATATATTGGTAATAAGGACATACCGCAATATATTTGTGTAACATACTACTAAATATAATAACTTAAAGCGTCATTTACGCACCGAAATTTGGAAAGGAAATGCTAAAATCATGTACCTGCTTGTTTCAAATATTTATCGCACATATTTAAGAGATGACGCATAACTCGCCGTTGCAGTTCTCTTTGAAAAATAGAGGCGAAGTTTCCCCAGATACTATTACCTAGGCCTACATATTTTTGCTGTTAATTCTGTCCTTGAATACGAGTCCTCTCGTAGAACGTCTGCTGTATGTGATGTTGCAGAATCCTGTTGGTAAGGGAGCGTGCTTTCGCTATTGTCAGGCTCTCTGCGTAATCTGAGCCTGCGGGCCGCTCGGCCTAGAGTTACATCGACACGTTGTGATTTCTCTGTAATCTACCCACAAAGTTTCATTAATACAACAAACCGAAGTATCTTTCACTGCGAAGAACGACTTTAAGCCACATTGCTGGATTTTCCGATATATTTAGCACTTTCCTAGTCAAAGTCAGGATAGGAGAAGAAATATCAGAAGGAAGTGAAATAGGGAGAGGACTATGAAAAGAGTGCCGTTTATAACTTACCCTGTTCAACATCTATTTGGAGGGATTAGTAAAAAACTGTTTTCAAAATATGGAAGGGGTGATAATAGCAGGAAAAATAAAGTGCATAAGATTTTCTGATGATATGGCGTTCGTAGCAGAAGAGAAGACGATACTAACACTAAGGAATGTGGTACTGGAGCTAAATGACACTTGTGAGTAGTATTGGGTGAAGATTAATGCAAACAAGATTAATACCGTGGTTATCAGAAGAAAAATAAAGAAAGTAAGCCTAAGAATTCTAAATGAGGCAGTAGAACAAGTGGACAGCTTCAGATACTTGGGGTGTACTATAAGTAGCAATATGAGCTGCAGTCAGAAAGTCAAAAGGAGAATAACTATGGCAAAGGAAGCTTTTAATAGAAAAAGGAACCTCCTGCGAACCTCTGGAAAAAGAATTAAGGAAGAAACTAGTGAAGTGCTTTGTGTGCAGTGTGGCATTGTGTGGGACAGAAACATGGACATTACGACGAAGTGAGGAGAAGCGATTAGAAGCGTTTTAAATGTGAATATGTAGAAGAATGAAGCGTGTGAAATGGACAGACAGAATAAGAAATGAAGCTGTGTTGGAAAGAGTGAGTGAAGAAAGAATGGTGCTGAAACTGATCAGGAAGAGAAAAAGGATTTGGTTGGGTCACTGGCTGAGAAGAAACTGCATATTGAAGGATGCTCCGGAAGGAGAAAAGTTTGGCATAGAATAAATTCCTTTTCAGAACGAAAAGTTGCATTTGTTCGGATCACATTACTGCACATTTAAAAGACAATATTAATATTCTTTCAGCGATTCATTATCATAATACACTGCTCTCTAAAATTGACTATGCATATTGGGAATGAAGTCAATGGCTTTCCCAAAGCGCGCTATAAAATATTTCGTATAAAACAATTCTTTTTCGAAAAGGAAGCAAAAACAAACAAACTTGTATTTAACTTTTTTTATTTGAAATATATCGAAGAATAACATCCTTAAATTAATGACATTGTTTACGGTTCACTCTGTATACATGATGGATGTGATGTAACTCTGCAGACTGAAACGGGCAATAGAATACACTAAAGTAAATAAACAACCTATTTTGCATTTTTGTAATTAAGTCAATGGTTGGTTAGAAAATAATTTTGTTGTATTCTATCCTAGGAATAAGCTGTTAAAATGTGCACAGGTATGTTGCTGTATGTTACAATTCCACTATCTGATCCGGTTTCACTGGAACTTGCTTACTACGTTCAATCTCATATTACGAGTCCAGCTCGATATCCCTGACCTACACCGGTGGCAATAATAATTTTCATTTTCTTGGTAGCCTATGTGAAGACTAAAGACAAAGTACAGTATTGTAATGTTGCATCAAACAATTTTCAAGTATTGTAATCATTCTGTTACACGAATAATGAGTCCTTATTAGTACATACATACATACATACATACATACATACATACATACATACATACATTCATTCATTCATTCATTCATTCATTCATTCATTCATTCATTCATTCATTCATTCATTCATTCATTTATTTTATTCCATAGATCTTACATGAGCAATGAAGCTTTAAGATGTGGAACATGTCAACATTTTACAATATTACAATTACAATTTTTACAAATTTTTATAGTTTTACAATTTAGTAATTTTCCACAATTTTTACAATGTTGTACAATTTTTTTACATTTTGGCGAGATGTAGTGAGATGAAATGAGGTCCGAGGATTCGCCAAAATATTACCCGGCATTTGTCTTTTCGGTGGGGGAAACCTCGGAAAAATCCAACCAGGTAATCAAATCAAAGGAGGTAATCAAATCAAAGGTGTTGATGCCAAGGACTCGCCATAGACCATCCGGCTTCAGTCCCACGGCTGTGGAAAACCTCGGAAGAAACCAAAGTCCAAAGGGGGATCCAACCCAAGCCCGAACGCAGCTCCGGAACAGCAGCCCAGCGAGTCTGCCGACTGAGCTACATCGATGGCTCTACTAAAAGTATACAATACATAGCCAATCAGATTATTAAATTTACAAACGCAAACGATCATTCATAAGTTGAGCTATATTATAATACAAAACAATGTAATTAAATTTAAGGCATAAACAATTCAACCAGTTGTGATATACAGAAATTGATAATACATATCATGCACACTACTTCAAATTACAAACACAAACAATTTATCAGTAGAGCTATATAGATTACTATTCAATTTAAAGCATATACAATTCATCGGCCAAAACTATACAAATATATACAATACAAAGTAGCATACTTTCATTAAGCTATACAAATTTGTGCAATTAATATCAAGTAGATTAATTCAATTTATAATCATAAACAATTCATCAGTTGAGCTATACATATTACCATTCAATTTACAGTAGGTCTATATACAATTCATCACTAGAGCTACACAGACTAGTAATCATTTTAAGAACATATACAATTCATCAGCCAAACTATACAAACATATACAATCAAATTAGTTCAATTTACAAACTTATTTTCGTTAAGCTATACAATTCATATGAAGTACATACATACATACATACATACATACATACATACATACATACATACATACATACATACATACATACATACATACATATATACATACATACAGTAAAACCCCGATTATCCGTCACCCTATTAACCGATTGGTGGATTATCCGACTGTATTTCTCGCTCGTAGAAAAAAATACGAACTACTGTACATTATATTAGTACGAATTTTTCCTACAGAGTGTTTTTTATAAATCTTTACCCTTACGCATTGTGGCCGTACTGTTTAACTTCTATGCAAAATATCTTCTACAAGCGCCAAAAGAAAACATGTTGTACTACGGCAAAAAGTGCAAGTAATTGAGTGGTTTGGGAAAAGAGAAAATGTGGTTCATTTCACATCACAATACGGGATATGAATTACAAATGTAAGCGGTTTAGGCTAATGAAAAATAAAATATAAACTGTATAAAATTTGTAAATCTACAACATGAGACCGCCACTATTCCTATCTTTCCACAGACAGTCGTCATAAGGAGTTTCCTTAGCCTTTAAAAACCCGTCGTTGAAAATCAGACTTAAGTACAATAAATAATGTTTCAATAACTGATCTATCGGAAAATCAAATATGAATTGTAAAAAAACAAAACAGACTTAAATTATTGAACTTCTGCTCCATTACCTAGCGTATTAAAAGAAAAACCATAGAGAAAATTAGGAAAATATTATGTAGTTAGCTTATGAAAACTTTTTATGGTACGGATTATCCGATTTTTTCGATTAACCGTTCACTCCACCCCCTTCATTACTACGGATAATAGAGGTTCTACAGTACATACATACATTTCTGAGGACAGAGAAATACTTTTAACGTATACATACTTGTAAATTCTCGCGTTCTTTGTTTCAAATAAGGCATATAATAAGAAATATTAACAAATAGTCTAATAATAAAGAAGTGTTGCAGCTAAATTTGTTGTATCTTGAAAAGGTTGTATTCAGTTTGTGTTTCCAGTACTAAACTTATTTACAAAACTAGGAAATAATATGATTTTGTTATGTGTGTTTAGGTACAATCTGTCTAAAATTACTATAATTATTGTACCACGCCTCATTCTGAAATTCAAATCATGGAGTAGATGTCACAACCACTTGCATGAGCCGCCAGAGCGCACCCTGGCAGTGAACTGCTTTTGCAGCGAAATTACAAACTGTTAAGGCTGGCTCCGTCTGTCTTTCTCTCTTTCAAGGTTTTTTAGCACTTTGTGAGCACGAGTTGTCAATCCATGTTCTTGTGGAATACACTGTTCGACTGCAGTAGCTCCCCGCTATCAGCTCAAGCAGTGATGGAGCTCACCTGCACAGATGAGCTATGCAGTAGTTACACTAGAGTTCAAGGTCACAGTGCTAAAGGCCTTCGATCCGTTCCTTCCATAAAAAATAATATATCTTCTAATGCGGTTGAGTATTCTGCCTCCATGAAGTAATATGTGTAGGTTACTGTAATTTCTCTAAGTCATTCGCTAACGAGCTTTGAATGTTGTTTGATGAAGATAAACCATGCAAGTAGTCGTTGGAAAAGTTCCCCTCACACAGTTTATTTAAATCTGGCAAAACGCTAGAGATTTTTTTTTTCGTCGTAGTGGTAAAATAAAAAAGAATTCAAACTCCCTGAAGGAAATGAAGCGCGACAAGGTTACTGAGTGAGCCGTCAAGCTGAGTTAATGAAGCATGGAGGAGGCCGTGACCTGATAACAGACAAACGCAAATCATTTCTTAGTTCAAGTACATGCAAGTAATCGGGTGGTTATTCAACGAAACGAAATAATTCAAATGTTTAATTTGCATTGAAATGTCGTCCTAACAACCGTTGTACAGGACTGACAAACTTTAATACTTTATGTGTTCTGCTAGTTTTCATCACCCTCATCATCATCATCATGATCACACTACCACCGTCACCATCATCATCATTATCATTATCAACATCATTCTTTCCGTCTTAGTCGCCGCCACAATCTGAAATTGGGTGATTTAAGCACTGTCAGAAATTAGCTATGAAACAATAATTAAACTCATAAATTGCCACTAATTTACAAAGCACTTAACATATAATTTTTATCTGACCTCACAAACTGAAAAGTGTATTTGACTGAAAATTTATTATTATATATAATTATTAATTGCATTCACACTTTTCTGAACCAACATGTCTTTTAAATTCATTGAAGCCAGTCAGGCTAAAAAACTAGCTTACAATTTTTTTAATACTAAGGTGAAATTGCACAAAACAAAAGCAAACATATGGTTTAATAAATATGCCACTGTTAAGATTAAAAATAACTCAACAGCAGCTAAAAAAACAAAACAACAAGCACAACTAAATTGGTTAAAAAACGAAATAAAATATTTACATAAAAAGAAAGAAATACTTAGCAATAAACTATATGATTTACATCTATCAACAGCAAAATCTACAGGCATCTATTGGAACACAATACAACAAATATGTCACGATAAAGTTGAACAATTGATGTCTGATAAATATGAAACTCTGAACAAGAAATTGAATTCCCTCACAGGTTTAAAACCGCAGAAAACCATCCCACAAGAAAAAGAAAAAAACAAACAATAGAATAATTAACCTTACTAATTTAACTTTAACCTCAGATGACATTGATATCTTAAATAAAGGCTATAAACACAATTTTGTTCCTAGCAATAAAGAGAAAATTATAGAAGATTTAGCTAAAGAAACTGAAAACATCATAAAGAAAAGTTCTAATGAAAACAAAGAACACCTTAGATACAAAACTGCAAAAATCATCACACAATATATGAATGACCCAAAAACAGATAAATCGTTACGAAAAGCTAAATTTGAACACAAAAAAATTAAAAAACTGGGAAAGAAACTAAAACAAAATGAAATAATACACGTTAAAGCCGATAAGTCAGACTCTATAGTATTAATGAAAAAAGAAGAATACATAAACAAAACTTTATATTTCATTACCAAAAATCAAATCACGGAATTGAAGGTTGATCCAACTGAACACTACCAAAAACAAATAAAACAGGCTATAAAATCAGCTCATGGCTTAATATCAACATCAAAATCTTATAAACACATTGACCAAAATCCCAGTATTCCTGTATTAAAAACTCTACCAAAAACTCATAAGCCAACTCTGTCTATGAGACCAATAGTCAATAGTATGCACGCTCCGAACCACAAAATTAATAAATTCCTTTTAAATTTCCTAAAAAAGACTTTACCTATTGATAATAAATATACTTTGTTAAATACACAACAACTAATACAACGTTTAAGAAAATTAAAAATCAATAAACAAGATAAACTACTTTCCCTTGATATTGAAAATCTTTATACCAACATCCCCGTTGAAGAAACTATTCACATTATTACCACAAAACTAATAGAGCTCAAACTTGACCCCATTTTAGTAAAACAACTAGAAAACCTGTTACATACCTCCTTACAACAAAATTATTTCACCTTCAATGAGAAAATATATAAACAGGTTAAAGGTTTAGCCATGGATGACCCTATATCCGGCCTTATGGCAGAAATCTTTCTACAAAATTTAGAAAATAAAAACATCCCTAACATACAAAATCAGCATAACATAAAAAATTATTCCCGATATGTAGATGATACCCTAATCATACACAATGGCACATCATCTTCTGATTCTATAGTTACTTCATTCAATAAATTACATCCTAGCCTAAAATTACATATGAGGAAGAAGTGCAAAGAACAAACAATTTTCTTGATTTAACTATTAAAGTAAACAAATCCAAACTCACTTACAATATTTAGTTACGAAAAGTTACTTCAGTTGATTATACTATATTTAAAACATCTAACCACCCATATTCACAAAAATTATGTAAATTTAGGTATCTCATTGACCGCTTAATAAATACTCCTTTAAGTCAAACAGCTTATACAAAAGAAAGAGAATACATAATACAACTCGCCATAAACAATGGCTTCAACAGAAACACAATTGAAAACTATATTCGAAATAGAATCAAGAGACTGGGAAATAAAAATAAAACCTTCACCACATTACAACCCACAAATCCAGAAAAAGATATAATTAGATACCCAATGACATATTTTGGAAAAATTAATAATCATTTAACTTCATTTTTTAAAAAAGAAAATATACATATTACTTTCAGAACTAATAACAAAATAAATAGCATCATTCCCAACAAATTGCGTAAAACGAATAAATTCTCACAAAGTGGTATTTATCAATTAAAATGTAAAAATTGCAATAGAAAGTACATAGGACAAACCAAACGGATTTTCCATATTAGATTTAAAGAACATAAATCAGACTTCCATAATAACAGGAATAAATCTAAATTTGCTGCTCATCTTATTGATTCAGGCCACGAAATTAATAGTATACAAAACACCTTAAAAATTTTAAAAATAGTAAATAATTCCCACCTTATCAACACTGCAGAAGAGTTTTTTTATTGTAAAAAATCAAGACCCTAATAATCCATTACTAAATGAGCAAATACCAAATTTACGTAATCCCCTATATCACTTAATAAAATAAAATATTATCGAACAGTCACTCTTGGCATTCCCTCTCAGTTATCTGTCCATACATCATCACTCAGTCTAAAACATGTAACGTTCTGGTGAAACACGCCTCCTTGTCTGGACGTAAACAACTGAACAACTATGTAAGTATAAATATAATAAACTTTTTAAAAAACGCTGAATCAGCTCACAACCTTTCAAAATTAATATTACGCTATTAACTTAAATATTTTCAGACAAATATGACATTCACCACGACGAATTAGACTGCGTGCTCTCCTACCAACAGCACTTGCATCACAGCTTTTTCTATCCCTTTTAAATTTATACATTATATATAACATTTTAACATACTTAATATCAAATTGTACAAATTTAATTTTAATGATATGACCTAATGAGAATATTTAGCCTTAATTGTATAAGGTTAATATCATGCTGTGCCTTTCTTTGTTTTATACACATACGAGAACCTAGCATCAGTGTTCAGCTTTACCATGTACAGTTTACCTCAAGAGGCACGAAACTTATATACTTGTAAATGCCAGCACGTGCACTACTTACTATATCATTAATTATTAGATCAACTATCGCCTAATTTAAAATTGTTTGCATCTCATGCACCTGATCATGACTTTTTAAAGTCGAAAATATTAGTGACTTTGTAATAAATATTGTGATGTAGCAGATTATCTGACCTCACAAACTGAAAAGTGTATTTGACTGAAAATTTATTATTATATATAATTATTAACTTAACATATAGTTTATTTTAACATCAGTTGACTTCAGCACTTCTATCCTTGGGGACAATTATCAGAATGAATGTTTGTTTATTTTTTTTGCGTTCTGGCTTTGCAAAACTGATTCTACCAACACTGTTTCGCGGAATACGGATAACAAAGAACAAAAACACTGTCTTATGGCAGACTCATTTTAAAATCTCGTATAAAGAGAACCAATTATTAGGATTTTCGGACCCGTTGAGACTTGTTTTGAAATGTAATATATTGGGTATATTTTCATTAAAACTTTGTCATATTAGATTTGTTCGCACAGCAGTTCCAAACTGGTTTGAACAGTTCCGATCATGCGCACAGCGCAAACTTCAAACTCTGTTTCTGACTAATAGTCACGCGTTCGTACAGCATGTCAAACTGTCACAAATTGATTCCTGACAGTCAGAATTGATTTGCGAATTGAGTGAAAACCAATCTCAAATCATAGATGACGCATGCGCATTAAAATAGTTTTGCCATTGTTTTCTGTATATTGTTTACAACATAACCTATACGAGTATGCCGTAAATAAATAATCAATTGTATTTTATTACTGTTGTCTTCGTATAATTGCCATTTTTCAGGAAGGTAATACTATTACATAAGCGTGCGTACTATTCTAAAGTTTTACCGCGTAAGTTATAAGCGTACTAGGCCTATTATTTTTTATTCAGTAGCTGTAACATTTAATTCTCTGGATACGTCATGTGAAGCTATTCTTATTAACTCTTAAAACTAATATATAGCATAGACGAAGTTAATGATTTTATTTTAGTTCACTTTTAAAACAAATCCGCATTTTATGATTATGAGTATGCTCTTCATAAAGATTAACGCTATACTTCACAATACCGGTACCGCATAAGTAGTTATGTACAATGACTATGTCAATTAAAAATAACGCTTTACTTCAGAATACCGCGTAAGTACTTATATAGCAAGGCTGTGCAAATTGAAAATAATTTAAAAACGTGTTTTTATTGATGGTACAAGGGTAGATAAATAAATAAGTGCGTAAAAAAGATGTCTTGCACCAATGATGAAATAACGGCAAATAGGTTATGTACTTACGCGGTATTATTCTGAAGTCGTTTCCAGATTAATTGTAGCAAAATTATTTTCCGGAAGTGTTTTAAAATATAAGTTAGGCTAATTTAGGCTTGTAATTGATCTTTCAAATGTCTGATTCAAGCACTTACAGTAATAACGATATGGAATATATATCCAAAGGGGATGAGTTAGACTTGCTGGAATTATCTGAGGAAAGAGACAGGCCCTAAAATGAAACTTATTTTCAACATATTATCCCTAGGTACAATAACAGCGAATTTATTATTTCCGTGTAACCCGCCATGTAGCAGAGAATCCCTCTCAACAATTTTAAGTTTCACAGTATTTTAATTAATTGATTCTGCTGTCGTAAGTTCAAACACGTATCTAGACGGTAATGGTTCCAACCAGTTTGAAAATGCGTTCGTACCGTTCAAATCACGGATGGTTTGAAATTAGTTTTCAAACCGATCATGTGCAATAGGTGAGGTTGGAACAGTTTGCAAACAGTTCTCAGACAATCATAAATTTGCTGTATGAACAAACCTATTACTGCTATATTGTTGAAGGTAAGTTGAGACTAACTTTTGTGTTAGAAATTCCTTGTAATAGATGTATGCTGACAATCGTACTGCATTGTGCATTATAAAAATAACATAATCGTTGTACAACACTAAAAAATAGGACCCGTAATAGGCCTATAGTAAGAAGTGTAAGAAAAGGTAAACTTATCTCTATTACAGCTCATAGAGGCCGACAAAGTAGCAGGAGGGGAAGTATTTCGCCTCTACAGACAATCGGCAATAATGACAGAAGGGATGTCAAGGAAATACTCATTTCTGTTAGAAGCTGAGTACGCTAACTCCCAGGGTCATAGTATGGGCGAAAGGTTCAAAATTAAAATTATATTTTATTTAACGACGCTCGCAATTGTCAAGGTTATATCAGCGTCACCGGTGTGCCGGAATTTTGTTCCTCAGGAGTTTTTTTTTTACATGCCATCGACCTGGGCCCGGGCCGAACCCGCAACCTCGGGCACAGAATGCCAGCAATCTACTGATGCGCCACCCAAGCCGATCGGAAGGTTTAGGTCAATAGAGAAAATTCATGACGAAATTGGGAATCAAACTCGCAACCTTCTGGCTGGAGTCTGGCTTGTTAGGGTACGTAGAAGACGGAGCCTGATTGGTTACCGAGCTGGTCACTCGTAATTTATAATATTTGTACACAATGAATAGGCATATGGTTTTACTTCTCATAGGAGTTTTGTTTTTCCATTTTCAGTGCTATCAAATCATTACAAATTTTAATTGTTGATGGGGTCAACGTCTCAACTCTCATTATAAAGGAACTCTAGAGTCTAGGCATTGCAGATAATGACGGATTTATTATTTCATCGGTTCAATTTATTTTATTTGAGTACATAATGTACCTAGATGTATTAATTGTGTTATATTTCCGCTGTGTCGACTGCTAGCTGGTGTGATGTCAGTGCCAACTCCAGGGAGAAAGCAGAATCTCACGCTCAAACTGGTTTGAAGGTCATTGAAATCAGTCATGCTACATCAAAGATACCGATGCGAAGTGTCCATGCTGTATAATTATCTATACGTTGGAGAGACCTTCCCACAGCAAGTATGACGAACTTGGTTTTATTCCATCAAAACTTGAAAATAAAAACTACGAAAAATGTATATTTGGTTGTTGGATAATTAAAAACATAAAAACACAGCGTCTCCAAGCACATAGTACGATATGTAACTTCTTAATTCACTTTCATGAAAGTAATTTATTACTCAGCGTAGAAAATTGTGTAATTTACGTAAAATGTACTTCATGTAATTTACGCAGCCAACCCCTGGCATCAACAATCCTCCCACTGTTCTGCTTTGGAAGATACAGACACTGTGGATTAAGTGTCACTGAAGTGTATAACATGAATGTATAAAGTCTCCATATTGTCACGGTTTACAATGCAAGCTTTTACGATCGGGTACATTTCAGTAACGCGCACTGTACTTGTCTACCTCCGTAACTGCTTTGAGATCTGGGAGTTTCGAATTGTAATAAAGTGTAAGGACTGTCACCTGCACGAGAAACTCAGTGGTAGTCGTTCATTCAGGATACGTTCAGATTTTATGGACTTTGATCCGTGAGATTTATATGTTTATTACGTGTGACTCTGCAAATTATCTGTTTTTATGCTCCAGAATCGTAACAGTTGATATTAGCTACTGTCGTTTCACTTAGCTGAAGCTATAATTATGTTCCGAAATCATATTCCACAGATATGAGCATTTGCATTAAGAGAGAATGAAGCCTATCATTAATTATTTAAGTATTGAATTTAAACTGAGAGCTGTAATAGTTACATGGCTATATTTTTCAGTATTTTTTTAGGACCTACAATTTGACTTATTGTGCCGTCTCTTACAAATTTTACTCTTTCCTGTTTTACCCATCTGCGATTTGCAGGATAATTAAGGGGTTAGGTACAGCTTACAGCAGTAAAATTGTGGAAATATTCAACATTTTTTTCTTCCATTGCTGTATCTTGTATAATAATGAAAATTAGTATGTGTAAAACACTGTCCTTCTGCTATACGAAAAAAAAAATTAAAAAAATTATTTACATTTTTGTTTTCAAAATTCAGTTGTTATATATTTCTCATTGATCAGACCTATATGGATGTATGGCTCTGGTATATGGGGATCTGCATCCAATTCCCAAATCAGACGAATTCAGACAATACAGAACCGGGTCCTTCGACTAGTCGTGGATGCACCCTGGTAGGCCTACATCCGCAATGACAACCTACACAAAGACTTGAACGTGCCTACAGTTGAACCCACCCTGCGCAGCTCCTACATACGACTTCATTGCTCACTGGTTAACCATCAAAATGAACTGCTTAATATCATCCCAGAACAACTTCCACCGCCTCGCCAAATATGAAGATTAAAAAGAAAAAGACATTCAGATCTGTTGTTTGAAGATTAACATTTTTGTTTTATTTCACATATTGCCAGAGGAAGTCATAGGACTGCAACCTCCATACATGTTTTTTGTGTGCTTTTAGAGCACAGTATTTATAATTTTTAAGCACAATTGTATTGTACATAATTGTATAATAAAGTTTTCTTAAATAAAAAAAAAATTCAGTTCACTGTGCAGTGATGAAGCGTTTCCCACATAACTCAAAAACTATCCAACATTCTGTGATGAAATATTTTGTGTGTATTTATGCATGTCATATCTACAATATGGTGCAAGATCACTTTTCTAGCTTTGATAGATTGTCTGATAAAAAATAAATTCATTTTAAAAATGGCCAAATATCATTATTTTCTTCTAACACAAAATAAAAAAGTTATTATTTATTAAGGAACGTAGTTGAAAGAGCATGATATTGTAAAGATGAGTTTGAAAAATAAAATAAAAGAGAGAGAACATGAAAAAGTTAACAAGGTTACGAATTGTGAGGGAAACGCTTCATCATTGCACAGTAAACTGCCACCATTTTGAATTTTGAAAAAATATATAAATAATTTTTTTAATCGTAAAAATAGTTTTAATATAGCAGAAGGATAGTGTTTTACTCATACGAATTTTCATTATTATTCAAGATATAATAATGGAGGAAAAAATGTTGAATATTTCCAAAAAATTTACTGCTCTAAGCTATACCTAACCCCTTAATCGAGACGTTCACCCTCGGAGACCTATATTTGAAAAACAAGAAACTTGATGAGATTAAAAATAGTATGACATGAACAGCAAATTTTACTTGAATATCTGTCAAGCAAGGACATTATATTTTATCTGTAGTAAATTTACGAGACGAACTGTTGGCTTTGAATAGAATTGAATTTCGGTTTGGGGGAACTACGATACAGCACTGCGACCTAGTAGATCTATTGCATTTACCTTCGACCTAGGTGCTTTCGTGATCCTCATCGACTGATTACACCAAGGTTCGATGAGTATCCAGGTTTCGAGCAGGCAACCCACTCGTTTCTGGGTCAGCCCCATCCCTGCGTTGCCAGCCAACGTTTGGTGAATGCTGTGGGACGATAACGGAATGGAGTAATGTTGAAGCAATGATGAAGATGTCTAATATAGGGAAACGGTGCAACTCAGAAAAAAAAGAGATAGGCCAGGACTCGAATTCGAACCGCCTAGGCACGCCTTTGAGACAGGCCGAAGAACTGTCTACTTTATTTCATTTCCAAGGAAAGTCATACAGAACATTTCTTCCACACTCAATGCTGGATCTTTGGAATCTTGTCAACCCACTTGAGGTATGTGGATATACCCGGCCACGGAGAAATTTTTCCCTTGAAATTATTCAATTATTCAGAACATTTCTTACTAGTTAGGCGTTTCTTTATTTCTCTTTTCAGAGTGTACCCTCTTTCCAGCCCCTGATACAGTGCCACCTTTTCGCTTATGATGATCGTCCTCACTTTTCCTGCTCCGTTTCTTGCTTTTTGTATCAAAGACTTCCGGTAGAGGCATGTACAGTCTCAATAGAAACGTTGATGTGGAAATTATCCCTCCGAAATATGGGAACTTTGTGATGCACTGAGCATCAAGTTGGTAAATCCTTTAACTGGAATCCTATCAGTCAAAGGCAGAGGATTTAAATTGGCGTAAATCTACAACAAGGAACCCCAAATTTATTTCTAATACCATGAAAAGTGTCACTCTTTAAATGATCGTCCTAGGTGGAGTTTAAAACAGCTTATTTCGAATCTATTAGCCAGTATTGCAGCCACCATATCATTAAGAATTTCTCTACAGGGTGCTTTTAAAGCTTGTATGATATTCTAGGTGGTGAAAGATATGGGTATTTTGAAGATAAAATATAAATAACGGTTTCTTAAAATACGGCATCGTTTCAGAGAAACAGTATTTTGAAGTGAAATTTAAAACACAGTGATGTGATATTATGATGTGATTTACATTACATAGGGTTGCTGTTACTTAATTAGGATTTTAACATATCAGAAATATTAAATACTTTGTTATTGTTAGAAAATAACCGTTATGTATAAAATGTCCTCCATCCGTAGTTACGCACGAATGGCAGCGTTGTTGTGGAACATTTTGTGACACGTGTCAATAAGTGGGGTACATGAATGGCTTAACATAACCTCCTTCAGAGTCATGACTCGTGACTAGAGTCCTGCGTTTGGTTACTTTGAATACAAGTTAGGCGTACATCGAGCATACTGTATAGCTTCGCTTGGTATGGACGGCATGTTGCGAGTCAACAGTTCACGCTGCCGTCTCTCACCGCTCGCCCCAGTATTGCGTGTTTACGTATATTTGTTTGTGTACCTGTGTGTATAAGTCGATGAACAACACTAATAGTACTCATGTACAAAATATCACTTGGATTTAATAACAATAATAACGAAATATTTATTTACAGGCAGCTTGTGCAATAAAAGATAATTTTTTAGCACGCTTAGACAAAACTAAAAATTTTCAGGAGCCAGCTCCTTTAATTTAGGGACCCACCACATTTTGCCCAGACATGTAATGAGAAAACCATTCGAGCTATGATAAAAATACATTTACTGAAATATATTGAACAATATTAAATAACTATGCAATGAAAATGCACGCTGTCAGAGACGCTCTGAAGGTATGTAATGATAAAATATCTTGATGCGCAACAAATGTAATAATATTAATCTAAAAAGTACAAAAAAAAACAAAAAAAAATATAAATGCCAGCTAAAACTTGAAATAAAATAAATTATGGCTGTGTGCTTTATGAGTCTCTACACATTACGTTGAATGACTGTATACATTTTAAGTGTTTTGAATGAAAAAAATTCTTCTTTTTTATAAAATACGTGTATTTTCCTAATTAAGTGCTGGCTAATAATTTCTTCTATTAGAGAACCGATCTCCAAGCGCCCAGCTTTGTTTTGTTTTCGCATGTTCACTGAGCAGCAGACCTGAACTGTGTAGTAGGATTAAGTGCCGCCGATCTATACTCCATACATACCTACACTGTTCCCGGTTGCTTGGAGGCTTCAGGTAACTAAACGTAGGACTCTACTCATGACGTACAGACGGATAAAGAAAGACTGCTATGCACGATAATTGACATCTTATGTTAGAATATTTCAACTATAATTATTTCGGAAACTATTTCTAATAATGGATTTGTTTATTTACATTCCATTCCAAATAACCTAACATTTCATCAGCTAGCATTTCACAAATACCTTATGATTCACTGGGTATACACTACTTACTTCAAAATGTTAATTTGATAATTACTTACTTACACAGGACATTAAACAGTTTAAAACTAAATTATTTGTATATTTGGCCTTTTCTTTAGAACTCTTGAAACTTTCCGAGTTTGAAAGATTTTTTGCGCCAAATGTATTTCGATTCCTTTTCTTTTTGTCAGTGGCAGGCCTTAGTCGAGACAGTGGATTTCAAAGACAGCTGCTTTCAAAGAAGGCCGCCAAATGGGGGGAGGTGCAGTTTGCTAGTAATTTTTCTTGACTTTTCTGGTCCCCTTACATGATGTACGTACATCTACGATGAGTGGTCTTTGGCTTTACTTACTGTGAAAATGAGATTTGATATGAACTTTGACGTGTTTACGTCTCTAAATTTAGTCCAATACTAAGATGCCACCACAGAAAGTCAACCAACACTTCTTCAGGCCAGTTTTGTCGCGCCTATAATTTCTAAACTACACGACATATTCCAATAAAGTAAACGTTAATCAAAAGAAGAAGGATCAATATATCCAACGTGACTTGAGTTGGAACCAATAACGTTATGTAGCAATATGCGGGATGGGGGAAGTTGAAGCACGAATTGATGGGGTCGGACGGCAACCGAGACAGTGTAACTCGAAGATGCGAAGCGATAGAACGTTCGCAGTTGTGTCAAACAATTCGTAACGAACCAGGCTACAATCTCAATTGAGCATCAGTCAGCAGTTGACAAATTAAACTGGAAAAATTTGCGAGTGAATTTGAGTGAAGAGAGAAAATTCACAATGTCAAAGTACTATCTGCAACGCAAATCAGAGCGTGCATATTAAGCAACGGGTAAAAACAATACAGCACGATGATTACTATTGCAACCGACATATTTACTCTCAAGGGATACAAGATGGCTACTCTCAGGAGTCCTAGTACAGTGAAGATGTTTCGGGTTTTCAGGCCATCTGAAAAGAAGAGATGTCACTGCTGACGCTTAACAGTTAGGCCTATACTGTATCAGCGACCTATTCACACACAAAACTTGAGACTATGTCTCCGATACAGCCTATCCTTTTTTATCGCTCTTGAAATTCGATGGAATTTATGACAGCGAGATGGTATGTTGCCAGATGAGATCGAGAGATTACCTGACATTCGCCTTACGTTTGGGGAAAAACCCAACCAGGTAATCAGCCCGAGTGGGAATGGAATTCACGCCCGAGCGCAACTCCGGATCACCAGGGAAATGCGCTACCTCCTGAGCTACGCCGGTGGTTTTGTATTTTCTTAGACGGTGACTTTGCGTTATGTTGATCACATGATCAGGGAGACCAGCTATTTATTACATTCGTCATTAGGCCTATCTTCTTTAACGGTAGAATACTTTGGGCCGCCTCTCCTATCCCTTCGACCATTGTGAACCAACGCTAGACATTCACAAACAGCGGGACTTAGTCATTTGATGTACATATCGGAAAGATAGCCTCTAAAGACAACACAGAATAAACACAAAGCAAACAATAAACATTTAATCCTTTTGAAGAGAACTAAGTCTCAGATTCGAACTAAGTCTGTTGAGTAACGTAGACAAAAAAAAAAAAACACTACTCATAAACCTGCAGATTCAAATATTACATTCCTATCAATGCGAAATGTCCAGAGTTAACCATTTACATTGCAAAGCGCATGTAAGTTTGATTAAGTCATAACTATTTCAGCAGTCCATACATTGTACCAGAGGCGCCACAGAATGTGATTCAGTGGGTCATTTAAGGCACATAGGTCCCTTGATGCGCAGACTTGTTTTATGTGGTACTCAGCACCTCTCCGCCTGAGGAAATATTCAGTTATTCACTATAATGCCTCAGTGTCTGGAACGAGAGCCAAATTCCCATCTCTTAGATGGACAGAGAAGAAAATGATGACTGACTTCTGTTACCCAACAAAACGTAACCTTAGTTATAAAAACGGAACAAAATGAAAACAATGCAGACTACAAAGAACGAGGGAGATAGATATTTTCATTCATAAGACTATGTCCGAACTTATTACCTGATGCGTATTACATTTTTTTTTTTTTTTAACTTTTATGTCTTTCTTGCTGGTGAAGTGATTGTTATGATCGCAATTAAATAGGAGTTCGAGAGTTCAAATGATGTTTAGTAGTGGTGTTGAAATTATTTTCATCTCTGGTCGAGTCCAAAAGGTCGCGACATTCCATAAGGAAAGTGTTCCTTAAGGAAAGCTGTTCACGGAGAATGGTATCACATTTTTCTATTCTCACCCAAACCCCTTCAGAACACTATGGAAAGTGATTTTCTGAAGAAGCAGTACGTAGTTTCACAAAATGGATGAGTTAATTTTCGATTTAAAAACTTACGAGGTGTCTACAGAAGCATCTCTGAGATGTTTGATGTTAATATTACATGATTCAAGAATAGTTTAAATTGAAAACTAT
Source organism: Periplaneta americana (assembly GCF_040183065.1). NCBI lineage: Eukaryota > Metazoa > Arthropoda > Insecta > Blattodea > Blattidae > Periplaneta > Periplaneta americana. The sequence goes on along the minus strand of NC_091124.1, from coordinate 93,771,498 downwards.
AAAATAAAGAACTTGATTCCGTTTAACAGATGAACATATTATGTTCACACAGCTAAAAATGACTACCTGTGAAGTCATGTCATGTTGTCATACATGATAAAGAAATGACAAGTAAAATTTTACAATCGTTACAAATAACTGTCACATAGGCTATGCGAATTTCATTAATACTTTTTATACAGGGACATCATTTTATTTTTACTTCAGTTTTTATTGTAACTGAGTTTTGAATGTACTTCACTCCCACCCCCTCTATTAGTAAACTTTCAACCACCCTACACACAAAACAAGGAGCGTAAGCAGTGTAAGTCGCCTTACGGTCTTAGTAAACAGTAGGCTAGTAAGTTCGCGTTTTCCAGTGAAGAAAGAGCTTTCAATATTGAATCATATTTTCACACAGGTACTGTCGTCTATTTGCCTACGTCGCATCCCGGTTTCCCCCACCCACTTCTGCTCGTCCCTCTGTAAAGGCTAGTGGCTGGGCTGTCTTAGCTCTTTTCTGAAAACATTAATTTCTGTTAGAAATTGGACATCTACGTAATATAATACAACTGTTTAAAATAACTTAAATAAAAGGGCCTTGTTAAGTAATTATCACGTGTGATTTCCCCCCTTTCTACGACCCTGTGACATAATCACTTGGACAGACAGATAGCATGTCTGAGTAATTTTATCTTTTCGGATCGGGCAGAAGTGAAGATTGAATTTACAATATGTAAGGTAGGCCTACTCTTTTATAGAATAGATACAGAATTATTTCAACATGAGTTACTAGTAGAAGGACGAAACTGCTAATTGGAATTAGGTACAAACTCTATAGTGCGATAATATGCACAAAGGAACTGAAGCCTGTATCGAAATGAACGGCCACCATTTTCAAAAATGTGTTTGAATATCCATATTATGATTATTTTTCAATTTAACTTCATTCTCTAAATTGTACGCTAATGTGCTGTAGACAGTATAATATACACTGCATAATGAATGCGTCCGAACGGATAGCTCAATTCGTGTGTAAAATCATTTATTGTTAATACAGTTCTGTATTTTGATTAAACAAAAACCCAATGAAAATTATCAAACTCAAAATCGCGACATTTCCTAGTTTACGTAAATGGATGAACTACTTTCCTTCCCTCCTATACCTAGTAAAGTGATTTGTTTGTATTTTACGCAGTATCATTGAACTCCAGTCGTGCAAGAGGGCAGCAAACGGTGTTTCCGCTTCTCAACCGTTAATCCAAAGGTATAGCAAGGTTAATATTAGATATGTTAGTAAAAATAAAATGATGTCCCTGTATATCGTTCATTTGTAAAAATCGCTCAGTTTTCCAGTCCACACACTCCTTACATGCAACTTTTTGCATGTGCAAGTAAAACGACAAGTAAGTTGTTGCGTCTGGGTCGGGTTTAAATCAAACATTTCACCAAAAATTTCTGAGCATGTAAAATGCCAATCATCAGTTATATGAGGCATAACCAGAAAGTTACGTGAGATTGTATATATTTTTAGACTAAATTTAAAGCATATTGCAGTACTCATTCCCTCCCGTATGCACTTACCTCTCTGTATTTGTGGATAGTATTACTACCTGGCAAAGCGAACTTGCAACGCGGAAAATATGTGCAATAACTCTGTGACGTCATCGTATCATAATATAAACAGACACTTGATCGACTGCATCGCCCTAACCTCCGAGGCCAAGTCGAAAGTTCGCCTTTCCGGGTAGAACTTACGTGCAGCAGTCGTTATTTCTGCTAACCCTTGATTTTCTTCGTTGGGAATCGAAGTGAAGTACCGCTAGGTATCCCATATCATAGACTTACATTATGTAAAGGCGACCCGGGCTCGAGTCCCGGTCAGATCTGGGATTTTTCGTTGAAAAATCCATAGGGACTCTTGTGACGGAAAAGTTCGCAAGTTGGGGTTTTTCTCGAAGTTCTCCCATTTTTCTCCATATTAGGCATCTACATCATTCCGTCAACATTTCTCCATTTCGTCATCCTTCCATAGCATTCCCCGATCGCCGGCTGGCGACGAACGGAGGAGGCTGGGCTTGGGACAAAGGGGTATGCAGCGAACCTTAGTGTAGTCAGCCGGTATGGGTTTGGGAATGCGCCTAACTTGAGGATTGGCACAATAGATCATAACAGGTAGCAGTGCTGGGTCATAGTGCCCTCCTCTCGTAAATTCTAGTCCAATTCCATACATTACGTGAAGAACACTTAGGAGTGCGGCTAGCAAATTTTTCATAATGGAGACCCGAACTCAAACATGTGAGGGACAAATTAAATCTGTTGATTGACAAAATGGCAGTAGTGAACAGATTTTACCGAAATATTTTATTATTTTTAGCCTATTTATTTGTGCTTCTCATACACGACACTATACGGACGTTGTCGCTCTTCTATGACTTTACAGCAACATGACGCGAGACCTCTACCATAAAACAGTGCAATAAGTCATAATGTCGACGGAATAAACCTTTGTGTTCTAGACGGTTTTCATAGCCTATTTATGAGAGCAATGTTCACGCAGAGATAAAGCTACATCTCATTGCAGGATTATAATCAGGCTTAGGGAGACAACTTAAGGGGAGAGGATGGTATTTTTTTAAACTTTTTTCCTATTTAGTGTAAAATATTAATTTTTTTATGTAGAGAGCGCTTAGCTGTGGCAACTCAACCAAATAACAGTATTTTGAAAAAAAAATTATTTGGGGGGCCCAAATTTGAAAAAATTGTACCCAATGCAGGATTGTACTAAAACCGATATATCTAAACCGTTTTTAAAGATAGATGCAAACAGTTTTTTGAAATGTATTTGCAAAAGCATGTTCTAGAACCAGTCTGTAACAGAATTTTTATATTAGTGCCTACGTTTGTAAAATAAACAATCAAAATTTAATAACAATTCTCTGATTTCCTTTTTGTTGCAAACAAACGGACGTATTTTTTAAATGAAACCAGTCAACAAAATTCTGTTACAGAGACAAGTTTCCTAATAGTCTAAAGAATGTGTGTTCTAAATTACATGCATGTATCTTTAATAGTTCAGAAATTATATCCATTTTTGTCTGACAATGTAACAAAAAAAAATGAAGTTACTGGAAACCGATAAAAGCGGGCGTGTGATTTAAAAATCCATAGCGAGGGAAGTTTAAAAATGACGTCTCAACATCCGATAAGGGCACAAATACCCACAAAATGTTATGCAATGCATTCCACACATATCAAAGTGTATTTTAAAGAAAAAAAATTTTTGCAAATTTAATTTACCGGAAACAACAATAAAAGTGGGCGAGTGATTTAAAAATTCATAACGCAGGAAGTTTTAAAATGGCATTCAACATCCGATAAGGGCACAGATACCCACAAAATGTTATGCTATGCATTCCACATATCACAGGGTATTTTAAAGAATTTTTTTTATTTACTCATTTTTCACCAAAAAATACCATCCTGTCCCTTTAAGAATGAAGTGAAGTTACAGTGCAACGGAGTACAGCTGGAGTGAGATGGCGTGTTGAGTTTTGTTTACATGTGCGTTAGTGTACAATCCGGTTCGTGATCAGAGGTATTACTCGACCAAGGCCAGTGGAGTCTGCAGCCCGAATCCGTGGCGCTACTGCTCCTGCGTTCGTAATAGCGCATCGCAATAGTTCACATTACGCCCGCGGCTCCACTCGCCTCGGTCGAGTTATACAGTATTATTCCGTCTCTTCCTACGAAATGAACTCAGGCCATCACATTGCATTTTCAATTCATAGTGAACAGTTGCAAGTATGTACGTGGTTGTTCATTGTAACGCTAATGCCTTCAACGTCGCCGAGAGACATGATAACTTATGAAGTATGTATCCTACTTTTTTTTCCACCGTCACTAGATCGTGCTATTAACAGTAGAATATAGCGAAGCACATTGACATGGTTTTTACATGCACAGTATGCCTGTCTACTATGTTCAAGGAACTCTATAGTCAAGTTGTGTGTACATTGGTTGCTAAAGTGTCCCGGATCCTAAGCCTGATTTTAATCATCTTTTGCTTCTTGTCTATCGTTAAACTGAAGTCCGTAGACCAATCGTTTATGTCTGAGATAACTACCTCTGTTTCCTCTTCCATGAAATGGCTCTCTCTCAGTTGGACAATATATCACATGATTTCACTATGTTATTTGTATTTTACCATTAATTTATTTATTGTACTCGAATACCTCTGTTCTTAATTTATTTCTTATTTGGTTAACTTGTCAAACTACAATAAATTCCCAGTAAATTTTGTTCGAAACTCTATCACTCAGAAGTAAGGTTACTTAATGTGTCGTAATCCTGCAATACGGAGATTCCCCCGTTAGTCCACTTCTAAAGGAAGCCACACTAATAATGTTTACAGTCCTTAAAAGTGCATCACCCTTCGCTAAGTTTGACTTCTAGAACTTCGAATCCAATAACAAGCACTTCAAGAACCACACACAACTTTATTAGACTCAAGTGGGGCGACATTCTATGCTTTAGTAGATGGTAATGCATACAGTCGGTAACAAAATTTGATCTTTTGTTCTCTGTATTGACCACAAAACAAATTATGCAAAATAAATTATTAGCGAAGTTTCTTTGGACGCTCTCTGTAAAACCAACTCTTAAACGGCGTCCGCTCGTCAACTGATTCATCGTAGTCAAATACTGTTTTTTTTTTTCGCTTTATTTTCGAGAACTAAATAAGGGCATGTAATTTATTAGTAAATTAATTCACATTAAAGATACTTACTGGCTTTTAAGGAACCCGGAGTTTCATTGCCGCACTCACATAAGCCCGCCATTGGTCCCTATCCTGAGCAAGATTAATCCAGTCTCTACCATCATATCCCACCTCCCTGAAATCCATTAAAGATACTAAAATATTAATTTCGTTTGAAGTTCACTCTTTCGGACAGGCTTATTTTCCGTACCGTAAACCTGCGACACAAGACTTACGGACCACAGAGGGAATCATACATCATTAGTGCTTAAAAATTTATCGTCCGCAGACGGATTTAGTCTAGAACAGGGATGTCGAACAGCGCTCTCAAACTGTGAAACGATTAATACTGTTTCCTACCATTGCCGAGCTGAAACGACAGTCGGTCAGCTCGCTGTAGCAGAGTTCTGTACGCAGTGTGTTTATCAACTCTGGCGGCTGGTATGGATATGGAACGACGATTCAATAGTGAGTGGACAGATAAATATTTGTTTATCTTAAAGGACGGAAAGGCACATTGCTTAATATGTAGAAAAGAACTTGGATACATTAGCCATCATAATATTAAAAGGCATTTTAATTCTACACGTCATGCTGAAGCTTATGGACCAGAAAAGTTATCCGGTTTCACTCGTGAAAAGGCTGTAGAAGAATTAAAATCAAGATTGAATTCAGAAAACCTTCCATCACCATCGGGTGTTAGCAGAATAAGCTTGGTTCGTGCTGGCTACAAAATTTGTGAAATTATTGCAACAGCTTCAAAGCTATTTACTGACGGAGAATTTGTGAAAGGCTGTCTCATAGCTGTTGCAAAAGGGATATGTCCGGAATACGTTAATGATTTTAAATCCATATGTTTGTCTCCTAATAATGTTGCAGACCGCGTATCATAAATGAGAGATAACTTGGAGGAACAACTGATAGCAAGAATGAAAACGTTCACTTATTACTCACTAGCTTTTGATGAAATTTATCCTTCGAAGAGGTGGAAAAATTCAAATATCTTGGAGCAACAGTAACAAATATAAATGACACTCGGGAGGAAATTAAACGCAGAATAAATATGGGAAATGCCTGTTATTATTCGGTTGAGAAGCTTTCGTCATCTAGTCTTCTGTCAAAAAATCTGAAAGTTAGAATTTATAAATCAGTTATATTACCGGTTGTTCTGTATGGTTGTGAAACTTGGACTCTCACTTTGAGAGAGGAACAGAGATTAAGGGTGTTTGGGAATAAGGTTCTTAGGAAAATATTTGGGTCTAAGAGGGATGAATTTACAGGAGAATGGAGAAAGTTACACAACACAGAGCTGCACGCATTGTATACTTCACCTGACATAATTAGAACCATAAAATCCAGACGTTTGAGATGGGCAGGACATGTAGCACGTATGGGCGAATCCAGAAATGCATATAGTGTGTTAGTTGGGAGGCCGGAGGACAAAAGACCTTTGGGGAGGCCGAGACGTAGATGGGAAGATAATATTAAAGTGGATTTGAAGGAGGTAGGATATGATAGTAGAGACTGGATTAATCTTGCTCAGGATAGGGACCAATGGCGAGCTTATGTGAGGGCGGCAATGAACCTCCGGGCTCCTTAAAAGACAGTAAGTAAGTAAGTAAGTAAGTAAGTAAGTAAGTAAGTAAGTAAGTAAGTCAGTAAGCTCTTGATGAAAGTACCGACCGGAGAGATACAGCGCAGCTAGCTACAGTGTATCCATAAGGAGTGTCGACTCAGATTTTAATGTTCATGGAGATCTTGTAGATGTCATTTCACTAAAGGATCGAACTCAAGGAAGAGATATTTTTGAATCTGTAACAAAAACTATGAACAAATTTCAAGTCACGCTAAAAGCAATTAATTTTATACATCAAAAGAGTTTACGTTTCTGAACTTGAAGCAGCACTGCTACAACACATACACACAAAGTTGATATTTTAAACATGATATTAACAACATTATTATTATGATTTACCTATTTCCGTCACTAACGAACAACATTCATGGAATGACCCAGTAGATAAAACTCTATTATTATTATTATTATTATTATTATTATTATTATTATTATTATTGTTATTATTATTATCATCATCATTATCATCATCATCATCATCATCATCATAATTCATCCTCATGTAGGCTACATTCTTTGTTTATCAGAGTTCGTCATGTGCAAATCTATACTGAGTTCCTAATCAATTGGTAAGATGTATAAAAGTTATCAAAGTACCAGCCGCCGCATTTTCGCTTTTGTTTACTCTCATTTGGCCGGACTACCTGTTACCTGTGTTCAACCGTTGCACGGCAAAGGAGGAGAAAAGGCTCTGCAGTTCACAGCTCGAGAGCGCTGTTCGACATCCCTGGTCTAGAATATTAGATCAAGTGGCAATCCACAGAAAATGACGCATTTAATTTTATTTTCCTGACATTTTTAATCTTTTATATCTGTAGTCCTTTATGTAGCCTATGTATGTATGTAATAAAATATACAGGATTAAAGTGTTGTATAGCCAGTACCAGTGTTTTAGGCGCGTGCCCTTGAATAAAACTCCAGTCAGTGAGCACTTGTTGCCAGTGCAGCTGAGAAAGGTATCACCCAACACGTCACGTCAGCAATTTGCCCACTACGTTAAAGGCAAGACAACTCGCACTTCTTGTTTCTGGGGTATATCCTTGAGTACACTGTCCAGTCAGTGGGATCTGTTGTCACTTCGGCTGAGAGTGATAACACCTCCTAAACAGATGTGACGCCAGCAATCTGCCAATCACAATTGTCAGCTTTCTCGCCCACATTTTGTGGCAAAGATAACATACTCGCTCTCATCGTTCCTATTACTTATTTCACATGCCAGATATGGTGGCACTTGCAGATTGAAAGGGAAAATAGAATACGTTAAAGAAATAAAACCTATTATTCGTTTTGTAATTAAGTGGATGGTTAATTATAAAGTTACACTGGAAGACTGCGTAGTTCGACAACAGCTCATCGCCTGCTCACTTACGAATAAACACACGAACTCAGGTTTAAATAGTAGCATTCCGTTGCTTAGCCACTGCAGTGAAGTTGTCAGACTCCCTAATGGTAGGAAATAAGGGTTTTTGTTCATCTTTTTATTTCAATTGCAAGAAAATCGATCCATTTATTCAAAAACTGCAATGGGATAATCATGCTTTATCAGTTTCTCTAATTGTAAGAGTAAAAATGAAAATCGTACGGATATTTCTTATTGAGTAAAGTGTTAACATTTGAAGAAATTGCCAAATTATTAGATTAAAGTGACTACATGTGTAACAAAGCTGTATTTATCGGCAGAAATAATGAACAAAAATGTAATGAACAGAAAATTGAGTCTGGAGATTACTAATATTTTGTGAACATTATCTTACTCTTCATTAACATGTTGATTTTGTCATGGATGCTGGAAACCAAAGTTCGACACTTTCTTTGAGTATCAACATCAGATATCAGACAGAGCTTCAATGAGTCAATGTTTTGTTCAGTTTCTTCTTCAGTCTAGACAACAGATTTTCAATGTTGTTCATATCAGGCCTTTTTGCATGCCATGGGAGAACATACTGTTGAATACCTTCTGCAGTATATTATTGAAACACCAGTAGTACCAACACAGCCAGACAAAATATATCCAACCATTGAAAAAAATATACCAGAAGATATAAACAATCATATTTACAACAATAAACACTGTGAATTATATTGACAGTTGATATCATGAATTATATTGTGTTTAAAGAAAAACGTTTTAGTCTAATAATTTGGCCACCTCTGTAAGCGAAAATCGTGTTTTTCTGAGAGAAAAGTATTCATTTCGGACTAGAATTTTTGTTGTACTCTATCCAAGGAATAAACTGTTAAAATCTGCACACACAGTATATTACATATACCAGTGATGTCAATTTCTTCTTCCTTTGGCAGAGCTTCAGCTATGACTCCGTGGCAAGCCATGAAACTATCAGCGCCTATCGAGGTCTGAACGTGAACTTCTTGTATGGGCGCGCAAAAGTGTTATATGTACAATTTGTTTTGTTTACTTCGTGGTTAGATAAGTTATAGCGATGGCTTCGTGTGAATCTACAACAACTTGTTGGTCAAGTGGTATTAAATATTTTGATTCTGCTTAGGAAAAGCATATATAGTAAAATTTTGTTATGTAATCAAACAGTACGAGTAAAAAATAACCTGATATCAGTCATGTGGGATTTAACACGAGCATTCCAAAATGAAACTATTACTGTGAATAAAATAGTTGGAATGCAGAAATTTACTGCATTTTCCGAAACTAGAAGCATTAGATAACTGTGAAAATATTTCTCTGGAAAGATTTGTAGGTGTTCTAAGACATCTAGAGAAGCAATTCAAAACACGTTACGAGAGTATGGAGAAAATGAAAATCTGGTTCTCTGTTTTTGATACCCCATAAACAGTACATTTTAAGGGTACTCAGGACGCACCATTGCAAATAGAATTGATAAATCTAAGATGCAACAGTAGGCTTCAATACCTCAAGTACTGATATAATAGAATTTTACAAAGCACTTCTGGATTCACAATTCGCAAACCTGAAGCAAAATGTTGCAAGAATAATAGCCATGTTTGGAAGTACAATATGTCAATGAGCAGCCATTTTCTGTTATGAAACTTGTAATAAGTCAAGACAGAGTGAGGATGAGTGACAATAATCTGAGAAATAGTTTGCGAATATCTGTTGCTAGTAATATTGATCCCAAATTCAAGGGCATAGTAACGTCATACTGGTGAAAGGAAGTTGACATCACTGACTTATTCCATACTATATAGGGCTACACGTAAAGGATTACAATCTCCCATTAATAAATTAGGGTCTAACCAGTAGTACATGGACCAGGAAACACACAGTGGGGAATACACTTGCAGTACATTGTCGCGGAAACTGGGTAGAACTGGACTTCCGAGGCATGCACGGGAACAAAGGAGATTAAACTTCTGAATTACGTGTAGGAAATCGACCTTCTGTTCGTTTTGTTTTTTCGCCAAACATGCGGGTTGTAGTGTAAAATTACCTAGCAAATGAAAGAGCATACCTTTCCATGACCAATTCTGTTTGAAGCACAAGCTCAAGATGCTTCTCTTCTTACACTGCTGGATATTGTGCGATTTATAAGAAAAATATTAAAATAACACATAGTTTTTCTTCTGTACCAGTGAGTTCTTTGATTTTTTTAAACTCAAATGTCTCACTTTACGAGTAGATCAATACTATTATCTATAGTAATCTCTGATCTCACTAGATGTTTTGATTTATCTAGAGAAAATCAAAACTCGATGGGATTTAGTTGACTATTACAGGAGTAGAAGAAGGTGTATAAAGATTAGAATAAATAAAGTGCTCTGCTACAATAAAATATTAATTGATTTACAAAAATACTAAACTGCCCTGAAAATTTGTTATTGTACCATCTCATCATTGAAAATATTATGCTAGATGGCAGTAGTGTGTTATGATCAGGCTTCGGTCCTGAGCTCAGAAACGCATGAAGTTCAGAACGCACGGACATAGTGTTGTGTTGGTCGAGTGGACTGGGAGATGGAGCGCGCCGTTACTTCGTGTCTCAACATGTAAACAGTCTGTCACAGTAAGGAACAAAATATATTTCACCCTGTACAGATGCAGAATATACAGTACATTCCTAGTGTAGACAATAAATGTCTACCATTAAAGTATTAACGTGAGTTGTAACCTTCAATCAGGTGTCCCTACGCCGAAGCCTGTTACACGTACCGCAGCCAAGCAGCAATAGGCCTAAACACAACGGTAATGCACATTACGGACCCACCTGTGCCATTGCAGTCGGGTGACTGCACACGGGTCATGACGTCATTTATACTCAGTGTACTCTAAACCTCATACTGGTTACTCTGTGTCCCTAGGCCGAAGCCTGGTTATGATTAGCTGTTCACTTATTACCAGTTATGCCAACTATACAATATCCATTGAAGTCTATGGACGACTATTAGTCAAGAAGACTTTGTTGATTCAATTTCATTTTTATTAAAGGGTTAGATACAGCTTACAGCAGTAACAATTTCGAAAATATTCAACATTTTTTCCTCCATTAATGTATCTTGTACAATAATTAAAATTGGTAGGTATAAAACATTGCCCTTCTGCTATATGAAAAAAAAAAATTTTACGGTTTAGGAAAAAATTATATATATATATATATATATATATATATATATTTTTTTTTTTCAAAATTCAAAATTGTGGCAGCTCATTGTGCAGTGATGAAGCGTTTCCCTCATAACTCAAAAACTTGTCAACTTTTTCATGGTCTCTCTTTTATTTCATTCCTTAAACTCATATTTACAATATCATGCTCTTTCAACTACATTCCTTAATAATTAGTATTTCTTTTTTATTTCGTGTTAGAAGAAAATACTGATATTTGACCATTTTTTAAATGAATTTATTCTTTATTAGACAATCTATCAAAGTTAGAGAAGTGATCTTGCATCATATTGTAGATATTACATGCATAAATACACACAAAAAACTTCATCACAAAATGTTGGATAGTTTTTCAGTTATGTGGAAAACGTTTCATCACTGCATAGTAAACTGAATTTTAAAAAATTGTGAATAATTTAATAAGTCGTAAAAATATATATATTTTTTTCATATAGCAGAAAGAGAGTGTTTTACACATACTAATTTTCATTACTGTACAAGAATGGAGGGAAAAAAATGTTGAATATTTCCAAAATGTTACTGCTGTAAGCTATACCTAACTCCTTAAAAACAGTTGCATTCCACTTCTTTCAATATATAGCTATTAAACAATCTCTGATACGTGACTATCCATAATCTCATACAGCAGAAGCTATAACATAGCCTAAATAATATAAACAAGATACATGATAGAAAAGTTTTATTTAAAGATGATGAAATAAATATGAATTATTTTTAAAGGTACAATAAAATTATTCAAAGTATAATGTTGGCAAACAAAGAAACAAATGCAGGGAGATGATAAAAACAAACAAATGCTAAGGAGGTGATAAAAATTCTAGGATATGCAGCCATGATTGGTTGAAACACATCGCTTCGTACCGTTTTATTGATCAAAAGTAGTATGACGTAGTAAAAGTGTAAGTCTTCATAAACACTGCCAGCGTGAAATGGATCAATAGGTACTTTCCACCACACGCGATGATGATGATTGAAGGCTAAGTCTGACAGGGAGACGGGAGTACCTGCAAAAAATCGATGTCAAGGATCACCATTGTTTACAACTTATTCTACTTGGACACACAGCTGTTTAGCCATCGGTCCCTGGCGTTCAAACCGACAATAAACTAATCGTGCATCACGCTCGACTTAACCTGAAAGGTGACTTACAAACTGGCGGACCAAAATCCATTGTGGATGAAATGATCGCCATAGTTCTCACTAAAGCCTAAGAAGAATAAAAAAGAAAAATCATATGGCACTGTATTTGCTCACGACCGCTGTACAACCATTCCAGGCAAACTGGGAACTCCAATGAAAAAGAATTTTTCAGAAATATTTGTTTATTATTAGTGTAAGACTCTAAATTTAAATATTCTAAGGTTTTATTTTCAAAAGGAAAATATTTTACAAGTTTTGTGGGTATTGAACCTAAGTGGTGTTGGCTAGATAATGGGTACTTTTGTTTCCCTATGTTTACAGCACTTACTCAGAGAGATAAGCTGTTAATGTATGTTTTTCAAGGAGCTATTATTGAAGAAATATTTTGAGAGCCTGCACTGTTACTTCCAGAGCTCCAGGATGAAGGAACTTTTTACTCTGTACTACATTCTTTCCGCCATTTATTTTAAGTAGAAAGGGTTAATAACAATTAGCAATCTTATAGTTAAAGTGATTATTTTTACTCAGAAATGTCACAGTTGTTTTGAAACTGGAAAAATGAAGGACATTAACTGACGTGTGACATGGAAGAAACAGCTATAAAATATTTACCGATTATTTTTATGAACTAATTGGATGCCATGAGATTTGCATAGCTTTCACATGGACACTATGGGAATGAATCTCTTTTTGCTTGAGGCATAGACCTGTGTTTTAAATTTTTTGTTAATAAGATGTGAAGTGAATTCACAAATCTTATAACATCCGTGACGGAACCTTTTTCATATTTTTTTGCAATAATAATAATAATAATAATAATAATAATAATAATAATAATAAAAATAATAATAATAATAATAATAATAATAATAATAATAATAATACCTTTTATTCAAAGAACATTTTTTCTGTATTGATCTTCTAACTTGATTCTAATAATAAAAGTTAACAAAAGTCGTTTCATTTTCAATATTAGAGTTTGAAAATAGTAAAAATGTAACATTTGTGACAACTGGAATGGCTATATAGGCCTGTAATAAATGATGGCACTTGATTGATGTTTATTAATTATGTCTAATGGAGAGCCATGAAGAACATATAGCAATATCAATAAAAGAAATTCAAGAAAACCGCATTGAATCTCAATTAAATGTTTTTTTTTAATTGTGTTCTTAAAATTTTGCTAAAAATTGACATTGTGGGCCTAAATAAACGCTGAAAGGTAGGATAACATGTTCTAAACGAAATTCTTTGATACATATCCAATGCTCTCTTTAGAACATTTGTTTGTGACAGAAATCCATACGATAAAACGTGTTATTTTACGTACTGTAAATCTATACATTAAACGCTGATAACTAAATAAATACAAGCATAAACGCGGAGTGATATATTGAAATATAGACAAAGCAAACAGGGGTTGGGAGAGCATTCAAAGCACGTGACGTACCCTATACTTTACTTAATGTTTGTTTCCTAGCATTGAATTTCAAATAGGCTATTTACAAACCACAAAACAAATCAAATACTTGCATGGAATGAATGCAGCTTGCTGGTACCCAAAGGGTTCGCAGCGTGTAAACAAGGGGATTGCGCCTTTATCAAACACGACTTTCAGAACGCTGATCACATGCATTTCCACAATTACTGGGAACTCATTGTTATCATGGCTGCCAGGTAGCTCAGTTGATACAGCAATAATTAGCTACAGACTGACAGGTCCCGAGTTCAGACCCAGACCCCACGGCTTACTCAGTTTCCTACTAAATTGAGTGCCGTGTCTTTCCCGGGGGTAAAAGTGGTCGGAGCGTGGTACTGGCCACACCACCTGATTTTAGGACCGAGGTCAAGAAAATTGAAGCTACTCCCATGCCCCCAGGCGTCTTCATGGGAAATCTTTACCTTTCTATTCTTGATGGTAGATTTATACGCATACGATAATATTCTTTGTCAGTATTTTGGAACGGCACCTGCCTGTGGTGAGCCACCAAAAGTCTGAATGAATGTTTGCCTCTCCATCTCTTCTCGGTGGATCATAGGGTTAATATTTAAATGTAGTTGTTAGTGTTATTATAATTAATTCCTCAATGCTTTTTGTTTGAAATATTTTAAATTTTTTGTTAGTGTTACAAAATAAACCCATTTACATTGTAAGATCTCAATTATATTTATTATTTATTAAACATATTGTTAAAATAAAACCGTAAGTTGAGAATTTTTTATATTTCATTTACGAATGGGTAAGGAATAAAAATAAAAATAAAATAAATCGTCTATGATCAGTTCATTTCCTTCGTTATAAGAAAAATAAAAATAAGAGTTTCTATCATTTCGCTACCTGTCTACGTCTTTGCTACTTGTATTAGAGTCGTGCATAACCGGTTACGAAAGCTAGGAAAGACAGATTGCTACTGAACGCCTGGCGTTATAGACAGTATGCGAAGCTCTTCCGTCTCGCGGAGTAGTCCAATGTTCGGTTTAACGATTGTCCGAGTCTCACTCGGTTGCACGGCGCTGGATCATGAAAGACAGATAATATTGAGCCATCCAGGAGTTCCAAGAATCGTTGCAAGAACGCGATTATCATCGTGTACCTTTCAAATTATATTTCCTCCTCTCTTCTTATTGATTGAAGCACTCATCGTGAAACTATAATCATTAGAATTCAGAATACTTTTATTTTTGTAAATAACTTATCTCCCAAAAAATTGTTTGTTAGAGAAATAATACATCCACTTAGAATAATTAAAAGTCATAGGCTATATTAACAACTACTCTTTCAGAGGCGCCTATATATTTTAAGTTTAAAGTATGAACATTACAATAGTAAGTGTGTATATATTTGCTCTTCTCTTTGTAAGTAATAATTGTAATTTATTTTATTCTTGTATTTGTTTACACGTCACATTTCATCTATGCATTACGCTTATTTCCTTTGTTGTTACCGGTGTCCATTAGTTCATTTGTATATTAGTTATGAAGATAAATGTACCAAAGTGTCCAATCAATTATAACCCTATTTCAAGCTACTTACTTATGGCTTTTAAGGAACCCGCGGGTTTATTGCTGCTCCCACATAAGCCCGCCATCGGTCCCTATCCTGTGCAAGATTAATCCAGTCTCTATCAGCATATCCCACTTCTCTCAAATCCAAATATTATCCTCCCATATACGTCTCGGCTCTCAAATGTCTTTTTCCCTTCGGCCTCCCAATTAACACTCTATATACATTTCTAGGTTCGCACATACGTGCTACATGCCCTGCCCATCTCAAACGTTTGGATTTAATGTTCCAAATTATGTCAGGTGAAGAATACAGTGCATGCATCTGCGTTGTGTAACTTTCTCAATTCTCCTGTAACTTCATCCCTCTTAACCCCAAATATTTTCCTAAGAATTTCAAGCTAACCCTTTTTTTAATTAGGAAAAGTAAATTTCCTTCAATTACTCCATTTGTGTAGTTACAAAATGTCATCAGAGTTCGTCTATGGTGAAATGTCCTTGCTATTCTGTCCTCTATATCTGTGGTTCTGTCTAGCCAGGCGCAACCGCTTCAAGGCCGGATATTCGAACGAATGTCCAACCTCGCCGGTTGATCTGCAGCCGGTCGAATATAAACCGGTTGTAAGCGCTCTTCTGCACCACTCTGACTTGTATCGTTTCGAAATTAATAAAAGAAAATTGGAATAGCTTTAATAAGTATAAATTTCTGTAATATTTCTCTATTATGTACAACCATTAACACTTGTCTTCAAATTTATAAATGAGTTTCAGAACGGGTTCCAACAACAAATAAAAGAGAGTGAATGTAAATGAATGATTACTCTTTAACTTGTGTATCTATGCTCTTCGCCTTCGATCATGCGCAGTGTCTTCTATCTGGGACTTGGAATATTTCAACGACCTAGTCTTTTTTTTTTTTTGGATAACTATACGTCAAATAATTCTGATCTAGGAAAAATTACTAGTTAACCTATAAGAGATTTCACTCTTTTACCGGCGTTCAGAATGAGATGATCTTAAGATTTTAACAATGTCGTGAGATTTAATATCTCTGACGTTTGAAAAATTTTCACATCTTGCATAATCAAGAGTCGTATCGCCCAAGACCTAGAATGTCATACTGTGCTGAGTCCGTTATGGTAGGCTAGATTGTATAGCTAGAAATTTAGACAAATGAAAATTGTGCACAAATTTCCCTCTATCTAAATATGCTCGAGGCGACCTCGTATCCCAGTTGGTGGAGTAACTGGTTATGTGCTGGAAGGTCCTGGATTCAATCACATGTGGCGAAAGAATTTTTGTCGTTGCAAAACTTCCAGAAACATCTCGAAGTTCACTCAACCTCTTATCAATTGAGTAGAGTACCAGATCCTTCCCGGGGGTAATAGACGATCGGAGCGTGGTGCCGATCACACACCTCATTCTAGTGAAGAGTTCAAGAAAGCATTGAGCTCTACTTCCACACCCCACAAACGCTTTCATGAAGCGTACGAGCGGGCGCGGGCAGTGCTTGGCCGATGGGTGCTTAGTGTAGCCGCAGAGGCACTGACAAGATATAGAGTGCAGTGTATATTAAAAGGCCACAGTGTTTAAGTGGAATAAGAAAGGTTCCAAACTAATTTGTACTTTTATTGTATTTGTATGTAGAATTATGCACAAATATAATAATGGCAAAAACAGGAATTCATATCTTTTTCGTGGCGAAAAAAAATCTCCATTTCCTGCGCCGATCTTCTATTATTGAAGTAATATTATTCCTTCCTTTAAAACAAGTGCGTGATTTAATTTAGTTTATTTAATTTACGAAATTAATACCTACGTTTACATTAGAGTTGTAGCCATGGATACACTAAACTTGTCTAGGAAATACAGTGCCGCTTCCTGCAGGCTCTAGATAGCTTGATTATCTAAGCGAAATAATCAGCTCTCCTGCGCCCCTGTCCCATCTGATGGTCTCAGCTTGTTTCATAGCTAATTAACGGCTCGTATCAGCTGCATTGGTTATACCGCTTCAGAGAGATAATGGAATAGTGCGATTGGAGTGTCGGAGAAATTTGCCGAGAGATACGTCTGTTCTGTTTTGGAACGTTACTAGACATTCTGAAACCACGAAATGTCTGGATGACTGAACTATGGCCCTTCATGTTCATTCTTACACCGGAAAATATCAAAGAGTTATATATTTCCTAGTTTTATTCGGAGTTATGTATCCATGAATACTCGCTTTGTTGTGATTTTATTTTAATTTTGACATGGGCATCTGAAAATAACAGTACAGTACGTCTAGTAACAATTTTGTCACTTCTAATAAAATTTCCTATAAACTTGAACTGTTCCTTTCCTTTTCTTTTCTTTTACTTTTCGCTTTCACTGATGTACCAATCAATATTGCAACATTAGATTGCCGTTTAGAAAGAAAAGAAAGAAACAGTACGGTATTTCATGTGTCAATTGAACAGTTGATTGCATAGAAATTTATTGTACATAGTGAGCCTAAAGTACTTTTCACATTTTACTATTAATGAAACTTATAATCTATTCTGTGTGGCCTTATGGTGATAGAATTTATGAAATTTGTTACCTATTGTATGTCGTATCTAGGGAACGAAGTCTGAACACCAAAATATTGTCTAGAAGCGGCTGAGGTTTACGAAATACTGGCTATAGGATGACGTTAACTGTTTACTTTAGTGATGTATCTTCAGGTTCGTATGCAAAATAACAGACGTCGCATGGGTAGGTGACCACATTCACATCGATAAGAAAGAGGACATAAAGCTTAAAAAAGGAGGACATTGTTCGAAAAAGAGAACACTATGTACTTAGATTTTGGACTAGGCCTATATTATACATTAAATTACGTCACTATCTATTTTCTTACAAAATATTTACAGTACAGATTTAGGCTTATATCATACTTAAAAGTACTGTCATTTCCCATAACTATGGTCCTGGAACACAACTATGGTCCATTCAAATTTTGTACTCCATAACGTAGTACCTCGTTTATCTATATTTTTTCTGTACTCTACTTTGAAGTCAAGTCACTGCAACTATCTACGAAAGATCTGTCTTACTTCTACAATGTTCTTTAATTAATTGTATCGTGGACCATAATTGTCTTCCAGGACCATAGTTATGGGAAATGACGATATGTTAATATTACAAAATAGTTATGATAACACTTGATAATAATGATTTTACAGTTAGCTACATATGAAAGTCAGATTTGTTCTGTCCTCTTTAATAATTATAGTTCCCTTATCTAGATTTAAGCTTGGGCCTATATTATACTTAAAATAATGTCAATACCTATTTTTTACAGTTACTACATGAAAACCAAGGGAACTATAATTATTATCAAAATACAGGAGACCGCACAAAATGTGAATTTAATATTACTTTGTAAGCAAATAGAGTTATGATCGTTGGCAAACAGTATATTCCGTCGATGGTGCTGCCACCTACAGACAAATTACTCGAAAAAAGCGTCAAATCAGATAATTTCAAAATATCAGGCATCCAAGCTACGAAAAGGAGAACATTTCTTGATTTTTTAAAAATCCGCCCGGACTACGGACAAAGGCCTAAAAAGGACATGTCCGGACAAGAAAGAGAACGTCTGGTCACCCTACGCAT